>NC_139023.1:96287812-96825782 GCF_964662115.1 Mustela nivalis
TGAGAAATAATTGCTTCTCAGTTCCTGCTGGTCCCAAATAGTGAAAAAAGGATTAGGTATGAGTCCTGGAAAGGCTTCAGCAGAAAAAAAATGCAGCCTCAACAAAACCAGAAGAAATAGAAAAAGAAAGGTTGATATCTTCATTTAGAAGAAACTGCAGTCCTGTACCTCCACTGATCTCTAATGCCGTCAGCCAGGTGGAAGCTGTCCTGTACTGGGGCTTGAGAAAATGCAGTTGAAATAGACTGGTGGTATTAATGCCTGCAGGCACAGAGCTTTGTGACTTTGGTCTAAAAAGATAGGAATTGACTAATCAATTTGGTATGGTAATTAGGTTTTAACTCAGTTGTACTGAATGTGTCTATTTTAACTACAGATATGTGAAAATTAAATTTTCTCCCTCCATTTTTAAAAAATAACTCTCATGGAGAGTCATATAGGTGTGGTTTTTTTTTTTTCTTTCTTTCTTTTTTTTTTTTTTTAAATAACTGCGTTAGAGAAAGCTTTGCTGCTTTTTTGGAAATGGTCTTCCCCTCAACGTTTCTATATTTAATCCCTTCATAGAATGCAGTTTATCTTTAACTTTGCTTGTAAGAAGTCACTTATATTTTTCTTAAGATACTGAGACTTACCAGATCATAAAGATTCATAAAAAGCTGTTTGTCAGCTTTTAAAGTCCTGGCTTTGCTTTTGGGAACTCTGTTTTTTTTCTATTTCTCATTAACAGACTGATAAGGCAGATATCTTGTGATAACCATGGTGGGAAATTTTCTTCTTCTTCTTCTTTTTCTTTTTTTTTTTTTTCCAGTTATTTGAAATTGCACCAATAATCTTGTAAAAATTTTAATTACCTAGCGCCATCTTGTGGACCAATTATCTATTTGTAGGGGTCAAACCTATTAAATGTGATAAATGATACAGATTTTTCTGTCTTTTTTGTTATGATAAAGACCTTAAAGTTCTTTCAATAAAATGTTATATTTTATTCTTGTTGTCTACTGTATCACTCAAAAATTCTAAATATTCCGTAGTTATTTTTAGGAGGCAATCCAAAGGTTAACCTGATAAATCTGAGATTATTGTAATAAATAATCCAAACCAAGACCAGCCAGTAGAAACAGATGGTGCTTCTGGAGGAACTTGAAAATTTTCCGCTCTTAAATGGACATAAACCTTCTGCCTGGAGCTGTGTAACTACATGGACTTATGAGCATGCCTGTAAATCTATGTGGTTACTTTTTTTTTTTTTTTTTTTTTTTTTTTGTGGTCTCCAGTCACATTCTTTTAATTTGATGCTTCTCAAGGTATGGAAAGCAGAGGCTAACTCAAAACACAAGAGAACAAGTTCTGGTTATTCTCAGTTTGTACTGCTATCTTTCCTCTTCCTTTGATTGCTTCCTGCTTCTCTGTTTTGCATGTGAGACTGTGTATTCCAGTAAAAGGACAAAAGATAATTTAGCAAGCTTTTATTATATCTAAGCCTGGGTTTAACTCCCTCAATAACTGAATAGGTGTATAATCCCATGGATTTCTTAAGGTAGTGAGTTCAGTGTAGGTGGATTGAATAACTTTTTTTTTTTTTTCCTGCATCTTTTCAAATGATTAGCAACACTTCTGTGGACAATTGTATTTGAAAGGTAACAATTGGCTGAGATGAATAATCTGAAGGGAAAATAAATATCCCCTCAAAAAAAAAAAAAAGGAAAAGAAAATAAAGTGAATGCATATGATAATATTCTGTCTTTAGCCATCTATTCAGACTGATAGGTTGATTTCTTTTGACTGCATTTTGGCATGCAGATATAGATATAGATATATATGTATATGAATTTTGTATATATATAAAAAACTGTGAACTTAAAATGCGGTTGGTGAAGATGGCGAAGTCTGAATGATTTTTTACAGGGGATAAATCATTGGTTCATAAAAATTATATTAAAGAACCATGTGAAGTAATATTGGACATGTAGTTGTCACCTAATTTATTGGTTTCATTCTTAATTTTTTGTAACTTGCCATTTTTTATTTCTTTATATTTGAACAAATCATTTTATAATGAAATGGAATTACTTACATAGATGGATTTTGTGAATATTTTTGTCCTGGCAACATGCTGACATTAAAAAATATAATGGGGTTCACCAAATTCTGATCAAGATGTGCAGGAACTGGATCACTCACACATGGCAGGTGGGAATATAAAATGGTACAGTCATTTTGTAAAAGAGTTTGCCCGTTTCCAAAAAAAACTAAGTATCCCACTATAATATGACTTAGCAATTATGTAACTGGGCATTTATCCTAGAGAAATAAAAACTTATGTTTACACAAGAACTTGCACATGAATCTTTATAGCAACTTTATGTGTCATAGCCCAAAACTAGCAAAAACCCAGATGTCCTTCAACAGGTGAATGGTTAAATATACTGTGGTATAGCCATACTGTGGGTTATTACTTAAAAATAAAAAGAACAAACTACATGCAATAGCTAGCTGAGTCTTTAGAGAATTATTCTGAGTAAAAGAAGCCAGTGCCAAAAGGTTACATACAGGATGACTCCATTTATATGCATTATTGAAATGACAAAATTATAGAAATAAACAGATTAGTAGTTGTCAGGGATTTAGCATGAGAGAAAAACAGAAAAGTGGGTGTGGTTATAAAAAGCAACATGAGAAATCTTTCTTGTAATAGAAATGGCCTGTATATTGACTGTAATAATGTCACTCTCCTGGTTGTGATATTGTACTTAGTTTTGCAAGAAGTTACCACTGGGACACAGGCAGTGAGCAGTATATGAGATCTTTCTATTATTTCTTACAACTTCATATGATATAGAATTATCTCAATATAATACTTTAATTGAAAACATATAGTAGGGTTTACAAAAGAAAACTCAGAGCTGAATTGATGAATGCACACAGGATTGTATCCTAAACTTTCCTATTTAAATTAAGTCTGTTAACAAATTAAAAATTTGGATCATACTATATAGCATCCTGATTGTGAAAGAGATACGATTAAAAAAAGAGAGAAAGAATTAAAATTTAATAACTTATTAAATTAATTTTTTTACTCTATCATTGTAATATTTCTATTGTGAAATGGCTATATTTCTCTTTGTGAGGACAATAACTTAATTCACTCAGAAAACAGATATTGGTAAAATAATTTTATCTTGTGTGTGTTTTCAACACCATAGCGTAATATTACTTTCAACTTTTCAATAAATCCAGATACAATAGAACTGTTGTCTAGTGAACTTCTAGTCACAGTTAGCAGAGCAACATTTTTATATGTTGATAGTATCTATTATCATGCATTTTCAAGTGATGTTACTATGCGGAAGGCCCCCACTGATCATTTTTTGATCAGAGTTAGAGGAGGAACAGTTTTCTTTATCTGTAGTTTTTTTTTTTTTTTAAATATATTGAGAGAGCCAAGGAGTTCAAACAGGCAGTGTATTTATACCAAACACACATATAGAATTGAAAAGTGAAATAATCAACCAATTCTGAGTGAGTCGATCATGCCCTTCTGTGTTTAAGGAAACTGATTTTACCAAATAGTAGACTGGATATTTAAGTTGTCACAAACCAAAACACAATTCTAAGTGAGATTTCAATCTCAGAATTTAAAATGGATCAAAGTCTCTTCCTAGCAACTCAGAGGCTCTACAGCATTTACATATTTACTGGTGCATTTCTTAGTGGAACACATAATTTCAGCTGTGAAGCAGTGATGACTACTTCTTATTATGACCCTACAAACTCAGTTTAATTTCATTTGGGATGTTAGTTGATTTAAGAAAACGTTATTTCAACATTATATTGGGGTCTTAAAAATAAAAAAGAGGTACATGCTATATGCAAATATTGAGGTAGAATCTAATGCCAGAGATATTCAAAAATGGGTGGATTAATTCGATAATCTAGATTAAAAATATTTCACTTAATTCACTCATTTATTTACAATGCTTCCCAGCTGGCTCCACCCTTAGCTGATGGATGGATCTGATCCCTTTAAAATATTTAATCTCTTCTTGATTTATAGGCATCAACTCCTTGACAAGTGTTTTTGTTTATTGTGACCTTCTGAAAGTCAGAGGATTCATCCCTGCAAGGAATGGTAGCTATTTTATCCTGAGCTGTTTTTCTTGTGTCATGTATTTCTTCACAAATAATATCCTTATGATTCAGATTTGAAGAGAGGGTATACATTCAGGTATTTCTGTTTTGTATGTCTTACAGGACTTGTAAGATTGAATTACTTCATATACATGAAATGCTTAGGATTTTAGTGCCTAACACGGAGTAAGTGCTATGTGTCTTAGCCATTATTAATATTTTATTGTTATTGTCATTATTATTTACTTGGCTTAATTGTTGGTGAATATTCTCTGCAATGTCCATTATTTTTTACTCACTTTCAAGCACATCATAGCAGTATCAAAATAATACTTTGAATTTTAATTTTAGTCCTAATGCAGGAGGTAATTTTCAAAAAATACTTTTAAATTGTGAAATGTAACACACGTACAGAATAGTGCACAAGATAAAAATAGAGCTTAGTGATTTATTGCAAAATGAACACCCATGTAACCTATTGAGGTCAATAAATATTATGTTGTCAATTCCAAAGACACCACCTGCTACAACCCCTTCCCTCTCAATCCATGCTCCCTCTATTCCTCCTAAAATTAATACCCTGACTAATATTATAATCATTTGCTTTTCCTTATAGATGAACTCAACTGCCTTTTGATAATCCTCATAATTTAGTTTTGTCTCTTTGAAAAACTTTATGTAAATTAAGTTGACATAAATTTCTTTGCTTCTGATTTCATCTCGATAGATTTGTTTGTAAGAATCACTCATGTTATTGTCCGAATGTAGTTAGTTTATTTTCATTGCTGCATAGAATTCCATTGCATGGTATACTATAATTTGTCATTTCTCATTATTTGGCATTTGTGCTGCTTCCAGGTTTTTGATTTGAGCAGTGTTGCCACAAACATTCTTGAACATATGTCCTGAAGCACATATACATATATTATTGTTGGCTGTATATCTAGGAGTGGAAATTGTGGGTCCCAGGATCTATACATCTTTAGATTTAAAAGATAGTTTTAAAATGTCTTCTATGTTATTTCTACTAATATTAATCCTGCCATCAGTGTTAGAATTCCCACCGTTCCACATACTTTCAAATACAGGTATTATGGGACGTTTTCATTCTGGTGGGGTCATGTGGTATCTCACCATGGCTATAATTTCCATTCCTCTTCTTACTTATGAACACCTTTCATATTCATGGGGTATTTAGATATCCTCTTCTGTGAAGAAGTTGTTTAAGCCTCCTGCCCATGACTATTTTGTTGACTTTTTTTCATTGATTTGTGGTGGATCTGCATGTGTAGCTGGTTATAAGTATTGTAGCTATCTTCCCCAGTTTGTGCCTTCCTTTTTCACTCTCTTCATGGTGTCTTGAAAAATAGAAGTTTTGAACTTTTAATGCAGTCCAATTTATGAATCCTTTCTTTCATAATTTTTTATGATGGGGCTAGATTTAATATAGTCTAATTTATTGATTTTTCTATTCGATCACAGAAGTATTTCCCTATCCAAGATCATAAATATAGTCTTTAATATTATCTTCCAGAAGTTAGTAAAATTTGCTCCTTGTATTTTTGTATATAGTTTGAGGTCAGGGTCAATTTTTATTTTTTTCTCCATGTGAGCATCCAATTGTCTCAGCACAAGCTGTTGAAAATATCATCCTTTCCTTGCTGCTTTGGAGTGCCATCTTTGTTATAAATTAACTGTACATAAATGAGTGGGTGTTTCTTGGCTCTGTTCTGGTCCATGGGTCTTTTTATTTATCCTTGTGTAGGAGCATCTGGGTGGCTCAGTGGTTAAAGCCTCTGCCTTTGGCTCAGGTCACGATCTCAGGGTCCTGGTATTGAGCCTCAGCATCAGGCTCTCTGCTCAGTGGGGAGCCTGCTTCCCCCTCTCTCTCTCTGCCTGCCTCTCTGCCTACTTGTGATCTCTGTCTGTCAAATAAATAAATAAATAAATAATCTTAAAAAAATATATTTATCCTTGTGTCACTACAACTTTGTTTGAATTAGTGTAGTTCTACACAAATCTTGATATTAGGATAATTTTTGCCTTCATTACTTTTATAAACCTTTAGAATCAGCTTGTCAAATGCTACAAAATCGAATAAAACCAAATAAAGCAAAAGCCTGTTAAGATTTTTATCAGGGTTGCAGTGAATCTTTAAACACTTTTAGGGTGTACTGATTAATGTTTCACATAGGGAGGTTTTCTAAAAATGTTTAAAATGTATTTTACCTTAATTAGTCAGAAACCACACTGTACATTTCAGCCTGTTAAAATTTATTGAAATTTGCTTTATGGCTCAGAAGAAGGTCAGTTTTTATGAATGAATTATATGTGCTTAGAAAGGATGCCTACTTTGCACTTACTGATTTCAGTGTTCTGTATCTGTTAATGAGATCAAACTTATAAACTACATTGTTCAGTTTTTCTAAGTTCTTAATGATATTTTGTCTGTTTATTCTAGTATTTACTAAGAGATATTTTAGAATCTTTATTTGTGGCTGCACATTTGTCTAGTTCTCCTTGTAGTTCTGTCAATTTTGATTTTATATAGCATGAAGCTGTGCTGTAATATGTATACAAATTTTGAATTATTTTATTTTTCTAGCATATTTAAATTTTGGAAAACACCAGGGGAAACTCATTTAGACATAGGTTTCATTATTCATTATTGTAAAGTGTGCTACTTTATCTTTAGTAATACTTTTTATCTTCAAATCTATGGTATTTTTATTAACACAGTTACTCTGTGTTTTTTGGTTAGAGTTGCATGCACATAATTCTTTTACTCTTAACTTTCTGTATCTTCTAGCTTTAGGTGTGTCTATTGTAGCACATAATTAAAAATTCAACCTGACAAAATTTTTCTCTTAATTGGAATTGAGTTCCCTTTCTTCCTTTCTCTCTCCCTCCTCTCTCCCTTCCTTCCTTCCTTTATTTTTTAAGATTTTATTTATTTATTTGGGAGAGAGAGAATGCACACAAGCAGGGGGAGAGGCAGGCAGGAGGGCGAAGCAGGGAGCCCAATTTAGGGCTCAATTTCATGACCCTGGGATCATGAACTGAGCTGAAGGCAGATGCTTAACTGAGTCACCAAGGAGCCCAAATTTATTTTTCATTTAATGTAAATACTCATCTATTTGAGCTTAAATCCAAATATCCTATGTAAGCATTAACCCAAAGAAAGCCCTTTCTAGCTCTGCAAAACTGTTGGAAGTACTGTTCAGCATCTTAGTTACTGAATTGCCCCTTCTGAATTTGAAGGGAAATAAATAGTTTCAAATACCAAATAAGAAAATAAGTAGTTTCAAATACCAAGCTCACCTCCTTGGTCTCCAATCCTCCCCAGATCCTGGCCTGGTGATTCTTCACTATCTTTTGGTCTTCTGATGCCTTGGAGAGTATTTTTTTTTTTTTTAAAGATTTTATTTATTTATTTGACAGACAGAGATCACAAGTAGGCAGAGAGGCAGGCAGAGAGAGAGGGGGAAGCAGGCTCCCCACTGAGCAGAGAGCCCTGTGCGGGCCTTGATCCCAGGACCTTGGGATCATGACCTGAGCCGAAAGTAGAGGCTTTAACCCACTGAGCCACCCAGGTGCCCACCTTGGAGAGTATTTTTAAAAAATATTTTGTTCAGGTTTTCTAGCAAGTGCTTGTCTAAATTACCTACTTTGTCATTCCTGGGTTGCTACAACTGTGTTTTAAAAAGTCTTATATAGAATGTATTTAATTTGGTCATTAGAAACTCTCTGAATGTCAGAGGGAAAATGATACTAAATTGGGATTGTTTTTTAGAGTTTCAGTAATAATAAATTGGCAATATTTTTGTTATGATTCTTTTGTAATTTAAGTGCTATAGTAGCCCTACTCAAAGATCTGAGATAGTCTATACTGGGTCAGCAATATATTTTAAGGTTACAGTTTAATGACAGATACAGAAATCAATGTCATAATATAATCTCAGGAGCCTACTGAAAATCCGAAGTGCATTGTATTTATTCTCAGGATATAACCAACTAATCCCTTATAAATAAAATGTACACTGAGATGTCACATGTTTCACTGTGTGAATTATTACAAGTGGCTATTTTGTGAGAAGGAGTTCTGTAATTTGAAGCCCCATCTACCCCTCCTGATTATTCCTTTAAAATTTACATTATGAAATATCCCCGAGCATTTAATTTGTATACATATTTACTGTTACTTGAGTAAGAGACCAATAATTGAATTGGATTTACCAGTTCTGTTTTCCCCTGGTGTTTAGCAAAATTTAAATAGATGTTTTTTTGCCAGGGGGCACCTGGCTGGCTCAGTTGGGAAAGCATGCAGCTCTTGAGCTCAGCTTTTGAGTTCAAGCCCCACATTAGGTGTGGAGATTACTTAAAAAGAAGCAAAAAAAAAAAAAAAAAGAAAAAAAGATTTTTTTTCCTCCCCCTTCTAGGATATGTCTTTTTAAATATATAGCTTTAAATGAAGTATTAACATATCTCACTCACTTATGTTTGGGTTCTCCCAAAATACAAAGAATTGTTCAAAATATTTAGAGTAACAAAAATGTAGGCTGAGTGTATATATTTTACATTTTCTTAAAACGCCCAACAGTGATAGGTGCATTTATCAAAACACTTCAGAGTGAAAAACCTTTTGCAATAATCCTGCTTTACTCTGGTTGGGTACTTGTGCTATCATTTTTATCTTATGGGCTCTAGTGAAGATAACTGTTCCATTGGTGGGATAAGTCAAAGTTATTTTTTTAGCATGGATTTTGGAGTTAGACCAATCTATCTTTCAATCCAGACTTTGCCATTTGCCAGCTTGATTTTGGGTTCCTTAGCAAAATTTGTTTCCTTATTTGTTAAAATGGAGAAATCTTTGTGTGGCGGGTCCAGAGAACAAAAACATCAAGTCAGAACAACCTTCATGAATTCCAGAATATCAGTTTGAGACTACCTGAGGTTTATGCGTTCTCTCTGTTATAGAGTTGAAATACAGATATGTGTAAAAGGGCTTTGGATTTACCCTGCATTTTACTTGGATTAAAGGATTAAAGATTTATACATGTTACATATATATATATATATATATATATATATAGTATACAGTATATAAAATAGTATATATATTCTATTTTATAGTGTGTATATATATATACACACACACATTTTACAGAAATACTTTTTTCAGAGTTTTCTCACTAACTTAATTTTAAATGGGGCAATATAGTAGGGGGTTGGATCAGAAAAATCTCAAGTAGTTACTAATTTAGATTAGAGGTCAGCAGATTATATCTTGTAGGCCAGATTTGGCCCTCAACCTGTATTTGTAGTAAAGGTTTATTGAAACCAAACACACCCACTTGTTTAGTATTATCTTGGGCTGCTTTTGTGCTGCTGTGGCGGAGGTGAGTAGTTATGACAGAGACTGAATAGCCTGTGGAGTTTTAAATATTTACTCTCAGGGCGCCTGGGTGGCTCAGTGGGTTAAGCCTCTGCCTTTGGCTCAGGTCATGGTCTCAGGGTCCTGGGATAGAGTCCCGCATCGGGCTCTCTGCTCAGCAGGGAGCCTGCTTCTCCATCTCTCTCTGCCTGCTTGTGATCTCTTTCTCTCTCTCTGTCAATAAATAAATAAAAAATCTTAAAAAAAGAATAAAATATTCACTCTCTGACCCTTTACAGAAGATGTTTGCCAAGCCTGGTTTAGAAGATAAGAATTGAAGAAATAGAGCTAGGACTGGTTCTACACTCTTTTAGTGGATCCCCCACTAATTTATTCCTTTCAGTGTCTGCCCTTTCTTTTTCCTCTCTCAAGCACAAGTATTAAACAAGAATGAACTCTTCTGCCCTGTGCGCCTCCATTTTCCAAGAAAAAAAAGAATCTGATCAGTCACTAATACCTTACGTGAATTAGTTTATGTGTAATGAACTACTCTTAGGAGGAATTTTATTTTAAAAAAATTGCTGGAAGTTTATTCAATAAGATGAATCTTTCAATATTGGAGCATTGGACTTCTTGGCATCTGGGTGGGAACAATTTTTAAGATCTCAAGATCTTCTTGGTACACTCAGGTAGGCAAACTACCATTTCACTTAAGTGATCCAGTGTGTTTCAAATCGTTGCCATAATTTTTTGTGTGTGTATGTACCTAATGTGTATATATCTCTATCTCTATCTCTGTAAGCATATAGTATTTATCTATTTAGCTATCCATCTATCTCTTTATTTCACTTCATAGGCTTACTTATGCTTTCCTCAATATTTATTTCCACGTGTCTGGAAACTGATCTATGTCTTTTGTTATGGAGATTTAGCTAATAACCAAAGACTATGCAGTATAGTAGTCAATAATATATTAATTTGGTTTTGGTAACTCTGCATTATGTTTACATGTTTATACAGTGTTTATTCAGATCCTAATAAGCAGCAATTTTTAACAAAAGTGTACATTGTTTTAGGCAATATAAATGATACTTCACTTAACTTGTTTAGTACTTAATATGTGCCAGTATTTGCTGTTTCAGATACTTTTACATGTATATACCTATTCATTTTAACTCTCCCAATAACCCTGGAGGTGAATACTGCTTTGATCAGCCTTTTATTTTACAAATGAGGAAATCGAGTTACAGAGAAGTTAAGTAACTTGCTGTAGACAACATGGCTAAGTGGAGGAATCAGAATTAAATTCTAGAAGTCTGACTCTGAAGTCCCTGCTCTTAGGCATTGCGCTATATTGCCTACAGATATGTATGTTCAAGATGAATATTTGCTAAAAAATTACATCAAAGTATTCCTTTGAGTATTCCTCCAAAAATAAAAATAAAATTTAATTTATATAAATTACGTAAAATGTGTCAGACATAATTTGTTTAATAAAGAATATTGCATTTGTGAAATAATTATTGTCTCCTTTACCCATCCAGTTTTCCTTTCTTTCTTTCTTTCTTTCTTTCTTTTTTTTTTTTTTTTGATTTATACATGCACCATCTTTTAATGAAATCCAGAAAGGGAAACTAACCCAAAAGTCAGTACACCTTTGACACGGTTAAGATGAATGGCTTTGGGGCGTTTTCTGTTGAATGGCACTTAGGGATTTATTGCTGCTCTCCTGGCTGCTTCTTTATCTCTCAATGAATGTCCTAAGTTAGAAATGCAAATAGGTACCCTAGAGTCATCTGTTGAGTCATATGCTGAGCTTTCTCAATATTGTTCTTTAGCTGAAAATAATATTGAGTGTTGTGTAAGGATGCAACATGGTGTAGAAGAAAAAAATTGGATTTGACATCCCAAAACCTGGGTTCAGAATCGGATTCCATCAATTACTAGCTTTCTAACTTTGGGAAACTTATTCAACATTTAAGTTTCAGTCAACATACTGGGAAATGGGGATTAAAAAAATGATATCTATATCATATGATTATTTCTGAGGATTAAGTGAGATGGCAAGTCAAAGTGTATCCTAGATATTAATTAAACTTTAAATTATATTTTATTCTGCTTTTAAGATCTTGATGAGGAGGACACATACATATCAAATGGATTTGTGAATTACCAACTATATAGCTCCTCATTATTCTTGCATTACTTTATTTAAATATATATTTTACTTACATTTATATAGTTATATATGGTTATATATAGTTATATATGGCAGTATCATGCCACACCTGTCAAAAAATGACCGCAATGAGAAAAACTTAACCACTTACAAGATGAGTTTTGTTCAAAGTAATACTTGGACCTCAGGTTCTGTAATATCCAGATGGAAGCCTGTTACACATATTTTTTCCTTTACTTCTCATTGACAATGAAGAAACCTGTCACTGCATCAAGACAGTCATGTGTAGTGTTGTCTTTATCTCCTATGAAACTTGTGTGACACAAATGGAAGCTATTTTAGATATATCATGGGCTTGGTACTTTTGTATCCAAAGAGATAAGGATCATTTATAGACTTGTAAGTGCTTAATTTTAATCAGAAAAGATATTCTTTGTTGTAATTAAATTAATAAATGAAAGTGGCAAATCTATAAGAAAACATTCTAGATGACTACACTACTTGCTTTCTGTGTTGTGTGTGTTCAAGGGTATTTGGCTTAGTGAGTAGCAGGAGGTTAGGAATGATTTCATTTTGAACTGTGGTTGTGAAAATATGGAAAGAAGATCAATGTCTAATGACCACAGATTTACGGACCAAAGACTTGATGTAAAATATTCTGAAGTGATATTCTTATAACTGCTAACTCTGACATGACTAATGAGGTCATGGAAATGTCTCTCTCTGCCTCTCTGTCTCTCTGTCTCGTTTTTCTGTATGATAAGCAGAGAGTAAATAGAAGCTATAGCTACTCACTCAGAAAAGAGCCTTTCTAGAATCTGCCATATAGTCCCTTTGGAGTTCTGACACTCTGCAGAGCTTCTGCTGTTGTTAATTCATGAGGTTGCCCTGGAAAAAAAAATAATGCCTGGTTATTGATGCAATAGTGCAACTTGACCTCAGGGAATTTTTGTTGTTTGACATAAACAGGGCATTTGTCACTAATAATTTTTGTAATGGCTTAACATGCCAGTTGCAAGGTGTTAAAAGCTAAACGGGCCATAGATAGTTCCCTTGCAGGAGGGCTATGATTGTGTCTATGGCCAAAATCTCTTCAAGAAACAGGTACATCCCAGAGAGGCTAAAACATTAACCTTATCATCTTTTGTTGGGAGCTATGGTAATTTGTAAAATTATCTTTTTCAGAAATTTGTTTGCATCCAGAAATGGGGAAAGGGCTATGTGCTGTTGAACCCCAATCAGTCATTAAATTCCTTGTAATCAGAAGATGAAGAAGTCTGAAATGCCTCCTCTTAGAATTAGCCAAAATAATGAAAGTCTAATAGATAAAGTTCAGAGCTGTAATCTTTGCCTTAAGGATGGCTCCACATAAAAATGAGATCATCTTGGCTCATGTTAGATAGTAATTCAATTCCCAGCCTTGGATATTTGAGATATTCCGTGTGTATTCTCTATTTTTGAAGTTCTAAAGTGTTTTTCTTTTTCTTTCTCTCTCTCTCTCTTTTTTTTTTTAAATGATGTATATTGTTTTTGCAGGTATTCCAGCCAGGCAATTCTTTGGCTTTCCATAAATTTAAAGGGACCATATAAGAGCTTAACACATTTAATAAACAGACTTTATATGGAAATAATTTTATGATTTGCAGCAACTTAAAGTTTATCTTAAAAGTTCTGTTTTAGGTTTGCAAAGCAAACGAATCATTAGATGATTTAAGACCCCATGGTAATGACGATTTAAATAAAAACTTTAATGTAAACCTTCTGCTCCAATATTCATTCACTTTTCCTTCAAGCTAAGAGGGAAATATGGATTATGTACTGGTGACAGTGTTTAATAAGACAAAACATTTTTTTTTATAAAATTATTTTGCTTACATTTGTAAAAGTGACAACTTAAGAGGATTCTCCTGTAACTGACAAAAGAATAGAGCGGCTAGTCAAACAGCTTTTAATGGGCTGTGCCTTCCTGAGTTTGCATTTATATCTTACAGGTTTGCGTTTGTTTGGTTCCAGGTTTTTGTATATCTTCTTCTTAAGTTTATTTATATAATGTGTTCCTCCTGGTGCCCTGGGTCATTTATTACACCTATTAACTTCTCTCTCCCAGAATTCCTTAACAACTGTCCTCCAGTCTGTTTCTTCTCTCTTTAAATTTAAGATCAAGGAGTTGCTGGCACAGTGTGTTTTGAGGCTGCTTTGTTGTTGACCTAATTCTTTTTCTGTGCAAAAATAGAAGTACTTGAAATTCACCAAACTGGTACATTTGTGTGTGTGTGTGTTGAAACACCTTTCAGAAATACAAAACTCTCAAGAACTAATTTTTTAAGCCTTATATTCAATGCTATTTGAAACAGACTTTCAGTATTAAATTCAGATACTTCATTGATTTCTCTTCTTTTTTTTTTTTAAGATTATTTATTTATTCATTTATTTGTCAGAGAGAGAGCGAGCGAGAGCGAGCACAGGCAGACAGAGTGGAAGGCAGAGTCAGAGGGAGAAGCAGGCTCCCCGCAGGGCAAGGAGCCCGATGTGGGACTCGATCCCAGGACACTGGGATCATGGCCTGAGCAGAAGGCAGCTGCTTAACCAACTGAGCCACCCAGGCATCCCTGATTTCTCTTCTAAGTATAGTCTTTCATTTTATATACTTTATATTTTGCTCATGGGTTGAAATGAACATTTATTTATTTATTTATTTTTAAAGATTTTATTTATTTATTTGACAGACAGAGATCACACGTAGGCAGAGAGGCAGGCAGAGAGGCAGGCAGAGAGACAGGAGGAAGCAGACTCCCTGCGGAGCAGAAAGCCCTATGTGGGGCTCAATCCCAGGACTCTGATATCATGACCTGAGCCGAAGGCAGAGGCTTTAACCCACTGTGCCACCCAGGCGCCCTAAAATGAACTTTCTTGTACTATCATAGTTTTGCTTTTCTTGAGAAAACGTAGACTAGGAAATCTTCACTTTAACCCTTCTTTGGCAGTGAGGATGTACAGCTTATTTATTAGAATCCCTGTTTGTTCAAACCTCTTTTGTTCCTAATACAATCTCAAAATTATTATTTAATCACATTCATTAGGATCATTTCATTAAATTGTAATTTAGAACACAATAGGACTATACAGTCGACTGTGAAATGTTGGAGGCAATTTAAAAATTACAGCTCTGTGACGCCAAATTAACTTGTTGGAAAAGGAAGCACTTTTTAACAATTTAAAATTATTTTACTAAATTTAATTAATGCTGTTTTAAGAAAGTTATGTCAAGTCATTTAAAATGAAATGGGCAAGCCAATATGAATTTTTATAGACTCAGCCACATTTTGAAACTTTTAAGTATTAAAATTATAATTTGTTGGTCTTTAACACAGTACCCTGAAAGGATGCTGTTTAAAAGGGCAACAGACATACTTTGTTTTGTCTCTAGGATAGTCTGTGTGCATAATTTATTTGAGGGAATTTAATAAAAATCAACACTCCAATGGTCGAACTTAGTAAAGCAGCTATATGCTAAATAGAACTGGAACTTTTTCAGCCAGGTATTCTGTGTAATTGGGGATGGTTTGTGTTGGATCTTCTTTTTTAGTGTTCAGTTATCAGTGTAATCTGTTCTTTTAATAAGTATTCCCTGCAAATTTTCATTGATGTGTAAAAGTTAATGACTAAAGACGATACACTTATAGAGATGTACTGTAGCAGTATATTTTATATGCAACTTTAGATTCTCTTATGTAAGGGGTACTTCTTGATGTCCTGGGTGTTGGTTCACATATCTCATCCAAGGAATATACTATGGGTTTCTTCTAACTTAGAATTTCATGGATACAACAAAGCAATTTATTGAGGAAAAACTGAACTTGCACTGTGGATTGTATACCACATACATAAAGACTGTAGGAATCATGTACATACATTAAGTGTACTCTTCTCCAAACTTCTAGCTTTCGGTGGGGGGGGGGCGGGTGTTGGCTGCAATAATGGGCATGTGAAAAAGATGCAAAACTGAAAATAAAAGACTACTAGTTTATAGAAACTGTTGATTATCCACCAAAATTTGTTCTTTCTTTCTTTAATAATGGAATTATAGCTAAGGTAAACTAAGGACTACACAACACTAGCTAAATTAAATACTGTATCTTTTTTTTTTTCCTCAGAGCTAGACATGTCCATGTGTTTAAATTCTTATGTCTTTGAGAGGTTAGGTGTGACACTTCTGAGCTTGGGTCTTAGAGCAATTCTAGTGAGCTGAAAGACAGATGTGTCTGCAGCCCAGCTTCATTCCCAGGCAAAAGGGGAAAATGCTATAGGGCATCATGGGGTAGCAAGGTGGAAGAAACTTGGTTCATAGACCATGTGAATTAGAGACCTGACATACTGTAATTATAGACCTAGTTATTTCATCAGCATAAGCTTCACTCTAACCTTTGGCTCTGAGTACCAGCAGCTTAATTATTAGAATCTCTATTTGTTCAAGTCTTCCTCTTTCCTAAGCAGATCTTGGGGTGGCTCACAAACTCTCCTCAGGAGCTGTTGTAATTCTCCTCTGCAGCTTCCTGAGCCAATCTTTTTGCACTGGCTTTAGTTCTGATGTCCTGCCAGGCCTCCCATTTATAGGACCTCATAGCCTTGAAGCCTGGGGATAGAGCAGTGATATCTCTCCTGTAAACCAGAGGAGTCCTCATTCCTGTTCCAACCATCATAATTTCTGTGTTTGCTAAATAGGCTTCTTTCCCAACATGGTTCCAATGATTTTAATAGGCATTCCCACTCACATCTCTCCCTCAAGATTCAGACTTGTTAGAAATCTTGTATTGGACTCATAGATTCTATTTTATAGTTAAGTTGGAACCTGTTGCCTGGGGAAAAGTGATGGTCCCATGTCCCTCCTTACTGTCAACTAATGCCCCAATGTGAGGCTTCAGCAGAGTAGCTTCTCTACTATCCTCAGGATTTATGTAGATGAATAAACCCATAGTGGTGGGTTTGTTTTGTTTTATTTTTACTACATTAGTAGTAAAGCTCAAAGGCAACATCTTTCTCTGTAATGAATAATATACCCAATGTACTAATACTATTTTTTTCTTGAAGAAATTATATGTTGTGATCTTATATATTTTAAAATTAAATAAATGACTCTTTCTCAGCCACCTGAATGATAAACTTCTCTTTGTAGTGTCTTGGAGGAATCATGATGCAGCTAAAAGAAAATCAAACTTCAAAGTTAAGATGTAGGGACTAGTTCCATTCCTTCCATTCACTTACTGTTTGACTTTAAGCAAGTCTGTTAATATTTATTAGTCTTGGTCTTCACCTCTCAAATTGCTATTAATAATATGTATTACCCAGAATAGATTCACATCATGAGATCACAACCTAAATTCTGACTTGGATACTTGGATTTAGAATTAGATCTCTTCAGCCACATGTCTATTTCTTTCTTTCTTTCTTTCTTTTTTTTTTTTAGATTTGATTTTTTAAAAGTAATCTCTATACCCAATGTAGGGGGCAAACCCATAGCCCCAAGACCAAGAGTTGCACCCGCCACTGACTGAGCCAGCCAGGTGCTCTCACACATCTTTTTCTAGATCATTTGGCTTAAAGACTAAGTCATTTTTTTTTAATGTGTAGAATAAAATTATGTTTAGTAAATAGTTATTGTATTGCCATTGAATTTTTGTCTAAATGAGGGTCATTAGTAAATGACTTACTAAACCCTGTTGAATTATATATGGCTCCCAGAAAAGGAAATTGTTCTTAATTTTAGGATTTTTTACTTCCACATTTATTTGCCTTTTTCTGTGCTTAATCAACTGAGCCACTCAAGCACCCCTTGCCAATTTAATTTCTCTCTGTCTCTCTCCCATTCTCATCTCTCTCTGTGTATGTATATGTGTATTTAATGCATATTTCCACAGAAAAAAATGTTGATTTTTGAGATTCTGCTCTGGATTTTCATTGGGTTTATTGTAGTATGTTTTTGTGTAGCTCTGTTTTTATAGCTCTGTTTTTATATGACACATGATTTCTGATTCCTAATCCTACATCAGGAGCTTTACAGGTTCTGTTAGGTTCATTAGAAATCGGGGGGGGGGGGGATGATTCAAGGTACAGGATTTCCCATTTTGCAATGTAGACTTTTTTCTTTTTCAGAAGCCATGTAGCTGAGCTACTGACCAAGATGTGTTCATTTAGCTTTCTTAACTTGAATCTACTCTGCTGTTCTCTTGGGAGGATAAGTCCTAAGAACATATTATACTAAGAAGTTTAGCAGGGAGGGAGTTGGCATTAAACACTTCTGTGAAGATCACATTGGAATCAATGATCTAATCCTGGTGGAAGTGAGTTATTGACTTCTTAATGTGTAAGGGAGGCACCAGTTCCTGAAGTTTGGTGCACTTTGCTTTTCCTCCAGGGAGCAAGGATCTGCTAAAGCCTTAAGGAATGTAAGGAGTTACCTCTTGAGGGAGGAGGAAGTTGGCTCTTTGAAAGTCACAAAGCAGTTCAACATTCCTTCCTTCTGTGTTTTCAGTAGTCAACCTTAATATTTATGGTGTCATTCATAAAGGAGGCCTTCATTTTATATGTATTGGCCTTTATTTGAAGGCTAACAAGTAACCCAGTAGATGAAAGAAGAGAAATCTGGTCATAAGTTGTCTATAAACTTAGATGCCCTGTGGGGAAACAAAGCTTGTTTGTCTTCCTCAGCTTAACAATAACATATCAAAACCATTAATTATTTTTCCAGGTGAAAAATGACTTTCTTTTCTAATTTGTTAGAGAATATTCAATTACATAGAAAATTCAAACAACTCACTCAGTTTTTTGGGGCAAACAGGCACAAAAGTGATATAATTGTATGTATAAATAAATATATGTGTATCTTTATCTATATGCTCACACTATACATCAGTGGTTCATAATTGGGGACTATGCTCCTTTTATCTAACCAATTGAGAATTGTTGACTCAGTGAGCCACTTTAAATTGTGGATTGTGTAAAATCTCTCATGATATATGACAGCAAAATATTGAAAAGCATTTTCTATATCCTGCTTTGTTATTAGAATTTGTACTCAGTGTTCTTCAGAACTCTCCATGTCAGTGAATAGATCACCCTTTAAGGCCGTATATTTGTTGATTATATGGCTATCCTTTAATTTATTTAACTACTGTTCCACTGAACATTGTGGTTATTTCCATTTCCTTCTTCCTCTTTTTATTAGTAATGCCTTGAAGAACATTTTTGTTTATACATCTGTTTGATTCCTTATTTCTTGGGATATACTATTAGAGGAAGGGTGTCAGGGACACAGAACATTTAACATCAATGTATAGAGTTAGAGTGTGTTCCAGAAAGGTATCTGTTGACACTCCTATCACCAATTTATGAATGTCCAGAGGGCTGAAAATCTTTAAGATCATTTTCAGCAGACTAGGTGGAAAGTAGTAAATCATTGTTTACTTTTACATTTTGTACTAATAATGAAGGTGTGCAGTTGGTTAGGATTCCAGCTTCTGGAGTCTGACTATGAGAGTTCAAATCCTAGCTTCATAGCTTACCCGCTTTTTGACCTGTGCCAGTTATTTAATCTTTCAATGTCTTGGGTGACTCATCTGAAAAATGGTGGTAATAATACTACTAACCTTGTAGGATTGTTTTAAGGATTAAATGAATTAATAGACCAAAAGTTCTTACAACATTTCTTCGTAAACTTACTCTCAATAAATGTTAGTTATTGGTATATTTTCATGTTACCTGATATTATACTTTTCCATTCTTTAATTTATATTCAAGTTACTTGGTATACTCTGTTATGATGTTCATCTTTTGTTTCTTGATTTGATAGAGCTTTATTTATTTATTTTTTGATTTAATTTTATTTTTGAAAAGATTTTATTTATTTATTTGACAGAGAGATTACAAGAAGGCAGAGAGGCAGGCAGAGAGAGAGAGAGAAAGAAGTAGGCTCCCTGCTGAGCAGAAAGCCAGATGCGGGAGTGGATCCTAGGACCCTGAGATCATGAACTGAGCTGAAGGCAGAGGCTTAACCCACTAGCCACCCAGGTGCCCGATAGAGCTTTTTTTTTTTTTAATATTGCAGATATTAACTATTTGTCTGTCATATCTGCTACAAATATTTTGTTTTTTTTGTTTGGCAAGAAAATTTACTCATCTTTTAAGATTTCTGGCTGAAAAAGCCTTCCTCATCCTAAAGATTATTAAAAAAAAAATCACCTATGTTGTCTTCAAGGAATTTAGTTGTTTTATTAATTTTTACATTTAAGTCTCTGACTTAGCTTGAATGGAATTTGATAGCAGTAATGAAAAAAAGTATGCAACCATAGCTTAAATTTTTCAGGATGATAAAGTAATCGGTTTGAGCACTAGAAGGACACACAAAATACCAATCTTCCTTTGTCAAGCAAAATCTAAATTTACTTTTGGGAGATCTTTTTCATTATTTGAAGGAGAAGTTTAATTTTCTTCTGTTCTCACTCTCATTTTATGTTTCTCTTCTTTCTGGAAAACTTCTGCTCTTGGGACTTCTATGAAGGCTTAACAGAATTCCCCCCCCCCCCCGAGTCAGTTATTCCCACCATATCAGGACTTCACATTGAGAAAATTGATTTTAAATGTATATTTTTTTATAAGATTAAAATATTTTCACAAAACAATTCCTACTATAAACATTATTTTGACTAACACTGAAAATAATTGCCAATGAAGATGAATGTTAATTCAAGATCTCTTTGTAATTTGACTCCTGCTGTGCCTTGGCAAGAGTGATGATTACATCAATTAATCAACATATTTAATAATGTCCATAAATTATAAAAGTATCCATATCAATGAATCTGAATGACCTACTTATTATGAACATAACACAGATATTGTATATAAATGCATTGGACATCCCTTGTGTGCCACTCTAGGTCTATGTAGCCTCATCTTTCATTCCAGTCATGGTTGCAGACTTTGCCGTGCTTTGAATATTTGTAACCAGTAGTGCCTTGCCTCAACCCACATGTACTTTCTCTGATGCTTACATCCTGGGGTGCTTGAACACACATGAGCAACCTGGAAGTGTGGAAGTTTGTGACTTATAGGGTAAATCTTGACCGATGTGGGATGTATATTGACAGAAAAATGCTTCACTCTTTCATTCTTCCAGCAGATGTTTTGGAGGTACAGTACATTCCATAAGTCTTTTCAGAAGGTCCCAGAGATCTAGCACCTGCTTATACCCAGTAGTGTCTGAACCCTTGTTGCAACTCTGTATTGACTATCCCTAATTTCTATGCACTTTTGTCCATTCTTGCCTTTTTTGTTCCTCACTTCTGCTCCTGGGACTGTAATCTCTAATAAACCACTCATGCATCAGATTTTTCTCAGACTCTGCTTTTGGCATTTCTTAGGAGGAGAAATTACATTAGAAAGAATACTTTAGGGCGCCTGGGTGGCTCAGTGGGTTAAGCCGCTGCCTTCGGCTCAGGTCATGATCTCAGGGTCCTGGGATCGAGTCCCGCATCGGGCTCTCTGCTCAGCAGGGAGCCTGCTTCCCTCTCTCTCTCTCTCTGCCTGCCTCTCCATCTACTTGTGATTTCTCTCTGTCAAATAAATAAATAAAATCTTAAAAAAAAAAAAAGAAAGAATACTTTAAAAAAATTACTTCTAATCATTTGCATTATGGTGGTTTCCATGAATTATTTTAGTTTAGCTGAAACTGCAGAAATTAAGAAAACTTAATTACTAGTGAATATGACTTTGAAATGTAAAAATCTGCAGAAAATAACCACAGGCTATTCACTTTTAGTTGTTTTCTTTTAAAAACAGTATCTGGTCTTCTATTCTTCCTATAGTGGCATTAAATATATTTTAATTAGACAAAAATCACCCTTCAATGAACTGAGCAAAAGACGTAGAAAATTGACTGGTATGCTAATCATTTAATTTATTTGAGACAATACAAATGCATTACTTGTTTAGTTAGACTCTCATTTAAAATTTAAGCTTGATTTAATCATTGCTATTTAATCTAAAGAGTTATTGCTCTTGTGGAAGTAAAAACACAAAGAATCAAATCCTAGGATTCATTCCTGTACTCAGAATAAACCATGGCTTTAGTATAATAATTATTATAAATATTTTAAAAATTTAAATATAGGAAAGACATTGCATTCAAGTCCACAAACCAGTAATCAATATAACAGTGAATTGAAAATTATAAAGCATTGTATTAATTTAAAATTTTACCAGGTATGTAATACTGTAAATGTGTTTCTAAATTAGAACTACATGTTTTATGGGTTAAGAATAGCTCCCCTAATCTTTGGCCACTAGATGTCATGGCAGCTCCATATAAGAAGCCCAGGGTGGGGGAGGGGTTGACAACTGATTTATCCATCTTAAGGGCAGCGGATCTGTTGCTCTGTTGTCATTCTTTATCTTATAAAACCAGACATTTTACAAAATGCAGGATCATATTCAGCCAATATAAAAATCCAGCCAGTTTTAGATCTTTTTATGTGCATGTTGATAAGGAAAATGATTGAAATTCAACCATTTAAAAGAAATTCTGCTTTTAGATAGTTGTCATTATTCTGTACTTACTCTAACTCCATTAAAAGAGAAACAAAACAGCACTGCGAGCACTGAAAAAGGAAAGCAAAAGAAAGTTTCTAAAAACCAGTTGTTTACAGCAAGACATGCTGGCTATGACATGGGGTAAAACCGGGCATAGCTCTTGGGCAGTACATGTATGATTGCAAAGGCAAATACAGCAAGAGATGCTAGTTCAAAACACGGGTTTTGGAGTCCCCAACGTCTGGTTTTGAAATGGATCTTCCCTTTAATATTAGTGTGATGTTTTATCTCCTCATCTACAGAAGGAGGGTTGATAATTGTTGCCTCAAAAGGTTGTTTTAAGGGCGCCTGGGTGGCTCAGTGGGTTGAGCCGCTGCCTTCGGCTCAGGTCATGATCTCAAGGTCCTGGGATGGAGTCCTGTGTCGGGCTCTCTGCTCAGCGGGGAGCCTGCTTCCTCCTCTCTCTCTCTGCCTGCCTCTCTGCCTACTTGTGATCTCTCTCTGTCAAATAAATAAATAAAATCTTAAAAAAAAAAAAAAGGTTGTTTTAAGTTTCACATGAGATTGTGATTATAAAGTTTTTAGCAGTGTCCTACACATTGTAAACATTCAATAAATGGCTCCTCTCATTATGAAGATGGAATTTCATACCTAATATTTTAAAATGAAAAGCCCGGTACTTCAAATGCAAAGAAAGGATAAGCTTCAGTCAGTTTTCTAGGCAAAGGATAGCCCTTAAATGGAGTATAATATAAACAACTCCTCCTAAAGTAAAGCTCTCATGGATGTGAAATAGAATCTGCCATGACTGTGGCCATGGAAAGGAGTTTCTCCTTGGAGTGACCTTACTAATATTTGCAGCCACAAGTCCCCCCCCCCCCCCCTTTTTAAATGATGTTTTCTCATAGCGATGACAAAGGTTCTTGCTTTTCCATCTCCTTACATTCCACCTGGGGCCTGGCAGTCTGAGTTAGATGCTCTTCTTTGTGCTGGTTCCACCTATTTCCACTCATCCTGACATTGGAGCGTTTAATGTGGAAAAGGCAGCAGGGCATAATCCCAAAACCAAGCCTTACATTCCAGAGGATCTGAACCAGCGATGATCCCATGACACCTTTTTAATATGCATGGAATAATGTGCTATTGTGGGTGTCAGGGCAAAAGAAATCTGTCTTGAAATGGGGCTCTTCCAAAGGCTGATGTATATGATACCTGGAAAATAACACATTTATTTGTGCTTATTTGGATAATGATCAGAAATAAAGACTTCAATATTCTGAAAGAGTTTCAGCACATAATATTAACAGGGCAGTATTTCAGAGGGATGAAAGGGGAAAACAAGAGGACTGGTGTGGTGTGATTCTGGTAGGAAGAGCAAGATCAAGAAAAAGTGTGGGGAGAGAGGCTTCACTATCCATTTGTATGGCTTTGCTGGCTTCAGTAGGATTTAATGGTTTGTTCTTCTACTTGCTACAGCTTTCAGCAAACTTTGGTGTAAAATCTGAACAAAGGGACTGAAGATGAGATTAAAAAAAAAAAAAAAAGGAAAGTCTAGTGAATAAAAGGATTTACTTCAATAACTCCCCAAATCCTACCACAAGTGAAACGATCATTTCAAATACTATAAGGCAGAAAATGAATCAGCCATAGTACTAACGATTACAGTATGAGACAATGATTCATATGAAAGGCAGCATAATTACTGTGAATATCAGATTGGATTTCAAAATGAGGAAAGAAGATTTTAGTACTTTCTTGGCTAAGGATAAACATAATTGATTTATGAATAATATGAAGGTCTTGCTTATCTGGCAAATATATTGTATTTCAAGTAGAAATGAGCTTAAAGGCATTTTTTGCATTTCTATGTGAAACCCAATATTCACATGCCAAGGAAGTGAGGAGGGATAGTGGCAGGAGCCTCGGATAGTTGAAGAACCTCAGCCTCAGGCATGCCAGAGCGCAGCCCATCTGCTGCGTGGAGGTGGCAAGATCAATGGTGCGCCCCAGCTTGAAACAATGGTTGGCAATGGTTTATTTATTCACTTATCTAGTTATTTACAATAAAAATTTGATGTAGGAGAAAGAATGAGCACACTCCCGCCCCAGGCTATTCTGAGAAAATTTCTTCAGGAAAATTGCTTCACAGGGAACCAGTGCGCTCTAGTTCAGAGCATGCCGCAGACACCCTTCTAAAGTCACTGTCGGCACTAGGAGCTTCCTACCAATAATGAGCATAGAGGGTGGAAAAAATCACGTTTAGAAACATTTTATAAGGGCTCCTGAGTGGCTTATTCGGTTAAGCGGCTGCCTTCAGCTCATGTTGGGATCCCAGCGTCCTGGGGATCAGAGTCCGGAGGATCCAGCCCAGCTTCAGACTCTCTACTCAGCGGGGAGTCGGCTTCTCCCTCTCCCTCTGTGCTCTCTCTCTCTTTCACTCTCACTCTGGCTTAAGTAAATAAATAAAATCTTAAAAAAAAAAAAAAAAAAGGAAACATTTTATAAATCAAATGGACAGGTCCTGTTAGATTTTTGAGTAGTTGGCACTTCAGTAGCTATGGTCTCTTGGTTCAGGAGAATTTATTTACTGCTCTGTTTATTTGAAGTAGGGTGGCGTAGGGTTCAGATCACAGACCTCCTTAGACTTTCTGGGTTTGAATTCAGTTTCTGACAAATACAAGTTGTGTGACTTTGGGCAAATTATTTAACCTCTCTATACCTCCATTTCCTTATCTGTAAAATGGTTAGCACCTACCTAATAAGTTTGTTATGTTGATTAAATTAATATTTGCATAGTGGCTGGGAGAGTGCTTTATATTTGCTAAACGATTATACATTTGATCTTTTCAATAACCTTGTGATGAAAGAAAAACATACAGGATAAGAGAAGTTTTTGCAGTTGCAAAGGATCTTAGAGATCTTATAGTTCAAATCCCTCATCTTAAAGGTTTTTTAAAAAGTGCCTAAAGTTTTATTTCTTAATAAATTAATATAACTAGTATCTAAATATAGGATTCTTAATTTCCTGGCTGATTTCCCCCCACCATTTCATCACTTCATTTTTTCCTACAAAGAAATGTAAGGAGGAAGAGTTCTTAAATAATGTTTTAGTTTAAGAAAATACTTACTGTGACAAATGCAGTAGAAATATTAGGAATTAGAGTTGCATAAATTATACAAAGGGATATTGATTTTATAAAGTATCTGCTACAATTAGATCTAACCGCACATAACAGCAAACGCCAAATTTCTTAAGTAGGATAGAGATTTATTTGCTATCCATATAAAAATAAAACAGAGAAAAGAGTGGAGGGCTTTTATGGTGGTTCTATGGTCTTTAGAGACCAGGGCTCTTTCTGCCATCCTATTCCACTGTCCAGTGGATGGTTTTTGTTCTCAAAGTCACCTCTTGGTCCATGATGGCTGTTGGAACTCCTGCCCTCATGACCACTGCCCAGAATGCAGGAAGGAGGAAGGGAGAAAGGACAAGAGAGTATTTTCTAAGTGAGTTAATCTTCTTTTTGCAGTCTTCTAGGAAGTTCCACATCATCTTCCACTTGTATCTCACATCCAGAACTTTTTGTCACATGACATGCCTAGCTACAAGGGAGACTGCAAAAGTGCTTTCAAGTAATTACCAACTAAAATGTGTGTTTCTTTGTTCACGTATAACACCCAGTGCTCCATGAAATATGTACCCTCCTTAATACCCATGTAAACAAGGAATCTTGGAACACAACATCAAAAACTAATCATGTACTGTATGGCGACTAACAGAACATAATAAAAAAAAAATGTGTTTCTTATTGAGGGAAGTAATGCACATGGGGTGATAATTAAACATCTCCGCTACAGTTTGGGTTAGTTTTTCCTATCCCCTTTCTTCTTCACATTTCCTTTTCCCCTGCTTTGAATCCAAAAGGGCAGCCTTGGACTAAGACAAACCACATATCCATGTAGGAGGAAATAAAATTTCTCCCTCCGAAAGGATATTCCATATGTGTATTAGGTTCTTATTGTTGCAAGGAACAAATCATTTTACTCTGAACTGAAAGGAAGATGGAAATCTATTAGAAATTACTATGGTGTTTCATGGAACTCAAGGTAAGAATGAAAGAATCCTGAAGAAAGCCAGTGACTGAGGAAATGTTGACAGTACAGTGTTTTCGTTCAATTTCCTGTCATTGTTTCTTTCTGCATATCCCTCTCTATGGAGGTCTGTTTTCTCTGTGCCCATGGTCACTTTGCCAGTAAGAAACCTGGGATTTGCGTCCAGATCTTCTAATTCACACTTTATTTTAACAATTATTTAAAAACTCTTTCTCCTCTAACATAACACCAACCCAACAGAATCTTTTTCTTACTGATTCACTGTCAGTTACCAATTATGCTGACTTTTGATATGTTTGAATACAACAACTACCTATGTGGACCAGAACCTTGAAATCTGACTTCCAGAAATGATTTACAGTGTCTCTAATACTACTTGGCACACTGCATACTAAGCAACCTTCCGCTCTCAGATATCTTCTCTTCTCAAGAGAAGAGAAGATACCTGATTGATATTTTCATTGATTGATAGCAAATGTTTCAACTACCGTATCATGCTGATGACTCCCAAATATACATTTTCAGTTCAGACCTCCTCTTTGAGCTCCAGATCCTTATTTTTTTTTTTAAATGAATATCTATCACTTTAACTTAGATGCTTCTTAACATCTATAGTAACTTCAAACTCGATATATCACAATCTCATTTTGAATTCTCTATCTTAAGCTGCACCCACCCAGGCATCCAATAATCTTCTTGCCTCTTCACATCTACTCCCAGTTAATTGCCAAGTTGTACAGAATCCATCACTTAAACTCTTATTTCTATGGGTACTGCCATAAATTACACCCTCGTAATCTTATTTTTGTACAATTGTAGCTGTCTCCTAAATCTTATTCCCATTCTTCAAGCTCATTTATTCTCTGCATTGTCTCAAGAACAGTCTTTTAAATATACAAATATGATTTGTCATTTCTTTACTTAAAATTCATCAGCATTTCCTTTTTACCTGCAGAACAATGGCCAAAATCCTTCTTGGCGATAGGAGACTGTTTATTATCTGATTTCTTTATATCTAACCATTCTTACCTTCATTGATTCCTCCTTATGCTTTAACCTCATATAATTATTTGCAATTCTCTAAATGTAACTGCAAAGTTCATACTTCTGTGATGTTGCATATGTTCCTATTTTCCTTCACTCTAAATGCCTTTACTCTACTTAGTCTTCTTAGTGAATTTCTACTTACCTTCTAATTACCTGAACTAGGTTCAAGCATCAGTTCTTTTCTGAAGACCTCCCACTTTGTTAAGCATGCTGTTCCCTCCCTCTGTATTTTCTCTCTTTTATCTGAGAAGTTAGTGTCTTTCCCTTGTTGGATCACATATCAGGTATATTTGAGAAGTCAGAGAGGCAGACTAAAGTAAATGCTACAGTTGTCTCCTGATGTCTGGTCTGTCCACATGTAGTACAAGGACTTATTAGGTATGTGGCTGCCCATGAGAACATTTTCCCAGACTTTCTTTCAGTATGTGTGGTCATGTGACTGAGCTCTTTGCCAATGCTTTGTGCATAAAATGACATTGGTAACTTCTGAGATGTGCTCTTTATATTTTATTTTATTTTAAAAAATATTTTTATTTATTTATTTGGCAGAGAGAGAGAGAGAGACAGTGAGAGAGGGAATACAAACAGGGAGTGGGAGAGGGAGAAGCAGGCTTCCTGCTGAGCAGGGATTTCCCCATGCAGCCTCTATCCCAGGACGCTGGGATCGTGACCTCAGCTGAAGGCAGACGCTTAACAACTGAGACACCCAGGTGCTCTGCGATGTGCTCTTTAAAGACTCTTTCCTTACCCCTTTTATCTTCTTCACCTACTGGAATCTGGGTATGGTGTGTCACTTTTGGCTATGCAGATATGGACAACACTTCAGGTTGGTGGAGCAACAAGGCAGAAGAGACCTGTGTCCCTGATACTATGGAGCTACCATATCTAATCTGAACTGCTTACAGTGAGACCCTGGTGTGATCAAGATAAACTTCTTTATTGTTTATGCCCCTGTTAAAGAATATTTAACACATAGTTAAATTCTATATTTTGGCTTCCGTAGGGGTGTCACTCATTTCTACTGGTGTTGGATGTTGGCCTCTGTCCTGAATACTAAATACACACCTCATCATGGCTTCCAGTTCTTATTCCCACTGCAAGGACTTTTTTGGTCTTTTCACTCTCAGTCTTGTCTGAACTCTGCTAAGGTTGCTAGGGAACTCTTGGCTGCTGCACCCATACCTTTCTAGAATGCTTAAAATCTTAGGGGGATGCTCGCAAGCCTATCCATCCAGGCACTCACTTTGGCCACCACTACTTCAAGTGTCACTTTGGATGGGGGACATCTTTACCAGCTCCTGGATTGTATTCTTGATAGCCAGGCGATGATCCTTCTGTTCTGGGATCTCTTCTCTCTCTCTCTCTTTTTTTTTTTAAATTTTTTAAAAACATATATTTTTATCCCCAGGGATACAGGTCTGTGAATTGCCCGGTTTACACACTTCACAGCACTCACCAAAGCACATACCCTCCCCAATGTCCATAACCTCAACCCCCTTCTCCCAACCCCCCTCCCCCCAGCAACCCTCAGTTTGTTTTGTGAGATTAAGAGTCACTTATGGTTTGTCTCCCTCCCAGTCCCATCTTGGGATCTCTTCACTCTTATCTCAGATTTCTGTCAGTATATCCAGAGATGCCTCCTTCACTTCTGTCATTCTTCCCAACTGTTGTTTACCAAAGGAGGTGGAGTATAGATCTTTTCTCAAGTAGCTACCAACATTTAGACTCTAGTAAGTCACCTTCGTTTCTTCCTTTCCTATCCACTGGGTGACATAACCCCCTTTCTGAGTTGATGTAACTTCTCTTTCTTCATGATTAAATTTCCCATATTCTAAGGCTATGGCACAAACTCCATATTGGTCCTCTAGGCTGTGATTCTTTATATGCAAAACCAAACTTTTTAATTCAAGATACCTTTTTCACTCTTAGAGTTCTCTCTAGATTCTCAAGGAAACTGGATCTGAAACAAATTGAAAAAATAAATGGGTTCAGAACCTCAGTTGACTTCTTCATTCTGATCTCTTTTCCTATGAAAAAAATGTCAGTGCCAAAATAAGTGTTGCTAAAGAAAACTTTTGTTATTATCTCAGAATGCCCCTTATCCCTGTAATATGGTCATAGCAGATTCACTCATATGAAGAGTTCTGTTTTGTATAGAAAATAACCCAATATTCTACTTGTATATGAAATTATCTATCTATCATCTATCTGTCTAAACTTCCTACCTTCTGCTTCCCAGTCTCCCACAGTAGTTGGAACAGGGTGGAGAAGCAAAAGACCAGAGACTTTACAATGATATTACCAAACTGTTTAATTTTTCTCCTGGACACACAGAAAGACATGTATTTCCCAGCTGTCCTTGGAGTCTGGGTGAATTGTGTCACTGAACTCTTTGAATAGACAGTGAGTGGAAGCGATGCATGCCAGTTCCAAGCCTGACCATAAAAAATTGCCATGCAATCTTTTTTGCTCTTCCCCCCTGCTCCCCCCCGATCATCAACACAGCAGGAAGGGAAAGATTTTGATATGGTAGAACACACTATGGAAAGAGCCTGAAACCTGAAACCTGACTATTTGGAAGAGCTGCCCAGGAGATCTCCTGGCCAGGAACTTCAGCTCTGTATTTTAGATGAACAAAAGTTTTGAATTAAACCACTATAGTATTGGGATTTGGAGTTGTTTATTACAAGTTAATATTGAATAATGCATTTAGAAGAATTAGTAACAGGAATCCAAAGATTACGAGCTGCAGTTAGAGGAAAGCAATTGAGAAGAGGACGGAAGGGAGATTGGAGCCAAGTAACCCGGTCTTCTAATGAGCCCCACGGAACAGATGAAGAAGTTGGATGGACAATGGAGAAGTTCCTGGAAGTGTTAATAGTTATTGGAATTTAAAGAACTAAGGCGGCTAATATTTAGTTAAAATGTTTTTAAGCTGTAATATTTGATACATGTGAAATAATCTATAATTATATTTAATTTTTGAACATAATCATTAAACAAACACTTGTGAACTCACCACCCAGCCTAAGAATAAGAACATTATCATTACTGTTGAAGCAGCAACTATATAGATAAATTTTAGAAGCATGATGAAAAGCAAGTCTTAAAAGATTTTATACTAAATGGTAACATTTTTAAATAAAGCTCAAAAAGAACCCCACAAATAATATTTAGAGACTCATCCATGTTAAGTTTAAGTTTTGAAGTTCCTATATAGTGTTCTTTTGCCTTAAAGCTTTAGTAAAACTTTGACTTGGCATCCTACGATTGGTAGTGGTGTAGTCTCAAAAGAGCAGCAGAATAGGGAAAAGTTACAACATGCCTTAAAGTTAGGGAATTATTACAGAGCAGTAAGTGGGAGCCAGAGGTTGTTTAGAGTCTACCTGATCTAGCCCCTTAGCCTGAATTTCTGAAGAAACAGAGGGCTGAACTATGGATGTTCCACTATAAATATAAAAAAGATTCAGACAAAGGGCTGGTTGACCTAATATGTTAGAAGACTCGTGGAAGAGCTGGCATCTGGATTATATGTGAATGAACTTTAGTTCTTTTTAGTTTCATGTTGTAGTCACAATTAAAACACAGGGGTTTTTGTTATTGTTGTTGTTGTTTTGGTTTTGATCTCTATTCCCAAGAACCCCATCTGGATTTCTAGGGATGAAAGAAGAATAGTGTTGTAAAAGCAGCTTTCAAAAAACCCATATTTGACAAAGTTGATAATTATTTAACTAATTAACATAATATTCATTGTGTTCTGGATTGCAGTGATTGTGAAAATATTTTATGTCTTTCTTCTCTTCATTCTTACCTTAGATTTAAGGTCTTGACAAACTATAATTTTTCATTTTTATTTATTTTTAATTTTTTGTACGATTTTATTTATTTATCTGAGCAAGAGAGTGAGAGAGAGGGGGAGATATCATGAAGGAGAAGCTAACTCCCCATGGGGGAGGGAGCCTGATGCAGGACTCTGTCCCTGGGATCCTGACCTGAGCTGAAGGCAGGCACTTAATCAACTGAGCCACCCAGAAGTCCAGTCTTTCTTTTTTAGGTTGACAGTGTGCTGATGAGGTGCTGGGGTAATGTGCACTACCATAGCGAGGTCTTTGTCAGAATCTTTAGAACAGAGGGCAGGCTTTCTTCCCAAGGCAGAGGGGCTTGGCACAGAGCAGGCTGGGTGCTGACAACCTTTCCAGAAAATTGGTGGCCTTAGTATTGCTCAAGTTTGCTTGGCTCGCCTTGCCCTCATAAAAAATCATAAAGGGATGATTTTATAATCCAAGAGAAAAAGGTTCAGCCTGGCCTGAGACATTATAGGTGGTTTTTATCATATGGGTACCCAAAGTGATGCCATGTACATGAAATTGCAATTAATGGAACAAAATAGTTGGTGACTCCACTTCTGTCTGTGTTATCTTGGCCACATCACTTCGCTTTTTTGGAATCTGTTTTTCCTTCTGTTGAATTAAAGGTACTAATACGGATCATAGCGTATTTTGTCAAGAATGCAATAAAATATAGCTATATAATAATAAACTTTGTCAATTCTAAAGTGCTCTACAAATTAGAAAATTGCAGGAACATTAAACTGAGTGAAACATGAACTAAATTACATGAACTTTGAAATTACTCCTAGTTCTAATTTTTTGTTCATTCACTAAACTAGTATTTGTTGAATATTCCAAATTTTGCTCTAGGCACTTGAAATACATCTGTTAAAAAAAAAGCAACCACAGATCAGTTTCTTCTTCTTTTTTTAAAGTTTAATTTAAATTATTTGAGAGAAAGTGAGCACAAGCAGAGGGAGTTGCAGGCAGAGGGAGAAGCAGTCTCCCCACAGAGCAAGGAGCGTGAATCAGGACTCCATCCCAGGACCCTGGGAGCATGACCCAAGCCAAAGACAGACACCTAACTGACTGAACCGCCAAGGCGTCCCCACAGATCAATTTCTATGAGTCTTCTCAATATAATCTTTGCATAGTTTTAATTCTAGAAAATGGCCTAAATTTGTTTTTCTCATATTAATGTAGTCTTTCCAAAGTGTTCTAGTGTGAAAATTTCCAAATCTCTTCTCTTATCAAGGAAGTTAAAGAAAAGTTGACTAGGTTCAGTTGCCCCATTGGGATATATATTTAGTGTATGTCTTTCTAAGGATGAATGATAGATGACTCTGATGCACAAGCTTGAGATATACCAAAGGAAACAAATATACCTAGTATATACCTAGTATATACCTAGTTCCACTTTTGGATAATATTTTAGCCAAAACAATCTCTTTGTCTTCCTGCTTAATTTACTTGACAGATTTCCTGATTGAGAATTTAGAATTATGTGTGGAGTTTGACTTGATGACATATTAGGGACAGTTTCTCCACTTTGTTTTTTCCTCTGAATTTCCCTCAGATCTTCTCTCATCAGATGTCTTAGCCTTTGACTTTGACCCAGACTTTCACTGAACCCTGTTTTCTGCAGTTATGGAGAATCATGGTCCTCTGCTTTGGACAATTTTTTTTGGAAGAGGATATCTGCAGTTATGTCTCTGTGAGGCACTGAAGTGATATGCTACAGTTTGCCCTAAATCAATTAGTCTTTTCCAAACCCAGTGGTGTTGGTAAGTAGAATTCATGGAATTTTCCATTTCCAGTCTCCTGGAAAGCAAAGTCAGATTAGTCTGCCTAATTTTGGCCATATATTTGATATATGTGCTAAAAAAATTTCCTTTCTTGTCCTAACACTACTTACTGATAAAGCTGTTTAACTATATTACAATATGTGTGGACTTTTTACTAATGTGTGTGCAGATTTTTCAAATGTCTGGAACCAACTTGAAAGTCTTCTTGACTTCATATAATCTAAGCATCCTTTCACTGATACAGTAATTTTAGCAGATTGGGAGAGAGACTTATGGCTCCCATGACCCCTGTTCCCTGGTAGTCATGCCTTTGTATAATCCTTTCCCCTTGAGTGTGGGTAGGACCAGTGACTTGTTTCTAGATATGTAGACTATGGCAAAAGTGATAGTATGTACATGATTTTTGTGTGTGCGATTATGTGGCATAAGATTATAATGTCTGTCTGGCAAGGAGACACTCTCTCCTTTGTTGGCTTTGATGAAGCAAGCTGCCGTGTTGTTAGCTGTCTATGTAAGAAGGTCATATGGCAGGAAACCAGGGTGGCCGTTGGCTTAAAGCCAGCAGGAAATAGGTGTTCTTGGTCCAACAACCTGCAGGAAACTGAAAACTGAAAGCTGACATTAACCATGTGATCTAAGAAACAGATTCTTTTATAATATTTGCCTAGAAGTGATTTAACCAGGAGGATATTTATAAATCAATGTGGAAAACTTAGGAAACTATATAAAACTATATATGTTTTTTTAAACTATTAAACTTTTATAAACTATACAAAAGTTTTCTTAATGTAATTGCCTCATAAGGCTGAATGGCAGTCCATGTGATAAGCATAGGAGAGAATTTTCACTATTTCTTGTGGCATTAGGGCAGGCATGGAAGCAGGCAGAATTTTACCAGGCCTCAAGCGATGGTTAGAAATTACGGAAATGTTCGCCAGTGGGAGGAAAGTTATTTCAGGTAAGGTAAATAGCATAAACAAAGGTGACAGAGGTAGCATTGTTTAGAATTTATTTGAGGGAAAATGATTATGTTTGGATGATCCAGAAGTTTCAGGAATGGAGACGGTGTGAGGGAGATAGTGGCTAAAGAGTATAGAGGTTATTTAGTGGAACACCTTCAATGCAAGGCAAGAAGACGAAACATTATTCTTGGAACCCATGAATCTTTTGCTCTCCCTTCCCTTCCTTAACCCAAATAACTTTGCCTTCATCTGTTTTGTGTATTGGGCTTTTTCAAATATTTTCTTTAAACAAAGGGCTCCATAACTAAAAAAATAATATGTGAACTTTCTTTAGAAAAGTGAAGCTTAGTGCTTTTTTTCCCCAATAAAGCTATTAAATTTCTATTCTATAACTCATCTGGCTCCAGCTTTCAGGTGGAGTTAGAGAGGAATAATTTGAAAGCATAAGGACCAGTTAAAAGGTTGTTTTAGTTATTTACTCTGTAAATGGATTCATTGATGTAGGCAAAAACAAGATTTTGCAATAGGATTCAGGGATTTAATAGTGCTTAACCTAAAGCTTTGCATATTTGAGAATCTCAGTAAATATATCTTGAATTGTAGGGTATTAACAATAAGACTAAGTCTCAGATCCAGACAAAAAGATTTGTTAAAGAAAAATTTAGGGATTAACTACATTAAAAATACTTATGGGGGAGAGTTCCATGGAGATATTTTATAAAGATAATAAAAGATGGTACTTGGTCATTATGCTGAAAAAGGTCATTAGAAGCTTGACATTATAGCACCAACTTTTGAGTAGGAAGAAACTATTTTGTTATATAAATTTTCTAAACGGAATTTTTACAGTGCTCAATAAACTCTTTGCTTTGCTTGACTAAGCAATATCTTTAAAGCTTTATAGGGTGTATTGTTATTTTGAAAGTTAAAGGGAACCGAATTATGTTTGAGATTTTTTTTCCATATGTGATACTCTCAAAAACCAAGGTTAGAAAGATTGATTTTTTCTCAAAATACAGAAATTGCAGAATCAGTAATTTTCACTAAATAATATCTATTAATTCTTCTTTTCTTTTTTTCTTTTTAAAGGGAATAGATTTTTACAACTTTTAAAAGGTAGTCCCTTAGTAATAAAAACATATTTTATGGGAATTTTTTAATATGAATTATGCATATTTTAAATCAGAATCTTTTCAATCTTAATTATCCTTTTTTCCCAAGGAATTTAGAATACATAGAATTATAATTTCTTATTTTTCTTAGCTTCTAACTAACTTCTAACTTCTAACTAACTTAACTTCTAACATTAACTTTGCAAAGTAAATATGTAAATATCAGCTTCTTGAAAACTATTTTTCATGGAACTTGGAATAGTGGGCAGATCATAATGAGAGTTTAGTGCTTTCAACTGACGTTGGAAAACAGAGTCGATGTGAGTTACAGTTGGAGTAATTTCTCTTGATTGAGAATATCAACATCTAATACAATGCTCCAGTGTAATCTCTCCTTTCTAATTCTATTTCTCAAATAAGCATTTTATAAAATACATTTTAGAAATAATCAAAGGAATATTGATTATACTTGCATTTAATTTTCTCCTGTATTATTTTCTTCTAGGGTGTCATCAGAAAATGCCTATACATTTTTCCAATTAATTATGCAGTTATTTTTGAATTTGGGTGACTCTTGGCTTAATAGTGCTTCTCCAAAGAGGCTGAGGATTTTATGTATTTATTTTCAACTTATTTTATATAAATTCAATTAGATAACATGTAGTATATCATTAGTTTCAGATGTAGAGTTCAGTTATTCATCCATTGCATATAACACCCAGTGCTCATTACATCATGTGCCCCTCTTAATGCCCATTTCCCAGTTACCCCATTCCGCCCCCATCTCCCCTCCAGCAACTTTCAGTTTGTTTCCTATAGTTAAGAGTCTCTTATGGTTTGTCTCCCTCTCTGATTTCATCTTATTTTATTTTTCCTTCCCTTCCCTTATGATCCTCTGTTTTGTTTCTTAAATTCCACATATGAGTGAGATCATATGATAATTGTCTTTCTCTGATTAATGTATTTCACTTAGCGTAATACCCTCCAGTTCCATCCATGTTATTGTAAATGGGAAGATGTCATTCTTTTTGATGGCTGGTTGGACGTCTGGGTTCTTTCCATAGTTTGACTATTGTGGACATTGCTGCTGTAAACACTGGGGGCAGGTGCCCCCTTGGATCACTACATTTGTATTTTAGGGTAAAAACCCAGTAGTGCAATTTCTGGGTCATAGGATAGCTCTATTTTTAACTTCTTGAGGAACCTCCATACTGTTTTCTAGAGTGGCTGTATCCATTTGCATTCTCACCAACAGTGTAAGAGGGTTCCCTTGTCCCCATATCCTCACCAGCATTTGTTGTTTCCTGACTTGTTAATTTTAGCCATTCTGACTGTGTGAGGTGATATTTCATTGTGGTTTTGATTTGTATTTTCCTGATGAGGCTGAGAATTTTAAACCTCACTGACTGATAGATGGAAAAGTATTAAATATACAGAGACATTCTGAATCCTAGTTTGTGGAAGAAAAAATCCACAAGAAATATGTGACTTCTTCTTCTAAAAGAATAATTTCTAAAATATGCCTATCCCTCTCTTTCCTAAGGGGGGAAAAAAAAACCACCAACAAACTGGCAATAAATAAAAAAGGAAAATAATGAAATGCTGGAAAGACTGAAATACCCTGAAGATAAGGAAGATCAAACATTTGAATCAAATTATATATATTTTTTGATGGCTACATTCATAAAACTAAAATAATTATCTTTCACAACTCTTAAACATGTGTGCAAACATACATATACAATTATTGCAGTTGAATGTTATTCTTGTTCTTACTATACTTTCTTTTCTTCATGGCCTACTCTAGTTTTATAGTACTGAGGGTGTCTGTACAGGTACCTTGCTTGAAATGTGGAAAAGTAATATGCAATTTAGGAAGTCAGTAAGAAAGAACAATCTGGAAGCAAGTGAATACTATAGAAAATGCAAAGTAACAAAAAAAATTAGATAAGGTCTGGTGGTGATGACTGAGAATCCGGAACTATTTTGGGCTTTGTATCAGGAGAACAGGAAATAGATCACTTCTATAGATCATACCTGGAATGGAATTTACTGTTTTGTGAACTCTTAGAAAAGAAACAGACTCTTAACTATAGAAAACAAACTGATGGTTACCAGAGGGGAGGTGGGCAGGCACATGGGTGAAACAGGGGTTGGGGATTAGGAGTTACTTGTTGTGATGAGCATTAGGTGATGTATGGAATTGTTGAATCACTATATTGTACACCTGAAACTAATATGACACTGAATTTTAACCAACTGGAATTAAAATAAAAACAAAAAAAGAAAAGAAACAAAACACTAGAGGAGATCCAGAAATGAGAAATAATAGTGATAAAGAGAACTGAAGACTTGATTTGTGAGGAGAGATTAAGGCAGCCAAATGTGTTCAGTTAAGTGAAGATTAAGTGGGCCCTGATAACGTGCTACTCATACTTCTGAGGTCTAAATAAAGAGAGGGCATATTTAGCATAATATGCTTGTACATAAGAAGGAGATGGCTTTCAAGGAAATAAATCCCAAAGAACTTACTAAAAATACCTCTTAATTTTTTCCTACAGAAATATTAGCTTTGATAAAGCAGTAACTATAAAATTTTTTTGGGGGGGGCGCCTGGGTGGCTCAGTGGGTTAAAGCCTCTGCCTTCAGCTCGGGTCATGATCCTCGAGTCCTGGGATCCAGCCCCGCATCGGGCTTTCTGCTCTGCGGGGAGCCTGCTTCCCCCTCTCTCTCTGCCTGCCTCTCTGCAAACTAGTGATCTCTGTCAAATAAATAAATAAAATCTTAAAAAATTTTTTTTGATAAAATATGAGATTGCAAACTTCTTGAAGTTGTGACTCAATTCCTATATGAATTTATAGCTATCTTAAATATCTTTATTCTTGTCAACTAGGAACTGATAGAAATGATCAGACAGCATTTAATTATGGCTTAAAAAACCAAGAGAAGTGTTTCTAAGATAGCAGTTCTCAAACTTTAGGTCTCAGGACCCCTTTATACTTTTAAAGTTTTAAGTTCCCAAAGAGCATTGTTTATATGGGTTATAATAGCTGACATTTACGGTATTAGAAATTAAATTGAAAATAATTTTGACATACTTATCACTTCTTTAAAAATAATAATAAGCTCATTACATGCTAACATATAGACTATATTTTTCTTTTAATTTAATTTTTTTTCAGTGTTCCAAGATACATTGTTTATGCATCACACCCAGTGCTCCATGCAATACGTGCCCTCCATAATACCCACCACCAGGCTCACCCAACCCCCACCCTCCTAACTTCCAAAACCCTCAGTTTGTTTCTCAGAGTCCACAGTCTCTCATGGTTTGTCTCCCCTTCTGATTTCCCCCAACTCATTTCTCTTCTCCTTCTCCCAATGTCCTCTGTGTTATTCCTTATGCTCCACAGGTAAGTGAAACCATATGATAATTGACTCTCTCTGCTTGACTTATTTCACTCAGCATAATCTCCTCTTGTCTCATCCATGTTGTTGCAAAAGTTGGATATTTATCCTTTCTGATGGAGGCATAATATTCCATTGTATATATGGACCATATCTTCTTTATCTATTGAAGGGCATCTTGGCGCTTTCCACAGTTTGGCGACTATGGCCCTTGCTGCTATGAACATTGGGGTACAGATGGCCCTTCTTTTCACTATATCTCTATCTTTTTTTTTTAATTTTTAAATTTTTTAAATAAACATATAATGTATCATTAGCCCCAGGGGTACAGGTCTGTGAATCGCCAGGTTTACACACTTCACAGCACTCACCATATCACATACCCTCCCCAGTGTCCATAGCCCCACGCCCTCTCCCTACCCCCCTCCCCCGGTCACCCTCAGTTTTTTTTTTTTTTTTAATTTTTTATTTTTTATAAACATATAATATATTTTTATCCCCAGGGGTACAGGTCTGTGAATCGCCAGGTTTACACACTTCACAGCACTCATCAAAGCACATACCCTCCCCAATGTCCATAACCCCACCCCCCTTCTCCCAAACTCCCTCCCCCCAGCAACACTCAGTTTGTTTTGTGAGATTAAGAGTCACTTATGGTTTGTCTCCCTCCCAATCCCATCTTGTTTCATTTATCTTCTCCTACCCCCGTAAGCCCCCATGTTGCATCACCACTTCCTCATATCAGGGGGATCATATGATAGTTGTCTTCTCTGCTTGGCTTATTTTGCTAAGCATGATACCCTCTAGTTACATCCACGTTGTTGCAAATGGCAAGATTTCATTTCTTTTGATGGCTGCATAGTATTCCATTGTGTATATATACCACTTCTTCTTTATCCATTCATCTGTGGGTGGACATCTAGGTTCTTTCCATAGTTTGGCTATTGTGGACATTGCTACAATAAACATCCAGACACACGTGTTCCTTCAGATCACTACATATGTACCTTTAGGGTAAATATCCAGTAGTGCAATTGCTGGGTCATAGGGTAGCTCTATTTTCAACTTTTTGAGGAACCTCCATGCTGTTTTCCACAGTGGTTGCACCAGCTTGCATTCCCACCAACAGTTCCCCTTTCTCCGCATCCTCACTAGCATCTGTCATTTCCTGACTTATTTTAGCCATTCTGATGGGTATAAGGTGGTATCTCATTGTGGTTTTGATTTGTATTTCTCTGATGCCGAGTGATATGGAGCACTTTTTCATGTGTCTGTTGGCCATCTGGATGTCTTCTTTGCAGAAATGTCTGTTCATGTCCTCTGCCCATTTCTTGATTGGATTATTTGTTAATTGGGTGTTGAGTTTGCTAAGTTCTTTATAGATTTTGGACACTAGTCCTTTATCTGATATGTCGTTTGCAAATATCTTCTCCCATTCTGTCAGTTGTCTTTTGGTTTTGTTAACTGTTTCCTTTGTTGTGCAAAAGTTTTTGATCTTGATGAAATCCCAATAGTTTATTTTTGTCCTTGCTTCCCTTGCCTTTGACAATGTTCCTAGGAAGATGTTGCTGCGGCTGAGGTCGAAGAGGTTGCTGCCTGTTTTCTCCTCAAGGATTTTGATGGATTCCTTTCGCACATTGAAGTCCTTCATCCATTTTGAGTCTATTTTTGTGTGTGGTGTAAGGAAATGGTCCAATTTCATTTTTCTACATGTGGCTGTCCAATTTTCCCAGCACCATTTATTGAAGAGGCTGTCTTTTTTCCATTGTATATTCTTTCCTGCTTTGTCAAAGATTAGTTGACCATAGAGTTGAGGGTCTATTTCTGGGCTCTCTATTCTGTTCCATTGATCTATGGGTCTGTTTTTGTGCCAGTACCATGCTGTCTTGATGATGACAGCTTTGTAATAGAGCTTGAAGTCCGGAATTGTGATGCCACCAACTTTGGCTTTCTTTTTCAATATCCCTTTGGCTATTTGAGGTCTTTTCTGGTTCCATATAAATTTTAGAATTATTTGTTCCATTTCTTTGAAAAAGATGGATGGTACTTTGATAGGAATTGCATTAAATGTGTAGATTGCTTTAGGTAGCATAGACATTTTCACAATATTTATTCTTCCAATCCAGGAGCATGGAACATTTTCCATTTCTTTGTGTGTTTCTCAATTTCTTTCATGAGTACTTTATAGTTTTCTGAGTATAGATTCTGTGCCTCTTTGGTTAGGTTTATTCCTAGGTATCTTATGGTTTTGGGTGCAATTGTAAATGGGATTGACTCCTTAATTTCTCTTTCTTCTGTCTTGTTGTTGGTGTAGAGAAATGCAACTGATTTCTGTGCATTGATTTTATATCCTGACACTTTACTGAATTCCTGTACAAGTTGTAGCAGTTTTGGAGTGGGGTCTTTTGGGTTTTTGACATATAGTATCATATCATCTGCGAAGAGTGATAGTTTGACTTTTTCTTTGCTGATTTTGATGCCTTTAATTTTCTTTTGTTGTCTGATTGCTGAGGCTAGGACTTCTAGCACTATGTTGAATAGCAGTGGTGATAATGGACATCCCTGCTGTGTTCCTGACCTTAGCGGAAAAGCTTTCAGTTTTTCTCCATTGAGAATGATATTTGCGGTGGGTTTTTCATAAATGGCTTTGATAATATTGAGGTATGTGCCCTCTATCTCTATACTTTGAAGAGTTTTGATCAGGAGGGGATGCTGTACTTTGTCAAATGCTTTTTCAGCATCTATTGAGAGTATCATAGGGTTCTTGTTCTTTCTTTTATTTATGTGTTGTATCACATTGATTGATTTGCGGATGTTGAACCAACCTTGCAGCCCCGGAATAAATCCCACTTGGTCATGGTGAATAATCCTTTTAATGTACTGTTGAATCCTATTGGCTAGTATTTTGGTGAGAATTTTCGCATCTGTGTTCATTAAGGATATTGGTCTATAGCTCTCTTTTTTGATGGGATCCTTGTCTGTTTTGGGGATCAAGGTGATGCTGGCCTCATAAAATGAGTTTGGAAGTTTTCCTTCCATTTCTATTTTTTGGAACAGTTTCAGGAAAATAGGAATTAGTTCTTTAAATGTTTGGTAGAATTCCCCCGGGAAGCCGTCTGGCCCTGGGCTTTTGTTTGTTTGGAGATTTTTAATGACTGTTTCAATCTCCTTACTGGTTATGGGTCTGTTCAGGCTTTCTATTTCTTCCTGGTTCAGTTGTGGTAGTTTATATGTTTCTAGGAATGCATCCATTTCTTCCAGATTTTCAAATTTGTTGGCGTAGAGTTGCTCATAGTATGTTCTTATAATAGTTTGTATTTCTTTGGTGTTAGTTGTGATCTCTCCTCTTTCATTCATGATTTTATTTATTTGGGTCCTTTCTCTTTTCTTTTTGATAAGTCTGGCCAAGGGTTTATCAATTTTATTAATTCTTTCAAAGAACCAGCTCCTAGTTTTGTTGATTTGTTCTATTGTTTTTTTGGTTTCTATTTCATTGATTTCTGCTCTGATCTTTATGATTTCTCTTCTCCTGCTGGGCTTAGGGTTTCTTTCTTGTTCTTTCTCCAGCTCCTTTAGGTGTATGGTTAGGTTGTGTTCCTGAGACCTTTCTTGTTTCTTTTTTTTTTTTTTTTTAATTTTTATTTATTTATTTATTTTTTATATACTGGATAGACAGAGATCAAAAGTAGACAGAGAGGTAGGCAGCGAGAGAAGAGGAAGCAGGCTCCCTGCTGAGCAGAGACCCTGATGTGGGGCTAGATCCCAGGACCCTGAGATTATGACCTGAGCTGATGGCAGAGGCTTAGCCCACTGAGCCACCCAGGTGCCCCACCTTTCTTGTTTCTTGAAAAAGGCTTGTACCGCTATATATTTTCCTCTCAGGACTGCCTTTGTTGTGTTCCACAGATTTTGAACCATTGTATTTTCATTATCATTTGTTTCCATGATTTTTTTCAATTCTTCTTTAATTTCCCGGTTGACCCATTCATTCTTTAGAAGGATGCTGTTTAGTCTCCATGTATTTGGGTTCTTTCCAAACTTCCTCTTGTGGTTGAGTTTAGCTTCAGAGCACTGTGGTCTGACAATACACAGGGAATGATCCCAATCTTTTGAACCGGTTGAGTCCTGATTTAGGACCGAGGATGTGATCTATTCTGGAGAATGTCCCATGTGCACTAGAGAAGAATGTGTATTCTGTTGCTTTGGGATGATATGTTCTGAATATATCTGTGATGTCCATCTGGTCCAGTGTGTTGTTTAAGGCCTTTATTTCCTTGCTGATCTTTTGCTTGGATGATCTGTCCATTTCAGTGAGGGGAGTGTTAATGTTCCCTACTATTATTGTATTATTGTTGATGTGTTTCTTTGATTTTGTTATTAATTGGTTTATATAGTTGGCTGCTCCCACGTTGGGGACCTAGATATTTAAAACTGTTAGATCTTCTTGTTGGACAGACCCTTTGAGTATGATATAGTGTCCTTCCTCATCTCTTATTATAGTCTTTGGCTTAAAATCTAATTGATCTGATATAAGGATTGCCACTCCTGCTTTCTTCTGATGTCCATTAGCATGGTAAATTCTTTTCCACCCCCTCACTTTAAATCTGGAGGTATCTTCAGGTTAAAATGAGTTTCTTGGAGGCAATATATAGATGGGTTTTGTTTTTTTATCCATTCTGATACCCTGTGTCTTTTGATTGGGGCATTTAGCCCATTAACATTCAGGGTAACTATTGAGAGATAGGAATTTAGCGCCATTGTATTGCCTGTAAGGTGACTGTTACTATATATTGTCTCTGTTCCTTTCTGATCTACCACTTGTAGGCTCTCTCTTTGCTTAGAGGACCCCTTTCAATATTTCCTGTAGACCTGGTTTGGTGTTTGCAATTTCTTTCAGTTTTTGTTTATCCTGGAAGCTTTTAATCTCTCCTTCTATTTTCAATGATAGCCTAGCTGGATATAGTATTCTTGGTTGCATGTTTTTCTCGTTTAGTGCTCTGAATATATCATGCCAGCTCTTTCTGGCCTGCCAGGTCTCTGTGGATAAGTCTGCTGCCAGTCTAATATTTTTACAATTGTATGTTATTGACTTCTTTTCCCCGGCTGCTTTCAGGATTTTCTCTTTGTCACTAAGATTTGTAAATTTTACTATTAGGTGACGGGGTGTGGGCCTATTCTTATTGATTTTGAGGGGTGTTCTCTGAACGTCCTGAATTTTGATGCTCGTTCCCTTTGCCATATTGGGGAAATTCTCCCCAATAATTCTCTCCAGTATACCTTCTGCTCCCCTCTCTCTTTCTTCTTCTTCTGGAATCCCAATTATTCTAATGTTGTTTCGTCTTATGGTGTCACTTATCTCTCGAATTCTCCCCTCGTGGTCCAGTAGCTGTTTGTCCCTCTTTTGCTCAGCTTCTTTATTCTCTGTCATTTGGTCTTCTATATCACTAATTCTTTTTTTTTTTTAAATTTCATTTATTTATTTGACAGAGAGAGATCACAAGCAGGCAGAGAGGCAGGCAGAGAGAGAGAAGGAAGCAGGCTCCCCACTGAGCAGAGAGCCCGATGCGGGGCTTGATCCCAGGACCCTGAGATCATGACCCGAGCCGAAGGCAGAGGCTTTAAACCACTGAGCCACCCAGGCGCCCCTCGCTAATTCTTTCTTCTGCCTCATTTATCCTAGCAGTGAGAGCCTCCATTTTTGATTGCACCTCATTAATAGCTTTTTTGATTTCAACTTGGTTAGATTTTAGTTCCTTTATTTTTCCAGAAAGTGCTTTTATATCTCTCGAGAGGGTTTCTCTAATATCTTCCATGCCTTTTTCGAGCCCAGCTAGAACATTGAGAATTGTCATTCTGAACTCTAGATCTGACATATTACCAATGTCTGTATTGATTAGGTCCCTAGCCTTCGGTACTGCCTCTTGTTCTTTATTTTGTGGTGAATTTTCCTGCCTTATCATTTTGTCCAGATAAGAGTATATGAAGGAGCAAGTAAAATACTAAAAGGGTGGCAACAACCCCAGGAAAATATGCTTTAACCAAATCAGAAGAGATCCCAAATGGTGAGGGGGGAGAAAGAGGATAAAAAGAGGTTCAGAAAGAAAGAAAGAAAAGAAAAGAATTAAAAAAAGAAAACGAATAAAGAAAAGTATAAAAAAGAAAAAATATTTATATTAGATAAACTAGTTAAAAAACGTTAAAAAAAGAAAAGGGTAAAGGTTAAAAAAAATTTAGCAGAAGAGAAAAAAAATGAAAAAGAAAAAAAAATTAAATTAACTGCAAGACTAAAGAATCATGGGGAGAAAGCCATGAATTCCGTCCTTTGCTTTCTCCTCCTCTGGAATTCTGCTGCTCTCCTTGGTATTGAAACTGCACTCCTTGGTAGGAGAACTTGATCTTGGCTGGATTTCTTGTTGATCTTCTGGGGGAGGGGCCTGTTGTAGTGATTCTCATGTGTCTTTGCCCTCCATTGGTCTGCCATAAACAAAACAAAAAGGAACCTACTGAATGGGAGAAGATATTTGCAAATCATGCATCCAATAAGAAATTAATATTCAAAATATATAAAGAACTTCTACAACTTAATATAAAAAATCCAATTAAAAAACGGGCAGAGGACTTGAAGAGACATTTTCCAGAGAAGATATAAATACGGCCAACAAGCACGTGAAAAGATGCTCAACGTCACTAATCATCAGTGAAATGCAAATTAAAACCACAATGAGATGCATCTTACACCTATCAGATTGGTTATTATCAAAAAGACAAAAAATAGTCTTGGCGAGGATGTGGAGAAAAGGGAACTCTTGTATACTGTTGGATGGAAATGTAAAGGGGTGCAGCCATTATGGAAAATAGTATGAAACTGGAGGAAGTATGAGGAACAGGTTCCTCAAAAATTAAAAATAGAAATACTATATGATGCAGTAATTCCATTCTGGGTATTTGGGGAAAAAAAAAAAACACCAAAATACCAATTTGAAGAGATATATCCATTCTTATGTTCATTGCAACATTATTTACAATTATTACAATTATTTACACTGCAGCCAAGATATGGAAGTAACCTCAGTATCCATCTATAGGTGGAGGATAAAGAAGATGGAAGATGTGGAATATATATGTAAATGGAGGTAAAATATAGTATATGTGGAATACATATGCAAGGACGTGAAAAAAACAATGGCTACTAGTACAGTTTGGTGCTATGGCTCTGGTTTATCTACCATCAGTGTAAATATTAACACAGTGAAAAAGTAAAATAATAGCATAATTGTGAAAATACGTTGACCTTGTGCACAGGCTGAACATGTCTCAGGGACCTCTAGTACCCAGAGGCAAAAAGTTTGATAATGACTCATTGGAATTTAGAGTGAAGGCTGCCATTTCTTTTTATCTTTTGGTCCCTGGACCCATGTATTATTTTTATGTGAAAAGTAGTATTGTATATTCGGTACTGGTTCAGGATGCGCACCATATGCTAGAACATCCCATACCTTGCAAAAATATTTCCTCACAGTAGAGGCTGAAACCGAGTTTTGAAATATGTTCTGTTTTATCAATAAGCTACAAAACAAATCCTGGGAATGTGTAAGTGGCTCCAGTTCCCTTTAGGAGAAGGGGAGATTTATTGTCCCAACGGCTGATGCTATCATAGGCTTTCCCCCCCACCCCCCCTCCTTCTACCTGTCATACATATCTCTTTCATTCAAGAGCCTGTGGGTTTGGAAACTGAATTAGAGCTGATAATAGTGTGGAGAGCCAAGATTTTCCAGTGTGGTCATATAGGTCAAGTGTCTGTCAGATTTAGAGATTTTTTTTTCTCCCTAATTTTATAGATGTTATTGGGTTGCTCATCTACTTCAGTCCTGGGATTCAAGAAGGTTTGGAGTTTACTCTTTTGCACCCCAAATTGAGAAATGCTTTGTTAACGGTTATACTAGCCTCCTGAAGTACTACAGTAGTTGTAGTAGTTCTGTCTAGGCTGGAGATGAAAATAGGTTTCCTGAATTCAATGAAGACCACAGGATCTGGGCCTGGCAAGGCCCAGTTGCACCACTTAATAAACAAAAGCAAGTATAGTAGTTGTCATAATTAGCTGATAATTAGATGGTTACCAGATTTTTAAACATTTTAAAATTTAATTTATTGAAACTAAAAAACAAAAATGAAAGCAGTAGCTCCATTTCTCCCACCACCCTAATTCCTGCATTTTGCAACCACCAGTTTATTCTGTGACCCCCTTTTTTTTTAAATTCCACATATAAGATCATACAGTACTTGTCTTTCTCTGCCTGACTTATTTTACTTAGTATGATGCTCTCAAGTTCCATCCATGTTTTCACAAATGGCAAGATTTCATTCTTTATGGCTCAATAATTTTCCATTGCATATATATATACACACCACGATTTCTTTACTTATTCATCCATTGATGGACACTTAGGTTTTTTCTATATGTTGGCTATTATGATGTTGCAACGAACATGGGGTTACTAGAAATTTTTTATTATAAACATCTTTGACAATACCTATTCATTCCCTAGTTTCCTTCAGAATGTTTCCCTTATTTAAAACATCACTAAAGTCCTCTTCTTTTTCTTCATCCTTCTCAAATTCTTTTACAGTGCTCCATTTTTATTTGAAAAATGTTACAATTCAGATGTGCAAAGAAATATTGTTTTTCAATAATTTACAAGAGTAGACAAGGATATACTTTAAGTAGCTTTACATATGAAAAATGATATAAGTAATCTAGAAAATATTTATCTAAATTTATCACTTCAACCAAATTGTGAAATTAAGATCATTCAAATAGTCTGGAGTGTAAAATAATTTTAAATGTGAATGTACTGTATGAACTGAATCAGAGTCTTTTGGCTCACGACATAGTCATTAGATTGTTAAAGCTTAAAATAGAGTTTGTTGAACTTTTTTTTAATGAAGGGCCACGTAATAAATATTTTAGGCTTTGTATGCCATGTTATTTCTATTGTAAGTACTCAATTTATGCTTAGAGGACAAAAACAGCCATAGATAATACACACATGAATTGATGTGGAAATATTTTAATACGACTTTATTTACAAAAGCAGGCAGTGGGCCATAATTTGCTGGTCTAAGGTCACACTTTAATTTTATCATCTAGAAACTTTTATCCCATGTCTTTCCACAAATTTGTTTGAATAATATACCCACATTGTCTAGTTTTTCACTCTGCTCTCTTATTTATATTTCAACTTCGATTTCTAATATCCCACCACTGAAACTTTTCTTAATGGTAGTATTAATTTTTTCTTATATTATTATTATTTACTGGTCAAATTCAATAACCTCTTTTGGGTTTGGAATCCTAACATGCCTTGATATCCTGGCTATTTTAGCAAGGAATATTTTAGAATCAGTGTCAAAACTTGGATAGACTGCTTAAAAACACATGCTGGCCTATCCAAAAGAGAATATTAGATAAGTTAATAGATGTATTCAGTACTGCAAGCAGCTGGTCTGATTATTATGTGACTCACTGATCTCTATCAACCTAGGGTCGACTAGCGAGAAATCAGTTATTACTCAGGACCTATAACTAAAGGTGCCCAGGAGATAGTCAGGTTACTCTGAGAGTATCCCTGAAAATCTTCAGTAAAATATGAACAGGGGCATTAGACTGGCAAGTTGAGGGTAGGAAAGAAGATGAAGTTGAATGACCAAGCCTGTGCTTTGTTAGAGGTGTTGAGCCAGGAGGTGAGAAAGATGACAAAGCCTACAAGTATAAACATGTTAATAAGTCTCTTTCCATCACACAGTGAAATGCAGCTTACTCAAGTGAAGACTTCAATAAAGCACCACCTTAATTCTTAGTAAAATTTGACTACCGATTTAACATAATTTAAAAGATAAAATTCACTGTAGATGTGATAATCTATTGAATTATTCAAAAGGTAATTAAACTAACACTTGCAACACAGAATCTAATGTGATTTTTCCCAACTTCATTTCTTTTCTTTTGCAGGTTAAATCATACAGTTTAGCATGATCTGGATAGCTTATTTAAGTTTTAAAGGAAAATAATACGTAACTTTTTGTTTCCCTTTCCCACTTGAATAGTTTTCCCTACACACTGCTAATCTTTAATGTGCATAATGCATGATGTGGTAAAAGGAACTGTTGAGAACAATTTGATCAAATTAAAAATATCCAGCAGAAAGTATCTATCACATGGTTTGCAAAGTTTGTGGCTTTTCCTGAAGTAAGTGTAAAACTAAAACAGAAGTCCTTGGTCTTTTACTATTAAGTCCCTACCACATGGCTATATAAATTTTTGAAGCTGGTTGTTTGGTGTTCTATCTTCCATGCATATTGAATTAATTTTCTTGGCATTTTGCTGATTGTTCCACTGCCTTTTCATTTGAAATAGAAACTCAGAAAATGTTATTTGCTTCCCTTTTTAGAAAATTTTAGCATTTCTTCCATTTTTTTGATCAATCACCATCGCCACTATTTTCCGTAGTCCTCCATTCTTATGAGATTACCCTTGAGATATTTCCAGAGACAAATCATCGTTGTTGTGTATTCATGCATTGGAATCAAAGTATATAAGAAGAGCACAATCCTAGATAATTCTTTGGGTATTAGGCTATGGTGTTTAGATGTAAAACAAAGTTTATGTGTTCATTTGTTTCCTTATTGACAAATATTATTAAATATTTACTATAGGAAAAGTATTATATTGAGTTGGGGTAGGGAAGAGCTAAAAAGATATGTATGATATTATTCTTGTCTTCTGAGAACCATAAAATTTTAGAACTTGAATGCATGACCTTGATAACATATTCCAATTTTGCAGGACAATAACTTACTAGTTTTTGTCTGGTTCCCTCTCCCACAATAGTATTTATCACCCACCACTGCCCATTTAAAAATTTTTTTAAAAATTAACATATAATGTAGTATTTGCTACAGGGGTACAGGTCTGTGAATCATCAGGCTTACACATTTCACAGCACTCATCATAGCATATACCACTGCCCATTATTAATGCACAAAATGCATGAAGTTTCAAATAGAAACTTGCTTCAGTCCTTTCATTGGGCATGTGAAAAATCATAGCTAAAAGGTTTTAAATGGCATGTTTAACATCACGCGACTTCAACGAACTGAGTCTAGGAGCTCACATTCTGATAGAGGAATTTTTAATTTCTTAAAAAAAACTTTATAGTAACTAGAATTTAAGATCAAGTGTTACATTAAATCATTTAATAGGCTCAGAGAATTACATTAAGGAATTTTGAACTTTTTTTTCAAAGGCATTGATGACAGGTGTGTGTGTGTGTGTTTTTTTTTTGCACAGAGATAAGGAATGTTAACATTGTATTTGATCTATTGTAGTCCCTTCATGTCTATTGAATCTTGAAAATCTTAAGTGGATACCTGCAATCTATTTCCCAAACACCTATATAGAATGCTTTATTTGCATATGATAAAGGTAGACAATCTAACTCAAATACCACCTCTCTCTCTTTAATTGCAGCTACATTGATATAGAATGGTTTTACTGGTAATTCAGGCTTAAAAATAATAGCTGCCTATTACTGAATGTATCCTATGTGCCAAGCCAATTACTGAATGTTTCCTATGTCCCAAGCGATTTATATATGTTCTCTTTCAATCATAAGAGAAAGTATTATTATCCATTTTTTTTTTCCAACAGATGTGAATATTGGGGTTCAGGGAAGTTAGGTGGCTCAGAGAAGCTCAGCAAATTGCTCACTGTCACCTAATATCAGGTAAAATGTGGTATTTAGTGCCAAAGTTCTAATTATAAAGCCTGCATATATTCTATCATTCATCCAACCATTAATTCATTTTTTATTCTTTTTCAGAAAGAATTAAGGCCCTTTGATAAGGAGAATCTCACAAAACATGGTATTAGTTGGGTGGGTGGGTGGGGAATGAGAAATAATAAAAAGGTCCTGGAAAACCTCAGTGCTACTAGCTCCAGAATATTTTAGACAAACTTTTAACAGAGCTTGCCAGCAGGTTCAGTTTGATCTCAGTTCTTGCCAGGTGGTAGGAAAGAATGTTAATTTCCCTTGTTCCTTGTGGCAGCTTCTTTTGTCTCCTAATGGCATTTAGGCTGATAATCTTTATGGACTGATTTATTTTTGTGTTCTTTACAATCTTGCTCTTGAGTATACTCAAAACATGGAACTATGGCAGACAGCTGATCTGAACTAGGAAGGACCAAGATAAAGGGTCAAAAGATAGAACTCCTTTAAAGTTGGTGACATTATAAAATGCTTACCGACCTCCATGATTATGTGGGAATGACAAGGTGGTTCCTTGATCAAGCGTAAACCTAGGAAACCTTGAAGGTTTAATCCAGCTCAGTATTTGACTTGCTCCATTGTCTCTCTTAATACTGTCAACAGTAGCCTCCTAACTGTGAAGAACAATGATAGATCTAACATCTGTTTTAGTGCCTCAGTTTCCTTATCTGTAAACTAGAAATCATATTAGGGGTAGCTCAGCTCAAAAGAATGCATGCAATGACCAGAAATATAAAGTGTTTAAGAATATGAAGTGGTTAAAAAAAAAAAGAAGAATATTAAGTGGTAAAATATAAATATTTTAGAATCTCTAATTATAGTGAGGTTAAATCATATACTCTTTTATAGTCTCTTGTTTAAGCTGTATATATTTATGTATGAAAGTGGGCCATGATTTGGATAATAAAGACCTTGAACATAAACTAGTCCAATAGGCCTGATCTTTCTGATATATCCAATCAGATGAAATTTGGTCTTCATTGATACTGGGCAGGTTAGCCAATTATTGGCGGTCAAAAAGAAAGTTTTTCTCTAGAAAACGGGCTAGAAAAGGAATTACTGCCTACAAGGCAAAGATGTGGGATAAGTGAATACATTCTCTGAAAGTGGGCGCTAGTGAGCTCCTGGTTCTGTGTAGGCTTCATTAGGACGTCAGGATCTGGCCGGTTCAGTACACTTTGCTGGGGAGGAGGGTCAGAAGAAGCTTGCTGGAATGAAGAGAGAAATACCTTAATAATTAATGATAGCAATTTTATAATTTCTCTACCTTGAAAACAGAAACTGCCCTTGTTAACCTAGTTTTAATGGTCAGAAAACACCTGAAGTGTATAAAACTAACTTTGGAGTTCGTTGGGGAGAATGAAACTGAAGATGTGACTCTGTTTACCTTATTCACACTCACTTTTTGTGGAAAAAAACTGGGGAGGTGGATAATTTCTTGCCTGAGTTAGTAATTACAGAAATTAAACCTCACTACTTAGCCTCACATACTTTTTTGTCTGGACCAGCTGAGTTAGCATCATAATATTGCTATTCAGTGAAGCAATAGACCTTCCCCTGGGTGTGGGAGAGCTGATGTGGTTTCTCCTTCCTTGCTTCCTTAATCTCCAAGGTTGGGTGGTAGATAGTGGCCTCAGAATGACCTCTTCACTGATGAGATTTTTCTTGTCACCTTTTTAATCCTCTTCAGAAATAACTATATTACCTTGTCTCTTAAGTTTGGGGTGGTTCAGAACTGAGATGACTGGCAGCATCTTAAAGACATCAGAGGCTCAGTTCAAAGTAAGGGCTTCTGGACTCCTCCCTCAATTTATTACTGCTTTGTGGGCTGAGTTTAGACTTGGGTCTTTTACTCAATTTTCTTTCTTGTTTTCTGAAAAGGAGTTTAATAAAAAAATATACAATATACAATACTTGCAAAGCACTTTAGACATATGAAGTGGTAGTACTGGACTGCAAAGTACTAAATTCTATATCTAAGCTTCAGTTAAATTTTTTTTTTTGCTGTATCTCCTTCCAGATTTGGGTTGGAGTAGTGCCCAGGACAAAGGCATATCTTCAGGGGAATATGAGTTTTTTATATGGTTAGGTAAAAGAGTGTGGGCAGATGGAGGCCGGTGTTTCCTTCATATGAGGTCTTCTGGGAGGTACTTAGGTTTTTCTGGGAATTATTCTCCTGAAAAGAGTTGCCTGGATCTCTCATTTTATTATAAAACTTTTGCATTCTTGGTAGACTTGTATCTGTCCACTATCCAGCCAAACTGGGTGGAGGGGGGAATCTATTTGTGATACATACCTTCCTTGTCTCCATTCATCCTGTATTTGAGCAATGAGCTGAGGAAGCAAAGTCCCTTTTGATTTCAGGATCTGAGTTGCTTTGTTATTCCTCAGCAGTTTATTCACAGAAGATGATAATAGTCTTTTGGACTAGTTTTTTTTTTTTTTTTTTTTTTTTTTGGAAATAAAAAGCAAATTTTCCTAGTGACACAACAGTGAGAAAGATAAAGTTATGATCGGGAGAAAGAAGAATGAATGAAAAGGGAAATGAAACCCTCACTTAAGTGAAGTTTTCAGTACCTGAAATCTGTGGGTTTAAGTTTGTTCTATATTGCACTTAAATGAGAAGATTCATGATGAGGATGGGATATATAACCAGTTACAGAGTTCTTGCCACCACTGGGTACCGTGGCAATGGTTGGAGTCTGTAATTAGGAAAGCAATCAAGACTACAGGATTAGACCTTCCACTTTAGAAAAAGAAGAGCCTTGGTTTTATTTACCATGAGCTCAGCTTGCAGATGATCATTTTGCTGTGGTTTTTAGAGAAGACCACCTTGGGAGAAAGGCATGTAAATCACATTTCACTGCTAGTTAAACAAATCAGTGAGAGTTGCAGGGGCAAACCCTCTGCAGAGTGAAGCCTTGCAGTAATTACCAACTGTCTCCTGAAAGGGGATGGTGACACACACAGACAGCATGAGTCCTGGCTTGCTCTTTGGAGTAAAAGAACATTCATTTGAAAAACTGGTTCTCTTGTTATTGTGTCGAAAGAGAGATTTCTAACAGAGGGATTTGACAGACTAGACAAAAGGCCTGGTTAAGTAATCAAATGTTCATGCAGGTGTTCTAGTTTTCCCTGCAGCACTTGTACATACCACATGCACTATGCTTGGGACTAATGTACATTCTCTTTTGGTAAAAATATCTGCATGTAAACATTTTTCACTGATGACACATTTTTATGTAGACATTTTACTGCTAGAATATAAACATTTGTTTAATTCAGAGGATGAATGGGTTCTTTCCTAGTTTATCTACAGGATATGAACATTCCTTATGATACACCATCCTCATTGAAGTTTACTTGTGAGCTTGCTGAGTTTGCCATTGACAACTGCACTATTTGGCTTACCTTTCGGGCTCTGGAGCAAGGAACTATAATTTCTCCTCTGTCACCATAAAAAAAAAACAATTTTTTTCTTGTGATAAGAACTTTTTAAGATTTACTGTCAGTAACTTTCTAATATACAGCACAGTGTTATTAATTATTGTCACCATGCTGTATATTACATCCTCATGACTTCTTTATTTTATAACTGGAAGTTTGTACCTTTTGAGCTTCTTCACTCATTTCACCTATTCCCCACCCCCACTTCTAGCAACCGCCAATCTGTTCTCTGTATCCATGAGCTCAGTTTTTGTTTTTGATTTAGATTCCACATGTAAGTGAGATCATACAGTATTTGTTTTTCTCCGTTCCACTTATTTCACTTAACATAATGTCCTCTAGGTATGTCCATGTTGTTGCAAGTGGTAAGATTTCACTCTTTTTTATGGTTGAATAACATTCCATTATATTTGTATATCCCATATTTTCTTTATCCATGCATCCATCAAAGGAGACTTCATTTGCTTCCATATATTGGCTATTGTAAATAGTACTTCAATGAACATGGGGGTGTATATATCTTTTTGAGAGAGTATTTTTGTTCTCTTCTGAAAAATGCCCTTGAGTGGAATTGCCAGATCATATGGTAGTTCTATTTTTAATTTGTTGAGGAATCACCATATTGTTTTTCATAGTAGTTGCACCAATTTACATTCCCACCAACAATATGTGAGAATGCCCTTTTCTCCACAGCCTCACCAACACTTGTTATTTCTTATCTTTCTGATACTAGCTTTTCTAATAGGTGTAAGGTGATACCTTACTATAGTTTTGATTTGCATTTCACTGATAATTAGTGATGCTGAGCACCTTTTCATATTTCTGTTGGCCCTGTGTATGTTTTCTTTGGATCCTGTATCTATTTTTTTTTAAGATTTTATTTATTTATTTGACAGAGATCACAAGTATGCTGAGAAGCAAGGAGAGACAGAGAGGAGGAAGCAGGCTACCTGCTGAGCATAGAGCCTGATGTGGGGCTTGATCTCAGGACCCCGAGATCACAATCCGAGCCGAAAGCAGAGGCTCTAACCCACTGAGCCACCCAGGCGCCCCCTGTATCTATTTTTTAATTGATTTTTTTTTTTTTTTTTTTTGCTTTTCAGATATGTAATTTGCAAGTATTTTCTCCCATTTGGTATGTAGCTATTTGTTTTGTTGTTTCCTTTGCTGTGCAGAAGATTTTTAGTTTGATATAGTCCTACTTGTTTATTTTTGCTTTTGTTACCTTTGTTTTTGGTGTCAAATCTAAATATATATATATATATATATATATATATATATATATGGCAAAGACTGATGTCAAGGAGCTTACCATTTATGTTTTCTTGTACAGTTTTTTATGATTTCAGGTCTTACATTCAAGTCTTTAATCCATTTTGAATTAATTTTTTTGTATGGTGGAAAACAGAGTGGTCTAGTTTAATTCTTTTACATGTGACTGCCTGGTTTTTCCAAACCATTTATTAATGAGACTCTTTTTTCCCCCTATTGTATATTCTTGGCTCCTTTTTCACAAAGTAATTGACCCTATGTGTGTGGAGTTAGGGCATTTCTGATAAGTAGCAAAAGAATAGGAGTCTTTATGGTGTTTTTCTAGCCCCTCCAACTAGACATTTGGAAAGTGTGACTTTTTTTTCACCCTTATAGTTGTGATTAGCTGCTTCTCTGCCTCTGACTACCTTGACACTGGCCCTTTCCTTTTGCTTCCACCTTTGGGTGCACATTAGAAACCCTTTACCATCAAGTTATATTTTGCAAAAGAGTTGTGGAGACATCATTGATTTTTGTATTTAATTGTCTATACAAGTGTTAAGTCAATACTGTCTAACCCTTTCCATGTATAAGGAAGGGCCAAAGTCTGTCATTTACTATGTTAAAATTAAGTATTCCAGAATATATCCAATTTGAGACACAATTAAGGCACTCCAGCCAGAGATGGAAACTATCTTATTGCTGTTACTTGTTTTTTGCTTTACATTATTTCTAGGTGGTGAACTTTAGGGCTTTCCTTTTCTTCACTGTGGGTAAATGATCTCCTATTAGGCTCATTTGTGGAGTCCTAATTATTCTGCATTGTTCAACTGGTTTCTTTACTCTTATAAAGTATAACCATGTACTTTATTGCTGATTATTTATTTTTAACATAGATTTCAATCTCTGTCAAAGTAATGTATATGTATACACAGAATATATAGCATTTGTGTGTATATATATATATATATTTAAAGTTTATGTATATATGTTATTGTATTATATATTGTATTGCTTCAAATCTTAAACATATGTATTTGTATATAAATATATAAAACAACATCCTTACTCTTCTATGCCTTGATTTGCCAGTTTTAGATTAACTATTGTGAAAGATGAGGACTTAATTCTTTTAACCTGTAACATACTCTTCTCTCTAGCCACCCACAATCCCCCACCTGCTTTCACCCGTGTACCCCAGTATAGTATACCCAACACTATTTTGTTAACAATATTCAGTGTTACCAAGTAAATAGTTCTCACAGCCGAGCCATTTGCTTACTCTAATTACACTATTTCTTGGAGTTAATAAATTGCCTTTTTAAAAATGATTTTTTGAGACTGAAAATGAAACTTATCTGTTCTCCAACTTTCTGAGAATTATGAATATCCTTTCAACTTAGTCAAATATATTCTTCTTCTATACTTTGCCCCCTCTTCTTTCCTTTCCTTTCTTCTTTCCTTCCTTCCTTCCTGTCTGTCTTTCTGTTCTTTCTTTTTGCATACATCCTTTATGGAACTTTCTGTCCCCCTTTTCACTTTTGAATATTTGCTTTTGAGGCTCAAATTTTCCTTTGTTAGAACCCTAGACAGGCCTTCATTCTTTCTTCTGTGTTGGGTCTTCTGTTTTCTCAGTCTCATATTTTGATTTTTTACTCTCATTTTGTTGCATCATGTCCTTTGATAGTTTCTTGAAGAAAGATGATAAGAATTAAATTTGCATATTTTAATTTTACTCCCTAAAGTGATTATTAATTTGACTAAGTTAAGAATTCTTGGTAGGAAAACCTTTTCCCTCAGAACTGTGAGGGCATTTTTCCATTGCCCAATTTTGCTGCTGAAAAGATGATACTTTGATTCCCAAGCATTTTTATGTAAATTGCCTTATCTCTATGTAAACTTTTATCCTATCATATTTTATTTTTGTGATCATATTGTCATGTTTTCATCTCAAGTTTTTTCTTTTTCATCTTAGAACCTTTCTTTAGTTGTAGCATCTCTTTTCTGTTTTACAAACTATCTTTTTATGTTTCTTTGAGGCATTTGTCAGTTTAAATTTTCATATATTTAAATATTTATGTTTAAAATGTTTGTGTATTTATTATTTTAATAAGTAACACATGTGCATGGTAAACGGCTCAACAATAAAAAGATGTTCAGGGGTAAGTGGGCCTTCCTTCCTCACTTTAGAACTGCTATTCAATTTGCTAACACCAAAGTCTTCTCTTTTAGATTGTTAAGTGTCCTTTATAAGAATCTTAGGCTCCTGCTGGGAGGTGTGTAAGTTATGTCCCAGGTGGGCAAAAGGGCTAGGATTTTCCAGTGTCAGGTAGGTCAACTGTCATAACTCCCTCTTTTCATTCTGACGCCTTGCTCTCACTTTTGGCCAGGTGAACTTAAACACCTTTCTGGTTCATTGGTTTCAGGAAGCACTATTACTTTAGTCTTCAGCTGGGATTGGGGAGGAATAGTCACATGACTGGGATAGGAAGTATGAAGGGAATCTGGGGGTCAGGATGCTTTAGAGACTTAAATACAACTGCCTGTTTTCAGACCCAATCTTCATTTATACTTTAGAGGGAACTGGTTCCTCCAATTTCTTCATCTCTCTGAGGTTATGCCTAGTCTTCTGCCTAGTCAGTTTCAGGTGTTTGGTCTCACCCAGTCTTATTTTTAGGTACTAAATGGTCCACTACAATCCAAAGGAAAAATCTTTCTCAATCCCTCATCTAAAACAAAGCTTCTCTCTTTTCCCTGCTGAGTGACTCAGTGGCCAGTAACAGACAAGGGGCATCCGGTAAGCTGTTGTTCCAGTTTTTTTTTTTTTTTTTTTCTTTTTCTTTTTGCTTCTTCCTCTTCTCTCTCTCCTTCAAATTCCTTCAAGGTTGGGGAAGAAAGAGAGAGTAACTTATGGGCCACCTTTTTTGGGTGTTTTGTAGTTCTCTCTGCAAAGAACTTGACACTACATCACACCCTCTTCTGTGCTTGTCTCTCTAACCTCCCCAGCTCCCATCCTGTGGTCTACCCACAGAGCCTCGCTTAGCTGATGGTATTCATGGCCCTGAAAAATAACCATCTTGGGCAATGTTTTCCTACCTGTTTTATGCTTACCTATTCCTGAGTGTCAGCCTAGTCTGTGGAAACTTAGGATGATCCCACCAATGTACTCTCTTCACCCAGTTGTCATGAATGTTCTCTAGCCGGCAGCCTGTCCTCATTTCTCCAAATGCAGTCAGATATCAGGATCTATGCCCCCAAACTCCCAAGGACAAAAGCTAAGAACCTTCTCTTGCTCTGTACCAGTAGTAGTAGAGGGTTGACGTATGAGCTTCTATACCTCAGCAAGGTTACTGCTAGGCAGTTTGCCCTTCTGGAGAGAATCTTTTTATTCTTTTTTAAGAAGTTCTCTTGGGGACCCTTAATTTAATTTTTTGTTTTTCATACAAATGCATTGCAAAGTCTTTATCTGGACTACTCTCAATGGTTCTCTTATTTAGACCACTTGGGATAAATACTGCGGCACCAGTTTACTAACTTGGTAACAAGTTCTATTTGGATATGCCTATACCTTTTTTCTTTATATTTGTTTCATTCCAGGTCTATTTGTTGCCCTTTACCTTGTGCTACATTTTTAGGAGGCTATTCTCTAGACCTAGATTCTCTTGTAGCTGATTTCCAAGATCCAGTTGGATTTGGTCAATAGCAAATCAATGAGAGAATAAGAGAAAAGGGTCAGAATATATACTTCCTCTATCTCCTGTAATGTCTCCTGTAGCTATAGCTCCTACCACGTGGTCCTTTCTCCTTAGTATCAGGACTTCCTGGCCTCCTGGAAGACTGTTTCCTCCCTTTCTTCCTTCAGCACTACTGGTAGTAATGGCTTCTCACTGCTGAAGTCTGTGGTGCCTCACCATTCTTCCTTATTACCTTAACCCTGCCTAAAACTTATGTAAATTCTTGCTTCATTGGAGTCCCTTCATGTAAATGGTTTGAAGTGAATCTGTTTCCTACCATGATCTTGATGGACACAATAGTTTTTAGGACAATGGAATATTGAATCATAGTCTCAGAATTTGAAATAAGACTTTGTCACCAATTGAGAATGAACTGCATTGCAGGAAGGAAGGATGGTAATACACAATAGCCAGATGCTGGGAACCACTACATTCTAGTCCCTTGGCACATTAAAACAAAAGCTTTCCTTATAAACACATATAGCCCAAGTGCTGCTCTAAGCATTGTCTTGGTGAGGGAAAGGAAGAATGTATAATTATAAATTAAGAGTTTCTTGGGGCTCCTGGGTGGCTCAGTGGGTTAAAACCTCTGCCTTCAGCTCAGGTCATGGTCTCAGGGTCCTGGAAGTAAGCCCCGCACTGGGCTCTCTCCTCAGCAGGGAGTCTGCTTCCTCCTCTCTATCTGCCTGACTCTCTGCCTACTTGTGATCTCTGTCTGTCAAATAAATAAATAAAATCTTAAAAAAAGAGAGTTTCTTAATTTTCTAAAAGAAATGGTCACAGTGTTCAGTAACCCATTTAGTATCCATCATTTTGTTGAGATGATTTTTTTTTTTTTGGACCTATCATATTTTGGAAGGACTGATATCTTTATAGTTCTCACCCATTTTTCTCAGCTTTGAGGAAAGGAAAAGACCCATTCATCTCCTATTTCACAAGCAAAGCTCTAGTTCCATGTAGGTTCATGAAGTTAATCTTCTGGGTTAAATTCTGTCTGCTCCTGAGACTGTCCCTACTATTTTGGATATTTGCATTAGGGAAAATAAAAGAAATGAAAAATAAAAAAGAAAGAAATCTATTATATCATTTTTGGGGAAGGTGGAGAGTAGAAGCAGGACCAGCCACCTGTTAAATGGCTCAGGTTGTGCAGCAGCAAGTCAATGAGGTTCCTGGTGAATCTTGAGAAATATGCAGTGTGTGAGGGAGCTGAGCTCTCCTATTGCCCCCAAAGGACTGAACAATAATGACTTCAACAGGTGTTCAGAAGCTTTTGCCAAAAGGAAAAATAATTAGCTGCTGCAGGGTAAAATTTTAGAGGCTATATACAAATCATCTTGTCTATTTGATGGATGTATGAGCATGTGCTCTTGGAGAAAATTGGTTTATTTTCAAAAGACTAAATTAATCATAAAGTTGTGATATAAACTGGCATGCTTAATTTATCTCAAATACATCAGTACGTATCAGTTGCAAAGGAAATAAATGTACATATTTGTGTCTAATAATGACCTTTCTTGCATTCAAAACTTGGTAAGTGTATATAAACTACAAATAAATGTCATTAATTGAGGAATTTGGTGGAGAGACGTCAATAGATGGAAAAATTTCTCTATTATTTATGTCACTTAAACTGTCAACTTATTGAGAAGAAGGGATGTGTTTCATCTTTCTTTGATCTGCTTATGTGCCTAACACATAGCAGGTATAGAAGTTTATTAGATGAGTTTTTCATTCAGTTCTGATTGCTATTTTCCATCACTCTCCCCCAAAAAGTAATTTCTATTCAGAGCTACTAAAATAGCTGGGCTCAGGAAAGGACTAAATTTTGTAAAAATTGCTTGAAGGCATATTATTTAAATTGCTTTCTTCAGCTTACTACTTCAAAGATCTATATAAATATGCCAAGGTACTTTATTTATTTACTGTCAAATTATTTAGGATACTCTTCTCAAGTAGTCATTGAACTTTATAGTTTAGAAATTACAAAGTGCTTCTGATTAATAGATATTTTATGATTCAGCCTGGCACATAAGGCTTGTAAAACTTCTTAACATCCATTTGCTAAGTGTCCTTTATTTATTTAAAAGAACATTTATTAGAAACTTAGGCACATTTTGAGTACAAGATGGGGTTAGAAATTAAAGTCAAGAAGAGATTTACGTTTTCATGAAGCTTAAAATTGTAAGTGTGTGTGTGTATGTGATATAAGGGGGAATACAGATCAATAAAATAGACATGGCATTACATTGTAATGGGATCACAATAGCACAGGGGAAGAGTAGGTTGTTAGGTGCCAACCCCATCCTTTAGAGTGAGAGAGGCTGAAATCTACAAGGAGGCCAAGTTTTAGCTAAGAGTGGGGGATGAGTGGGAATTAGGCAGGGTCTGGGATCCAGGCACAGGAAATCACATGTATAAGATCAGGGACCTCAGTGGATTTGAGATACAGTACACAACAAAGTAAGTAAGAAATGATGTTTCCTGTCTTAATAAAATTCCCACTCACACTGAAACAGTATTGGCCATAACATTAGCAAAGACATTGACAATCAGTATGGTGACTTTTAAAACTAGTGACAGCATTTACTAAGTACTATGTGCCACGTACTATGCTAAGTACTTCGTATGTATTATTTCGTTGAATCCTCACAATAGCCATATGAGACAGTCACTGAGATTGTCATCTCATAGATGGGGAGATTCCTGGTCAGAGAACTTAGGAAACAGTCCTAACATGCCGATAAACTGTGGAGCCTGGACCCAGGCAGGCCTCTTTCACTCTGAGCCCATTCTCTTATTCTCTGTGCTTGTCTTTCTGGGTTAATAAATAAAGCAACTTCAGGCTACAAAATTCACTCCCAGTTAACAATCTGTGCCTTAAGAATTTTAATTTTAAAAATCAGAAAAAATAGAGATTATTTTCAAATGTGTCTTCTTTCAATCAGACAGTTTTCTCATGTTATAATAAATAATTAGTTGATTACTTTTTTTAGTTGGTTTATTTATTTATTTTTATTATGTTATATTAGTCACCATACAGTACATCATTAGTTTTTGATGTAGAAAAACTAAAGAAAAACTAACATATTGTCTCAGGTTTTTAGGGAAGTCTCTCTGAACTGCAGTTATTTGAAATGGTCCTGATGCTAAAAGGCCATGCATGGTGTTATTTTGAACAGTACAGGCAAACTTTAACTTCTGTGTGTTTGACATCTCAAGGCCCCTGTACGTTCCTCACTGTGATCCAGGTTCATCTGTTTACCAAATCTAAATCTCTGGAAATTTTGTTCCCGCAGAAGATCTAGAAAAGATGATTTATTTTGATGCTGCACATTTGTCATTCACCTCCACCTTCCTTTCCCAGGGTCTCCCTAAGGTTTCCATCATCAGTTCTGACACCACTGGGACTATCCTTTGTCTTCTGGTTGCCTGTTCACTTTCTTTCTGTCCTTTCTATTAACTCCTTTATCTCTCTCCATAATTCTGGTTTATTGTTTGTTCTTTTATATGCCTATCCCTGGCATCTGTCTTCCCAGTTCCATCTCCTTCCACTTCATTTTCCTCTGTCTCCTCTTTGTTTCCCCTTTGTACTTTGTGCTTCACTTTGGGAAAATAATGGTATATACAGATTTATAGCTTGGTGTTATCTAATTCCTTGCTTCTTCCTTCTTCCCTTTGCATAGTCTGATTAAGTTGGGCTGATTCACAACTCTGTCCTTTCCTTTTTTGTCCCTTCATCAGCTATGTTATTTCTTGCATGATACTACTCTTTAGAGGAGGCTGAGAGATTGCCAAGAGACTCAGAAGACCTGACTGGTGGTCTTTTGTTTCTTAGCACCTGAGGGACAGTATTTAAATTTTATGGAGGATGAGGTCTTATTTTGGATACTGTACATCTCCTTTGGCCCAGAAAACTTCTTTGGGAAAGTGGACATTGAGACCCTCAAGCTCTGCAATGCTAAATGTTCCCTCCTCAACTTTTTTTATCTTTGTACATCTCAAACAAGTCTGCAAGTTAAAAAAGTGGTTAGCGAAAATGATGCTAGCATTCCTATGTTAAAACATTAAAAATTTCCTTCATTGAGTCACCTATGATCATTAAAAAGTGAGAAAGGAAAAAACAGGAAAAAAGTCTAGTCCCCAGGATAACCACTGTTAGCATATTTTTGGTGTTTGTTTTGTTTGCTTTTAATGTGCTTCAGAGTTTTAAAAAATTATGTTTCATTTTGTCGTTTTGGTTTGTGACTCTTACATAACAATACATATTGTGTGTACAATTTTGTATCTTCTTTCTCTACTTAGTGTTATAAATAAGTTTTTCCTTTATGTTTTACCATAGTTTCTACAATCATTATTTAAAAAAAAAAAACAACAAAAACAAACTGCACAACTATGTAGTATTTCTTGAAGTACCTAGACCTCAAGCATTGACCAATTGTTCCATACATCCAACTTTCCTTCCTTCCTTCCTTCCTTCCTTCCTTCCTTCCTTCCTTCCTTCCTTCCTTCCTTCCTTCCTTCCTTCTTTTCCTTTTCTTTTCTTTTCTTTTCTTTCTTTTTCTAGGGAGAGAGAAAGAATGAGAGAGGGAGAGGGGGAGGGTAGGGGAGGAGCAGAGAGAAAGGGGGAGAGAAAACCTTAAGCAGGCCCCAAACCCAGTGCGAGCCTGACTTGGGGCTTGATCTCATGACCCCGAGATCATCACCTGAGCCAAAGTCAAGAGTTGGGAGCTTAACCGACTGAGCCACTCAGGTACCACTACAGTCCCTGCTTTTCAACGTTTGAGATTTCACTGCCATGAATGCTCAGTTTGATCAATGTTATTTCATTCTTCAGTAACTTTCCACGTGACCCTCAGTCATTGCATCAGGGTTCTATGTGAAGGATTACTCAGGGAGTGTAAGGAATAAAACACTGAAAACAATCTTGAGGTTCTTTTGAACTTCCTTCTACTGATCTCTGTTATGATGTAGTACCCAGGAACAAACTGTAAAAAACCTGGGAGTAGCTTTGATGAGAAATAGTGAAGTAAAGGAGTTAATGTTTCTGGAAATGAAAAATACAGACCTACAACCTCAAGTCTTAGAGAAAAGTTATTAACGTCCCATTTCACATGAATAAAGAATCTTATACTGGTACCAGGAGGGTGTTTTGTACAGATGTTTGTTGAAAGGATAGAGTAGTGTAAAATCACTAGAGGGAGTCTGATTTTACATATGTGAGTTAAGACTGCAAGTAGCAGAAAACGAAATTAAACTAGCTTAAACAAACATAAATATCTTTAGCTCCCACGATCAAAAATTCAGAGGAGGTGAGCTTCAGGCTAGTTTAAACCATTAGTTCTGGCGGTTTCTCCAGTTTGCTCAGCTGTACCCTCTGTGTATTGGTTTCATCTTCAGGCTGGCTTCCTTCATGGAGGTAAAATGAGTGCAGTTATTTTAAGCTTTATAATTCTGTTTCATCACTTTTGGAGGAAGTAAGACCTTGTTTTCTGTTTTTTTTTTTTTTTTTTTTTTTTTTTTTTTGGTTTGCTTGTTTTATTAAGCATGAGAAAACTTATTTCCCAGGAGTTCTGTATAAATCTTTCTTTGAATTTTATTGATCTAAATTAGATAACATGTCCATTCCTGAACTAATTCTTGTGGCTAGGTCAGTGACCTATGCTAATTGGTTTATGTTGGTATTTCTGACCCAGTCATCGTGGCAGAGGTGATGTATGTACATACATATGTATGTTACCCTAAGCTTTAATTTAAATGCAATTAATTAACATATAATATATTATTAATTTCAGGGGTAGAGTTTAGTGATTCATCAGTCTTATATAATATACTCAGTGATCATTACGTCACATTCTCTTCTTAAGGTCCATCATCCAGTTTCCCCATTCCCCCTACTTCCACTCCTCTCCCCTTCACCAACCCTCAGTTTGTTTCCTATAATTAAGAGTCTCTTATCGTTTGTTTCCCTCTCTGATTTCATGTTGGCAGAGAGTGGCTTAAACCAATCAGGTTTACTCCTAAAGCTCACCATGTGGTAATTACCCTTTATGCATTTGGGTAGTATGGGGGAAGAGATGAATGCAGGAAGGAAAATTGGGCCATTATTAGGAAAAGGAAAAGTGTGAATGGATGCCCTAGAAATTTAACCTAAGATAACTGTCATTCTGGAGCTTGTGTTTAGTTTAGGGCTTAGTCACTGGAAAAATGCTGAAAACTTAAATGTTCACCTAAAGGGAATAGATAAATCATGTATAAAATGTAATTATGATAAAAATGGAGTTATTAAATCTTCTATTAAATCTTCTATTGAGGTATAACTGATATTCCTAATGTTACAGTGGGACAATGTAATGATTTAACACTTGTATACGCTGCAAAATGATCACCATGTTAAGTCTAGTCATTTGTTACCATAAAAAGTTATAATTTTTTTATGATGAGAACTTAAAAAATCTATTTTATTTTGTTCAGTTTTTTTTAAAGATTTTATTTTTATTTATTTGTAAGAGAGAGAGAAAGAGAGAGAGATGGAGCACAAACAGTGGGAGTGGTAGGCTCCCTGCTGAGTAAGGAGCCCGATTCCAGACTTGATCCCAGGACTCTGGGATCATGGCCTGAGCTGAAGGCAGATGCTTGACTGACTAAGCCATCCAGGCATCCCATTGTTTAGTTAGTTTTTTAATATTTTTTTTTAAGATTTTGCTTTTAAGTAATCTCTACACCCAATGTGGGGCTCAAACTTAAAACCCTGAGATCGAAAGTCACATGTTCCACTGACTGAACCAGCCAGGTACACACCATAAAGACAGCTTTTAAGATCCACTCTCCCAGCAACTTTCAAATATGCACCACAATGCCATTGACTATAGTAACCCTATTGCACACCATATCCCATAACCTATTCATCTCAACAACTGGAAGTTTATACCTCTCCACTCCCTTCATGCATTTTACCAACTCTTCCTACCCTCTGGTAACCACCACTCTATTGTCCATATCCATAAGTTTGCTTTTTTTTTTTTTTTTTTTTTTTTTTAGATTCCACATATAAGTGATATCATGGAGTATTTGCCTTTTATTGTCTGACTTATTTCACTTAGCATAATATCCTCTAGGTCCATCCATGTTGCAAATGGTAAGATTTCATTGTCTTTTATGGTTGAATTGTATTCCTTTGTTTATGTGTGTATTACATCTTCTTTCTCCATTCATCCATTGATGGCCATTTAGGTTGTTTCCATATCTTGACTCTTGTGTAGAATACTGCACTGAACATAGGGATGCATATATCTTTTTAAATGTGTGTTTTCATTTTATCCAAATAAATGCCCAGAAGTAGAATTGCTAGATCATATGGTAATTCTATTTTTATTTTTTTTGAGAAACCTATGTATTGTCTGCCACAATGGCTGAACCAATTTACATTCCCACCAACAGCGCATGATATATCCGTTTTAACATCCTCACCAGCATTTGTTATCTATTGTCTTTTTAATGATAGCCATCCCAATAGGTCTGAAGTAATATCTCAATGTGGTTTTGATTTGCCATTTCCAGATGATTAGTGTGGCTGAATATCTTTTCATGTGCCTGTTTGCCATCTGTATGTCTTCTTTAGAAAAATGTCTATTCAATCTGCTCTGACCATTTTAAAAAAAATTAGTACTACCCTCTGCCCATTAAAAAAATCACATTGTTCTTACCTTTTTGCTATTCAGTTATAGGAGTTCCTGATATATTTTGGATATTAATCTTAATAGATATATGATTTGCAAATATCTTCTCTCATTTAATAGGTTGCCTTTTCATTTTACTGATGGTTTTCTTTGCTGTGCAGAGACTTTTAATTTGATGTAGTCCCACTTCTTTATTTTGGCTTTTGTTACCTTTGCTCTTAGAGTTAAATTCCAGAAAACATTACCAAGACCAATGTCAAGATTATCAACTATGTTTTCTTCTAGGAGCTTTATTGTTCAGGTCTTATGGTCAAGTCTTTAATGCATTTTGAGTTAATTTTTGTGTATGGTGTAATATAGTTGTTTAGTTTCATTCTTTTGCACATGGCTGTCCAGTTTTTCAAACACCATTTATTAAAGAGACTGTCCTTTTTTCACTGTAAATATTTTCCCCTTTGTCTTGGATTAATTGACTACATATTTCTGGTTTTGCTATTCTGTCCTAATGATTTATGTGTCTGCTTTTATGCCAACAGCATGTTTTAAATACTTTAGCTTTCTAGTATAGTTTGAAATCAGGGAGAATGATACTTCCTGTATTGTTCTTTCTCAAGGTTGATTTGGCTATGTGGGGTCTTTAGAAGTTCCACACAAATTTTAGAACTATTTATTGTAGTTCTGTGAAAAATGCCATTGGAATTTTGGTAGGGATTGCATCAAATCTGTAGAATTCTCTGAGTAATGTGGGCATTTTGACAGTAGTAACTCTTCCAATTTGTGAGCACAGAATATCTTTCTACTTAATTTTGTTTAATCTTTAATTAATTTAATCTTTCATCAGTGTCTTATAATATTTGGTAGACAGAACTTTCATCTTTTTGGTTAAATTTATTCCTAGGTATTTTATTGCTTTTGTTGCAATTTTGAATGAGTTTGTGTTCTTAATTTCTTTTTCTGATAGTTTATTCTTAGTGTATAGAAATGCAACATATTTTTGCATGTCAATTTTATACCCTGTATCTTAACTGAATTCATTTCTTTAAACAGGTTTTTTTGGTGGAGTCTTTAGGGTTTCCTTTTCTTTTTTTTTTTTTTTTAAGAGTTTATTTAAATTCAAGTTAGTTAACATATAGGGTATTATTAGTTTCAGGGGGTAGAATTTAGTGATTCTTCAGTTGATGTAACACCTAGTGCTCATTACATCAAATGTCCTCCTTAATGTCCATCACTTGATTACCCTATCACCCCAACCCACCTCCCTTCCAACAACACTCAGTTTGTTCCTTACAGTTAAGAGTCTCTTATGGTTTTCTGTATATAAAATCATGTTGTCCACAAAAATAGTGACAATTTTACTACTTTCTTCCCAGTTTGGTTGCCTTTTATTTATTTTTCTTGTCTAATAGCTCTGGGTAAGACTCCCAATACCATGTTAAATTGAAGTGTCAAGATTGAGCATCCTTGTCTTGTTCCTGATCTTAGAAGAAATTCAGCTTCACACCACTGACTATGACATTAACTGTGGGTTTGTTGTATATGGCCTTTATTCTGTTGAGTTATATTCCATCTACACCAATTTTGTTCAGAGATTTTATATAAATGGATGTTGAATTTTGTCAAAACTTTTCCTGTATCTATTGAGATGGTCATATGATTTTTCTTTTTAATTTTGTTAATGTGGTGTATCACACTGATATATGATTTGTGGATGTAGAACCATTCTTGCACCCCTGGAATAATAATCCCTGCACTTGATCATACTAAATGATCCTTTTACTGTATTGTTGAATTCAGTTTGCTAATATTTTGGGGGGATTTTTTCATTTGTGCTTATCAAAGATGTTGGTCTATAATTTTCTTTTTTGGGGTGTCCTTGACTGATTTTGATATCAGGGTAATGTTGGCTTCATAAAGTGAATTAGGAAAAATACTCTCCTCTTCAATTTGCTGAAAGAGTTTGAGAATTAATAAATATTAAACATTTAATATCTATTAATTACATTAATTAATAGATATTAAACATTTAATAATTTATTTATTAATATATTAATTATAAGTAATTAATATATTGATTTAAAACATTATTAATTAAAAGCATTAATTAATAGATATTAAACATTTAAGTATTTGATAGAATTAGTCAGTGAAGCCATCTGTCTTGGACTTTTATTTATTGGGAGGTTTTTGGTTACTGATTTAATCTTCTTAGTAGTAAATGTTCTATTCAGATTTTCTATTTATTCATGATTAAGTCTTGGAAAATGGGTGTTTCTAGGAATTTATATATTTCTTCTAGGTTATCCAATTTGTTGGTTTATAATTGTTCATAATGGTCTCTTACAGTACTTTGTTTTTTGTGCTATCAGTTGTAACTTTTTTCATTTCTATTTTATTTATTTGAATGCTCTCTTATTTTTTCTTGATGAATCTAGCTAATAGTGTTTGTCAGTTTTTAAAATTTTTCGAAGAACCATATTTTCACTTCATTGGTCCTTTCTATCGTCTTTTTAGTCTCTGTTTTATATATTTTTGCTCTGAACTTTTCTACTAATTTTGGGCTTCATTTTTTTTTTCTTTTTCTAGTTCTTTATGTGTGAAGTGAAATCATTTACTTGAAATTTTTCTTGTTGCTTGAGGTGGGCCTGTATCATTATGAACTTCTCTTTTAAAACTACTATAACTGCATCCCATATATTTTAGTAAGTTGTATTTCCATTTTTATTTGTCTCAAGGTAATTTTTGATTTCTCCTTTGATTTTTTCATTGATCCATTGGTTGTTCAGTGGCATGTTTTTTAATCTTCACGTATTTGTCATTTTCTCAGTATTCTTCTTGTAATTGATTTCTAGTTTTATACCATTGTGGTCAGAGAGGACACTTGATATGATTCCAAATTTCTTAAATTTATTGAGGCTTGTTTTGTAGCCTAACATATGATGTATCCTGGAGATTGCTCCATGTACCCTTGAAGAATGTGTCTTCTGCTGCTTTTGGAAGGAATATTCTCTGTATACTTCTTAAGTCCCTCTGGCCTAATGTGTTGTTTAAGGCTGATGTTTCCTTATTGATTTTCTGTATGGATAATCTATCCATTGGTGTAAGTGGGATATTAATGTCCTCTGCTATTATTTTATTGCTGTCAATTTCTTCCTATAGATCTGTTAATATTTACTTTATATATTAGGTGCTCCTATTTGGATGCATAAATATTTGCAAATGTTTATTTTTTTGTGGGATTGACTGTGTATCATTATGTAATGCTCTCCTTTATCTATTATTACATTCTTTGTTTTAAAGAGTAATTTTATTTGATATAAGTATAGCTACTCCAGTTCTGTTTTGATTTCTATTTGTGTGAAACTTCTTTTTCCATCCCTGTGCTTTCAGTTTGTCTACATCCTTGCATTGGAAATGGGTCTCTTGTAGGTAACATATAAATGGTCTTGGCTTTTGTTGTTGTTGTTGTTGTTGTTTGCTTGCTTTTTATCCATTCAGCTAGTCTTTGACTTTTGATTGGAGAATTCAGTCCATTTACATTTAAAATAATTATTGATAGGTATGTACTTATTGCCTTTTTAAAAAATTTTTATTTATTTATTTGAGAGAGAGACAGTGAAAGAGAGCATGAAAGGGGAGAAGGTCAGAGGGAGAAGCAGACGCCCCATGGAGCTGGGAGCCCGATGTGGGACTCCATCCCAGGACTCTGGGATCATGACCTGAGCTGAAGGCAGTTGCTTAACCAACTGAGCCACCCAGGTACCCACCATTTTGTTTTTGACTGTTTGTAATTTCTCTCTGCTCCTTTATTTTTATTTTGCTCTTTTCTCTTATGGTTTGATGACTTTCTTTGGTGTTATGCTTAAATTTCTTCCTCCTCCTCTCCCTTCCTCCTCATTTCCCTTAGCCCCCCTCCTCCTCTCCCCTTCTTCTCTTCCTCCTCCTCCTCTTCCTTCTTCTTCTCCTTCTCCTTCCCTTTCTTTTTCTTTTTTCTTTTTTCTTCTTCTTCTCCTCCTCCTCCTCCTTCTTCTTCTTTCTCTTTAATCTCCTATAAGTTGTTGCTTTGTGCTTATAATGAACTTACATATAAAAGACTAGTTTATTTTGTCACTAGAAACTTAAGTTTGAATACATTTTAAAACTATACTCTTCTACTCTCCTCTCCCATTTTTTATGTTTTGATGTCACATTTTACATTAAAAAATTTTGTGTATTCCTTAACTGATTATAGTAATTATAGTTATTTTTACTACTTTTGTTTTTTAACATTTATGCTAGCTTCATAAGTGATTAAGTCACTACCTTTAAAGGTAGAGACTTTATAAATTATTTATTTATTTGACAGAGAAAGATCACAAGTAGGCAGAGAGGCAGGAAGAGAGAGAGAGAGAAGCAGGCTCCCTGCTGAGCAAAGAGCCTGATGCAGCGCTTGATCTCAGGACCCTGAGATCATGACCTGAGCTGAAGGAAGCAGCTTAACCCACTGAGCCACCTAGGCACCCCAAGTCACTACTTTTAATATATATTTACTTTTCCCAGTGAGATTTATACTTTCATATATTTTCTTGCTATTAATTAATGTTCTTTCTTTTTAGCTTAAGATGTCCCTTTAACATTTTTTAAAGGCTGGATTAGTGGTGATGAACTCCTTTATCTTTTGCTTCTTTGGGAAACCCTATCTCTTTCAATTCTGAATAACCTTGGTTGGAAGATTTTCCTTTCAGCCCTTTGAATATATAATTTCATTCCTTTCTGGCCTGAAAAGTTTCTGTTGAAAATTCTGCTCAGTTTTGTGGAGGTTACTTTGTATGTAACAAATTGCTTTTCTTTTGTTGGGTTGTGGTTTTATCTTTATCTTCAGCTTTTGACATTTTAATTATAATGTGTCTTGGTATAGCTCTTTTAGGGTTCATTTTATTTGGAATTCTCTGGATTTCTTTTCCCTTTCACAAGTTAGGGGTGTTTTTAGCCATTATTTCTTCAAATAAGGTTTCTGCTGTTTTCTCTCTCACTTCTCCTTCTGGGACCTCTCTAATGCATATGTTATTTTCTTTGAAATTGTTCCATAGGTCACTTAAAGTATTTTCACTTTTAAAACTTTTTTATGTTGTTCTGTTTGTTTGAGTTCCACTGTTTTGTATTGTGGATCACTGATCCTTTCTTCTACTTCATCTAGTCTGATGCTGAACTCCTGTAGTATATTTTTCAGTTCAGTGAGCTCTGTGACTTCTATTTGGTATTATCTTGTATTTTTCTGTCCCTTTGCTGAAGTTCTCATTGTGTTTATCCATTTTCTCTGAAGTTCCACAAATATCTATATGACCATTACTTTGAATTCTTTTTCAAATAAATTATTTATCTCTGTTTCATTAAGGCTTTTCTCTATAGTTTTATCTTGTTGCTTTGTTTAGAATGTATTCCTCTGTTTCCTAATTTTGCTTGAATCTCTGTTTCTATGTACTAGGAAATAGCTATCTCTTCCAGTTTTTAAGAAATGGCCTTGTGTAGGAGATGGAACTTATCTTTCAAACTGGCCCAAGTTCTTGGTTGTTTTTCAAATCCTTGTAATTGCCAGAGCAGCTTGATTTATTCTTAATAGTTCCCAGGTGTTGAGGGTGTGCCAAGATCATCCAGTGTTCCAAAGAGAGGACTCTCAATCAGCACCTAGTTTCAGGCCAATTGGAAACCAGACCTTTATGTAGGAGATTTTAAAGTATACAAATATATAGAGTTCTTTGCCATCACAATTAAAGATGTCTCCTGTGCAAGAGTTGCAAAAATTGAAGCTTCAGACAAGCATATAAACTCCTTTCTGAGAGACACCAACGAGTTGTAATGAGGCCTAGGGAAAGCACAAAGATGGTGTCCCTCCACCTACATTCTGTAGAGCACTTTTGTAACCTATAGATATGTGGCAAACCTGAAGTCTGCCCCTCAGGCTGAAGCTCCAGGACAAGTAAATATGTATTTTTCACAAAAAGTCTGGGGATGCATTTCAGTCTATTGTCTGTGTGGTGCTCTGTGGTGACAGTCTGCTTAAAGTGGTCTTTCTGACTGTTATAGTCTGGTGGGACCCAGGAATGGAAGATTCTCCCTGGCTAGCAGAGCCAGGTGATCAAGGGGTAGCTCTTACTGTGCATTGCATACGTTTTCCGGCTTTAGCAAGGCAGCTGGAGAGTGCAGTGTGGGGCCCTGCCTGCCTGCTTTCACAGGGAGTTAAGAAAATGTAGGGCTAGGATGCACCTATTTTCTTTAGTGAGGCAGTAGAAGAACAAAGGTTCTTTGTTAAAGAACATCAAATTTATCCATCAAAATTATCCATCCATCAAAATTATCATTGTAGGGCGCCTGGGTGGCTCAGTGGGTTAAGCCGCTGCCTTCGGCTCAGGTCATGATCTCAGGGTCCTGGGATCGAGTCCCGCATTGGGCTCTCTGCTCAGCAGGAGCCTGCTTCCTCCTCTCTCTCTCTCTGCCTACTTGTGATCTCTCTCTGTCAAATAAATAAATAAAATCTTAAAAAAAAAAATTATCATTGTAGAGGGAGGGCAAAAAAATGGTGCCTGCCATGTCCAGCTCTGGAGAGTGTCCAAACAGGCCTCTGCCCCTCTGGCAGATATTATAAGGTTACCAAAGGAATCATCTTCACATATAGTCTAGGTGCTTTTCAAACTGCTCACTTTGCACTGGTCCCTAGGGTGAGTTAGTCTGTATGCCAGCCTTTTATGAGAAGTTTCTCAGTTCCCTACTGTCCTTTAGGTATCCTGGATGTGAGTCCCATTGATTTTCAAAGCCAGATATTCTGGGGACTCATTTCTCCATTGTAGGTCCAGGATTGGAGTGCCTGTGGGGCACAAACAACTTACTCCTCAGAGGAAAAGCTCCAGTTTGTGAGATCCCTCCTGAATGAGGGATGCTGTGCTGGGTCTAAGGTTTTTGGCAAGGCTGTATTTCTGTCTCTCCTAACCATCTTGATTTTACTGTTTGTTTTGAAGATGGAGTTCATATAGTTTTCAGATATTTTTCAAAGGGAATTCATTCTGTATGTAACTGTAGATTTGGTGTGTCTGTGGGAGGAGTTGAGTTCAGGGTCTTCCTAACACCCTCATCTTGAATCATCCCTTAATAATCAGTTATATTTAATTTTAGAGAGAAAATGGTTTAGGAGATATTTTATGGTACATAACTGTGGAAGCATATTTTCTGGTTTTTCAAATCTCACCTCTCCCACTCAGTTTTGTGATCTTAAGCAAGTTACTTAATCTCCCTGGGCTTTAGTTTCCCCATCTGCAAAATGGGATCCTGAAATATCTGCTGAAAAGTGTTGTGAAGGCTAGAGGAGAAAATGCATATAAAGCTTTTATCACTGAGCCTAGTTCACAATAGCACTTGATAAATGTTTACTTTTAGTACTTTTAGTACTAAAATGTTTTTAGTACTAAAAATTTTAGTACTAAAATGTTTTAGTACTAAAATGTTTACTTTTAGTACTTTTATTTTTCACAATATATTGTGATCAAAATTTCCTCAGTGTGCATTTTGTCAGTTATTCATACTGTATAATATTTCCATAGGTTATTTGAAAGCAGTAGTATAATTTCTTCCATGATCTGATATAAAATTATTTTTGCAAAATATCTGGGAAATATGCATTGAAAAGTGACATATATTTTGCCCTGTGTGTGTGTGTGTGTGTGTGTGTGTACATGGATGTATGTATGTATGAGAGACATGGCTGATAAGCTTCAACATCCTTAAGTCTTATTCATTTTTTTAAAGTTTTATTTATTTAAGTACTCTCTATACCCCACATGGAGCTTCTTGATTCAGAACCCCAAGATCAAGAGTCACATGCTCTTCCAACTCAGCCAGCCAGGCACCCCTAAACTTTGTTCATTTTTATGTGCTTTTTAAATTATGAAAATAATATACGTTGACAGTTGTCACCCACTCTGTAGTGAATGAATTCTCATCCAGAGTTTGATTCTGATGTTGAGACTGATGAGATACCACATGCACCAAGTCGATATGAAAAGGTTTATTACTTACAGAGCAGCATTCTGTGAAGTGCAAGGTTGGCTCCCAAGCAAGTCCAGAGATAGTTTGAAAGAATATGGAAAGAAGACTGGCTTAGCTTTTTACTATAGTAGGGAATAGGTCAAGGGTGTGGGTTCCTGTGCATGGCCAAGAGATTATATGGTTTGAGCTTTCCATTTGCACCAAAGAAGGTAGCATCTGGGGTTTCTTATCAGCTTGCCCATCTGAGAGGCAGAAGAGCAAGCATGGTGATGGGCCTTAAAAGCTGTTTATAGTCAAACAACATAAATGGAATCAGACTCTTTATTACTGCTGTAGGAAACATGGAAGATAAAGAAATCCTAATATGAAAATTAAAATTTTTGATAATCACCCAATCCAGATACATTTACATGCTTATTTTCTGTCTGGATTATTTCTGGTAATTTAAAAGTCCTAGGACTTGATTTTTCTAGCTATTATTTAACCTTTATTAATCATTATAAGTCTCATATTTTGTGTGCTGAACCAAAGAGAAAAAACTATTTAGGTTGTAAATCTTCTGGAAAAATCAAGTTGTCTTATGGGCTTTCCTCTTTAAAATTGCAAGCCATTTAAGATTATCTGTAGTAATGTTTAACAGATAATATCAGTTTTAATGTATTGAGCAAATGACAATATTATTTCTGTTTATGTCGTGTTAGTTTGGAGTCAGAGAATCAACATCAGTCATCCAGAGAAAAGTCATGATCTAAAGTGTTTAAATGATTTAAAGTGTTTGTATTCTTTTTAACCTCACTGATTGCCCACTTTTACAGTTATTAATTGTGTTTGATGTTTCTATATTTGTTTTGTACTTTTTCTTTTTTGACTGGCATGAATATGGCTTAAATTGACTCTAGAGGACTCTAAATGTAGTCTAGTTTTAAGAAACAATTTTTTCCTTTTCATTGAAAAGTTTATTCAAAGAATAGAAATTTGAAGCTTTCCTTGTCTAGAATAATGTAAATTATTTAACAAAAAAACATGGATTTGTTGATGGCACAAATACAAGGTGCATTCATTAATCAAATACTCTGAAAGTCTTGTTTTGTTTAGATTTTAAAGACTCTAATATGTTAATCAGACCATAAAAATTCCTGAAACTGTTGTTATAAAGTTTAAAAAATAAAATATAAACTCTACATATATTCTAGAAACAGCTTTAGCAGGCTTGCAATAAATAAGATGAAGCTTATAAATATGCCATTTAAGGAAAATTCTGTCATAAAATTACATTTATCCATTCATTTGTTTATTCATGACATGAGTGTTAATTGCCTAGATCACAACAGTGACTGATGTATGGTCCCCAGTTCAAGGAACTTTCACTCTAATGGGGGTAGCAGACAATTAAGCAGTCAGATACAATGGAGTGTGATATATATTAAGATAGAACAAACCAGAACCATGCTATTAAGTTAGTTAAAAGACTTATTTTTTCATAATATTCACTTTTCTTTAAGCTGTGTGACCTTGGTTTTTTTTTTAAAACCTCTTTTAGCTTTAGTTATATTTATCTGATTATACATGATTTATTGATTTTTGGGGGAAAGATTAAATAAAAAAGTATGCAGAGTACTGAGCACAATGCTTGTGTTTATTAAGTGCTTGATCAACAGTAGTTACTATTATCACTACTAAAAATCCTGATCATTGTACAACTATTCATCTTAAAAAGGCTTTGGAAACATCTTAAAATTGGTAAGAGTGAAACACAATTTAATTATGGTTTGGTTATGTCACTTACTCCCTTATGCCAACCCCTTGGGTGGTTTTTTATTACTTATATAATAAAGGCCATGTTACTTTTCTTGTATTTTAAGGCCTTCAATAATCTATCTCTCAAGATCCCTTTTTCCTTTGTTTTCTTTTTTTTTTTTTTAAGATTTTGTTTATTTGACAGAGAGAGAGAGAGATCAAAAGTAGGCAGAGAGAGAGAGGGAAGCAGGCTCCCTGCCAAGCAGAGATCCCAGGACCCTGAGATCATGACCTGAGCCAAAGGCAGAGGCTTTAACCCACTGAGCCACCCAGGCACCCCTCAAGATCTCTTTTTCAATAGGCCCTACATGTGCCTTTTCAGCTATTCATTAAGAATAATCTATACTGGGTGACTGGCTGGCTTAGTCGGTTGGGTATCTGCTTTCAGCTTGGGTCATGATGCCAGGGTCCTGGAATGGAGCCCTGAGTCAGGCTCCCTTCTCAGCAGGAGGCCTGCTTCTCTCTCTCCCACTCCCCCTGCTTGTATTCTCTCTCTTGCTGTCTGTCTCTCTGTCAAATAAATAAATAAAATATTAAAAAAAAAGAATAATCTATACTTCCCTGCTCCTCTTCCTTTACTTTTACTCTATAATAATAATAGAAACTAATATTTATTGAGCATTATGTAACAGGCACTGTGTAAAGTACTTTACATGAATCATTGTATTTAATATTTATAACATACTTACGATGTACTCTCTCTTTTTTCTTTTTTAAAGGCTTTTTATTTATTTGACAGAGAGATAGAGAGCACAAGTAGGTGAGCAGCAGGCATAAGGAGAGGGAGAAGCAGGCTTTCCACCGAGCAGGGAGCCCAATGTGGGGCTTGATCCCAGGACCTTGGAATCATGACCTGAGACAAAGGCAGACAGTTAACCAGCTGAGCCACCCAGTTGCCCCCTTATGATGTACTCTTACACTGTCCCTCTTTACAAATGAGAAACTAGACCAAATCATACAACTAGTAAGAAAGAGTACCAGAATTCTGACCACCATATTGTGTTGCCAATTCTTCACAGCTGTACCCTTCTGCCCTCACCCTCTCTGCTTGATGAGATTAACTCATTCTTCATGGCATTCTTGCAATTACAGCTTCTGGGTCTTCTCCCAGTGTCTTAACTAAAGTTAACCTTTTGATACCACATACACCTAGAGCATAAGTTTAAACCTATGTTATAGCATCCATCTCATTCGACTTTCTATTCCTTTTCTTCATGTAAATATTTCCTGAATGCCACCAAAACAACCAAGAGTGGGCATTATGTCTTAAGTGATTTTCTGCTTTTTGGTGGGGGGAGGGGCATACAATATGCTTTATACTTCAAAGACCGTCAGTAGGTATTTTTGGAGTTAAATTCAGTTACACTATTCATCTGAAAATGTTTTATTATCCATGTTAAAGTATCTTTAATGAGTATGGACTCAGACAGCAGAAGAGAACTTGTTAGGTTTTATAGATTATACAGATCGTATGGTAAATTTTGTGTTATAGATAAAGACTTCCCTTAAAAAGTATGTGTTTAAAAAGTAGTGGGTAATGTAAGGATCATATAGGTCTCAGTATTACTATTCTTGTTTCAGTAGTTCATACTAGGACAATTACATTCTTCATGCTCAATCAGACTGAAATGTTAAAGACAGTAAACTTTGAGAGAGGCAAAATCATACTTGTCTTGGTTACTAAAAATCCCCAATTCCTAAAACTGTGCCTACGTGGAGTAAGCCCTCAACTGATATTTATGTAGTTGATATTAATTAAATGTTGAGGCAACTTAAATCTTTGAGAAACAAATGGACTAGCAGTAAGTCAAATGATGAATCAAATAAGGATATAATTCTGAAGACTTCATTGCTTAAAATATGCCATCTAATTGGTAACTTTCCTTTCTTTTTAGACTGTTATTCCAAGCTGGCAAGTTAGATTATATAATTCACAAGGTGTTTATTCAGTTTTGTTTCTGTACTATCGTCAAATGTACAGAAAGCCAAAATGGAACATATTCATTTATCTGCAAGATTGCAATAACTAATTTTATGACTGCTCCTTTCTCCTTGCCTGTCTCATATCCATAATCTTTTGTGCAGTTTCTGGAGCTGGACTCTCAGTGTAAATCCTTATCTGAAGCCTACACTTCACCACCAGCTTCCTTTGGAGTGAGCTTGGCAGCACCATTTCTAGTTGTGAAACTGACAAAATTCTGAGAGATAACCAGATGGATCAGTTACTTTTCATCATTTATAATAATAGGAGTTTGGGCAGAACTTTGCCTGTGGCCCAGAATTATAGTGTGAGGACACAAGAGTAGTGGGTCATTTTCAATGATTTTTCCTAAAGGAAAATACCTTTGTGGGATAAGAGCAGCATGATTTTTTCTCTGACAAAACAATAACTCTGTGATTCAAGATTACATACTGCTTGCTGATGGAGTGACCACTGTAATCTGCTGCTGGGGGAAGGTTTTACCACCTTGTCTCAAGTGAAAGTAGGAGGAGGACAGACAGGAGGATAGTGAATAAAAAAGACTAGAAAGATGGATTTCTTGGTCTAAGAATCCCTGTTCTCTTTTTCTGTGTTATCTTGAAGTTTTTGTGAATGTTCATAAATAAGCGCATTTTCTAAAATATTTCATAAAGAAGACTAATGCAATGAGTTCATTGGAAACCCCAGGAAATATGAAATAGCAAAGGATTTCTCTCCTCGCCCTTTTAATTTGGTATGTGCTTTCCTGGCAGATAGCCACATACTGCCTGGAGAACAGACTCTTTAAAACTGTCTTGTGGGAGTTTGTGGGTCCTCATTTATCATCTGGATGTAGTCACAGAAGCCAGCAGAAGTGAAAATAGAACTCTTTCCAAGTCACTGGAAGCCCCCCAAGAGTCCGTGGTAACAAATGGGAAACAGCAGCTAGAAAATGGATTTCTTTTAAAAGCAAACACTCTAGGAGTCATTAAAAAGTTTCCATTTTCAAGTTCTGTCATATAATGGCCTTTTTTTTCTCCCCTCCAGAACAAATACAAACTACCCACATTGTCATCAGGTATATTAGGGTTAAGTTAGATGTTTGCATTTTGTAGTACTTAGAAAAGTCATTTCTTGTACTAAGTGCTATGCAAATAAAAAGCTATTTCCCATGCCAGAGAATATGTTATGGAAAGCTGTCTTCTAAGATTTTAGGACTTGATTGTTAAATCAAGAACTGAGAAAGTCTATTCAAGCTGTAGTTATTGGATTCAGACCTTATAGATTTCCTGATATTTTTAATAATCTAGTGTGTTTAGCTCATTTCTGATTTTCTCACAGAACACGCATATAAATAAACAATTTATTGAGAGAAAATGATCCTATGAAAGTGATTCTGAACATTAACTTATGCATTATCATTCTTTGAACATGAACCTTAAAGATTTTTTTTTTCCATTGATAATTTTTTGGTGTTGTGTTGCCTTTAATAGAGAAATGTCCCACTGTCCTTGGCTTACTTATTCCTCCACCCCCACTCCATCCCTCGACACCTCCTTCACCCCATGGAGTCTGCTGCCTCTATCATCTTTCTGTGGTGCTGAATGTATATAGCTTCTGAAACACTTTGGAATGAAAGGTGCTATGAAATAGTAAAGTGTTTTTATCACAGAGTTCTGCCAATATGTCTCGATCTTGACATGCAACACCTCTGCTATTTCAGTGTTGTGACGGGGACACAGCTGGTCCTAAGAAGGCATCATACTCAGACAAGCATGTGAGATTGCATTCATTCCTGTTGGTGAGTTCTAAACTTTAGAGCATCTACTACATTAAACATATGTGGGTAATGCATAGAAAGAAGGTTAGTGCTTTCCTAGTTAAAGTGTGGTCTATGACATCACCTAGGAATTTGCTAGATATGTAGGGCCTCAGGCCTTCTGAATCAGAATCTGTATTTTAACAGGATCTATGCTTTGCCTAGTTTAAGTTAGGTTTCTGTCCCTCACAAAGGAAGCATAGGTTCTCTGTAACACCCATCACTGTAAGAAAAGGAGGATTTTTGTGAGAGGATTAAGTTGCAAGTTCATAGCTTATAACATAGCTTATAACACAGGAAAACTCAGAGCAAATTCTGTTGTCTGGCATTTTATACACCTAAATTCTTTAGCCTTCTTTCTTTGTATATAAGAAGAAAAAATTCTCATGAGATTTTTGAAAGTTTTAAATGAAAAAAAAAAAAAAGAATATAAATATCAAACATGGTTACTTACATATAGCAAATGTTCAATAAATGTTATATACTATCATTATTATTATTGTTGTTGTTGTTATTATTATTATGGCTCCTTTGATAAGGCAGATTTCCTTTAGGCAGGAATCTGAATTCTAATTTACCCTTCTGAGTCTAAGTAACTGGCTTGAGTTCTGCAATGCAAATTTAGTTAGCTGTTTTTTAAATTTTTTTAAATTAGTTTCTTTCCCCCCCTTCATAGACCTAATTTTCTCCTCAGTGAGATGAATAACAAAAGATGCTCAGTCTAGGGAGGAGCTCTAGGTGCATGAAGGGTTACAGAAAGCTTTTGGATTTTCTCTTCTACCTCAACTCTGTTCTGTACGGTCCAGTGGCCATGGGTGTGGATAGCAGCTCCCAGCAAACAGCTTACAGGACTCCTCTTTTGGTGTCCTTGTCTGCCAGGAACATACACAAGTATCTTTTGTTTCACTAGCTGGAAACCTCAGGGTGTTTTTCTAGAATGCTCACAAAGGAGTCCTCCTTGATTATTGGATTGTTAGTTTTCAAAGCAGTAACTCCTTTCAGGAGATTGTTAAAAGCACTTTTTGCCTTGGGCAAATAAGCATAATGGCACTGTATTTCTGATTGTCACTTCAATTTTTTTCTATATTTCCTTAATATGAGCATATACATGCTGACTCATTGGCTTAAATTAGGATAGATCTTCCCAAGAGGACATCTATAGGTTGCTGTAGGGTAGCCTTTATCATTGACTTTAGCCAAAGTCTGAGTTCAGTATTTGAGCACTTGCCAGTATCCTGAAATGTCTTTTTATGTGTTATTCATAGGGCAATGGTGACAACTTTGTACATCAAATTAGTAGTTTTTAAAAGAAGATATTTAATTTAAGTTTGATATTTATTCTGTGTTACACTATCCCCTCTTAAAGAATTAAAAATGTTTTAAAATTAATGATTCTAAAGAAAGTAGAAAAACATTTGAAACCATAAAGGCTAATTAAAATTTGCTTAACATTGTTTTATTACTGTGTTCATTGGATTATGTGATGGTATGGTAATGGAAATTCTATTTTTTTTTAATTCCATGCATATTTGTTGGTTGACTAGTTTATGTGACACCCAGTGCTATAGGAGATACAACGCTGAATGATTTGATTCTTGCCTCCAGATGTTTAAACTTTGAATAATTTGACATATATTCATATCATATCAGAGAAAGCTTACCCTGGCATATACCAGTTGACCCTCAAGTTGGACCCTTGGAGACTTGGCACTTGGAGACTCCTTACTCTCCCCCGTATACTTGAAATGAGTGTTCTGCCTGCTTTCCCAGCATTAAAGGCTGCCTCAAGGATACAACCTTGAGAAATAATGTGTCGTTGAGATCATCAGCACAGAATATGTAACTGAATCCAGTTAAGGCCTCTGTATAAATCTTAAAGATTCTCAGGCACTTTGGTGACTGTTGGGCATCTTCATTTGGCTCAGGTCATGGTCCCAGGGTCCTGGGATCAAGCCCGTATGGGGCTCTTTGCTTAGTGGGGCATCTGCTTCTCCCTCTCCCTCTGCCTGCAGCTCTACCTGCTTGTGCTCTTTCTGTAAGAAAAATGGATGAAATCTTTAAAAAAAAAAAAAAGGAAAAAAGGGAAAAAAAAAAACCCGTTAAAGATTCTGGTGGGTGGGGACGCCTGGGTGGCTCAGTTGGTTGGGCAGCTGCCTTCAGCTCAGGTCATGATCCCAGCGTCCTGGGATCGAGTCCCACATCGGGCTCCTTGCTCCGCAGGGAGCCTGCTTCTCCCTCTGACTCTGCCTTCCACTCTGTCTGCCTGTGCTCACTTTCGCTCGCGCTCTCTCTCTGACAAATAAATAAAATCTTAAAAAAAAAAAAAAACTTAAAAAAAAAAAAAGATTCTGGTGGGTGGGTGTAGATATAAACTCATCTAGTGGCTACCCCAAGACAAATCTTATAAGTAAGTTCCTTTGCTAAACCTATCACCTAAGAACCTGGAGTGTTCTACCTTTCTTCTTTGGTCTCTCCTTGCCCTCCATGTACTGGGCCAGTTTCAGATTTAATCCAGAAATTTGGTTTTGGTTTTGGTTTTGAACCAACAACATACTGTTATAATGCTGGAGTAACAATATAACGGACAAATGTCTTTGATAATGCTCTTTGGAGTTACTATTTCCTCTCCTATCATTAGCATCTTGGGGACTTATAACATATGTAGTTTTATTTATACTGTGGTTCTTTCAATTATAAATACAACTTGGGAATTATAAAATTGAGGGGAGAGACACTTTCTTTACAGGCATTCTATATAATGTAGAGAAGTAGATAATATGTATTTGGTATGTGAGTAGTATACATGTTAACTAATTATTAATCAAAATGGTTGGAGGCATAATATGGTAGAGTGTCTCTTGAATTTTTTTTTTCATTATTAGCCTCCTAGGTAGAGAAATAAAGTTAAATTTAATTTTTTCAATAAGAGAAATTAGATATTAAAGAATAAGATTTCCTCAGCAGAGTCGAACTTTGGAAGGCCAAAACCCATTGCAATATCTAAGAATCTTTTGATCTTCACTTCCTTTAATTTTTACTTCTTTAGCTGATATTACCCCCACTGAAAATGTATGGCATAGTGGAAAGAATAGGTCTTTTATTTTTTCATTTTTAAAGATTATTTATTTATTTATTTGAGAGAGAGAGAGAGAGAGAGAGAGAGCATAGAAGGAGAAGGAGAAGCAGACTCCCTGCTGAGCACGGAGTCTGACATTGGGCTTGATCCCAGGAGCCTGAGATCATGACTTGAGCTGAAGGCAGCCGCTTAACTGACTGAGCCACCCAGGCGTCCCAGAATTGGTCTTTTAGTGTCAAATAGACATGGATTCAAATAGCACCCTTGCCATTTCTTAGCTGGTGAGATTGGGGAAACAACCTAAACTTTCTGACCTTTATTTCTCCATGTACAAAGTAAGAATAATAATACCTATCTTGTAGGAATATTGTGAGGATTAGATAAAATGTTGGTAAAATACTTGGCATTTTAATATGTGATAACAATTACTAGTAAGGTTAATTACTCTGAATATCATTCTTTGACTTTGTCAGACAATGATGATAGTAAATATTGTCTAATATCCACAGGTGGTATGTTAATCAATATTCCTATATACCAGTGGTTTCGAAATTTGGTTGCACATTAGAAACATCTCAGGATATACTAAAAATTTCCAAGCTTAGGTCACACTAGGACCAGTTCATTTGCAATCTCTGGGGTAGAAGATAGGCATTGGTATGTTTTTGAATCTCCTAGATGATTTCAATGTGAAGACAAGTTTGAGAATCACTGCTTTAGATAGTCAGTCCAGAGTCTGAAGATGACTAGATAGCTGTAGCAATTCACCTTAAGGCATATTACCTGAGACTTAAAAATAAAGTATCATAGAGTAGTCGAAGTAATAACAGTTGCTTGGGATTGTCCTAACACTAAATAAGTTGCTATTAGAAGAATGTCTTTTTAAAAAATTAAATACACAATTAAATAAAAATATATTACTAACATATGACTTAAAAACAGGTAGTTTTTAGTTTCAGAAAACCATGAGTAATTAACCCTACAGGGTTCACAGTCTTTGTGGCATGTGGTATTTCTCTTTGTGAAGGGAAAGGCATATTTTCCAACTTGAGGCATGCCAAAGCCTAGACAGCATGTCACAGCTAAGAAGTAGGCTTATGATATACTTTTCCTTTTATTGACAGACATGTCGTATCTCACAAAAGATTGTGGCTTAACTGTAACTAATTGGCATTGACCAGGTGAAGGAAAATATTCCGTTTTAATAAGAGTGAGAACAAATGCTGTATTTTGCATGTCATATACAGCATGTGAAACTATTCTTACTGTTTTTATTCTTAGTATTCCATGGTTTGGTTTCTAGAGTTTCAGTTAGTGATGCTTGTCCATGGGGTGATAACCTAAGTTTCATCAATAGGTTGATGTTCTGTCAACAGAAGAATGTCAGAAAGACCTATTACAGAATAGACATCTAAGATGAGGTATGTGGCAGACAAAAATGTCTGTTACAACACCCTGCAGAGTTTTCATTTCAGATGACATGGTTGTCCATGTGGGGGGAAAAAGCTTTAAACTGAGGCCTGTGAAAATGAATGAATCAAATAAGCTGAATAAGATACAATTCAGAGATATAAAAATATTTAGAGATACAAGGTATATTTTTGATAAGTAGCATATTAGATAAACTGTTGCCTGTCATAGAAAGTAATTCAGAAAAGTCTGATGTGTTGAGTAATTTTCTGGGATGTAACACCACCTAATTTTGATTTTTGTTGAAATTTATGATTGCTAATGGGTTTGAACTGGAAGGGAACCCTTTAGAACTGACTAGTAGAGCCGGTGAGAGAATTGATCAACAGGAGGTCTGCAGGGATACTACAGAAAGAGTCAGAGAGAACAGTAGAAATTGTTTTCTATTTAGATCTACTACAATGCTATCATTGTCTTCTCAGATAGTGACTGTTTTAAAAAATTATTCAGTTAAAGTTTCTGGTATAATACAAACATAAGTTTGTAATCCAAATCTAAGAAAGTCCTTTAACAGAGGTGAAAATTAGTTTTCATAATAGGGAAGTATTTCCAGTACTTGAGATATTATGATTTCACAAAATTAAAAATCTGATTTTAGTGTAGGATACAATTTAAATATAAGTCAGTTTTTCTACATATCAGCTTTTTCTGATAAATATAAAATATAAGGTTGATATAGAGTATGAGATTATATAAAGTATGAGATATATAAATTACTTGCTTTGAGTTTAGAGACAAAATTGTTTATAGTCTCCATTACATTCTCTTATTCTTTCTCTACTTGTTCTGTGATTATATTATTATTTTAACTTACATTTCTAACATTTATATTGAATTTTATTCATGAGTAATTAATTTCTTTCTTGTAATTTTCCTGCCAACAGTTTTTAGCTTTTAAATGACTTCTCTTGCTGGTTGGATAGCTAAAGGATATGTCATTTGAAATTGAGCATTTGCAATTTCTGGGTACTTGCATATTTTTCTTTAATTGCTTATTGTTTTAAAATATCTTTCCATGAAAAAGAGCTTTTATTGTTTGCGATGAACAGTTGGTCCTTTCCTTTTGTGGATTAAATTTCCTGAAACAATAGGACAGAGGTTATTAATTAAAATTGCCAGAGAAATTAGCCTTAATCATAGAAATTGCCATATATGGGAACTAAAACAGCTTGCATTTTATTACATGTGAAATTAACTTAGGTTTAATCTAATGATCAGTCATTCTCATCATTTAAAAATGAAATATATCATCTGTTTCATTATAATTCTATTTTTACTTCAGCTAAAAATAACATCTTCCCATGATTATATAAAATCCTCAATTACTTATAATCTAAATGAAGTTTTAGCAGACAGATTTCTCAATGAGACAGATTTTTTAAAAAACTTAACTCATTCTTCCAGGAGCTAAAACACATCAAATATGTTGATACCTTCATGGAAAAGCATGATACCAATTAAAGCAATTAATGTATTTATTGAAATGACAAAGATGCTATGAATTTTCAGGAATAGTTGCTGATAATGCATAGCTTTTAAAAAGCTATGAACTTCTCAGGAAGAAAGACAATATATCACTTTAAGTTTTATTTAAAATGTTACAGACCTTACTTATTCATTGGTCATTCATTTAACACATGTTTCTGGAGTATCTGCTATTATTTTCCAGCCTCATTTTTGAGGGGTTCAGTAAATGTCTTACTCCATTCATATGGAATAAAACAAACACATACATGCAAACCCCTACCCACACACAGACACACATTCATACATACATTTTTACCCACACAAACACACATGCCCTACTGAGGTGTGCAGTTACTGGAGGAAAGAAGAGAACCTGTTTAGAGGCAAAGTCTTGAGAGTGTACGGTGGGTTTGAATGCTCTGTCTGTGGAAAAAAGAAGTAACTGGAATATAATTTAATGTGATGTGCCATTCTATTTTAGTCTGAGTTTTATAAAAATGTCTTTGCAGTAGTAAGAAGCACTGAGAACAAAGAAGGAAAATTATAGAAAATGCTTTTCTGATAATCTGGTAGAGCTAATGTTCAGTTACTGAAAAGTTGCTCCTTTGTCCCCAGAAGAGTGTTTCCCCTAATCAGTTGTCCATATTTGTAACAACTGTATGTAGATATAGCAAAGGACTTCATCTTCTAGCACCTGAAAGAGGGTAGTTCTGGACTGACCCACCCTATTCAGTTAACACCTCAAATGGAGATCAAGTCTGTCTTTCTTATGACTTTGATAGGAATAGAAAGAAGACACATACTACGACTGTAGTTAGGGCTACAGCTACTGTGCGTCATGAAAGAAGTGAATCTAGAAGGGCTATGAGGGTCAATTTTAAGAGTACTTAGAACTATTTGGGAAGGGTGCCTGGGTGGCTCAGTGGGTTAAGCCGCTGCCTTCGGCTCAGGTCATGATCTCAGAGTCCTGGGATTGAGTCCCGCATCGGGCTCTCTGCTCAGCAGGGAGCCTGCTTCCTCCTCTCTCTCTGCCTGCCTCTCTGCCTACTTGTGATCTCTCTCTGTCAAATAAATAAAATCTTTAAAAAAAAAAAAAAAAAGAACTATTTGGGAAAAATGTGTGTCATTTAGTGATTCTGTTTTGAGTTTTAGATAAAAACTTAAATTCTAAAATTCATATTCCATTCCCTCAGTTAAACACTAGAGGTGAGAGAGTTGGAACTGAAAGATGTTTCATTTATCTAAGGTTTACTGAGACGTAAGGTGGTCTTGACAAAACCTGACTCAGTAGCAGAAAGAAGAGTGGTGTGGGGATGTCACCAGCATGGATTAGGATTAAGTCACCTAAGTACAAAGCAAGGAGGTTTGAGAAAATATGAGACCTTGAGTGAATACAATGAATGTTTTCACACATGCACCAGAACCTCATAAACAAAGATGCCATTTCTGATCCTCTTTTAAACAAACAGTGCCTCTTTTCTTGAGTATGTAGGTGGGCGAAGCAAAATATGGGGTAGTGTGAACCAGTCTGAACCAACTGAGGTCAGGCATGAGGCTGACAAGAAGAGTTATATCTTAAAATGAAAACTGGTATCTTTTAATGCAGAAATGCATCTCAAGGAAAAAAGAAGAGAAAAGCAAAAGTCATTTAATCTCTCTTTCCCTTAGGGCTAGACAGTATTAACTTAGTGGTATTACAGTTTTCAGTTTTCTTCCCTCATGTAAATGAACAAATGTTCATGCATATATATATATATACCTTTTACAAAATGATATCATACTCTACATAACTGCTATGAAGCATGCCTTTCCTATTTAAAAATACAAATATTTTTTGTATCAATAAATCTATAGTTAATGAATGTATACTAGTATAATATATTGCATAAAATGGAATTTTTGCTTAATTCTTTGTTTTTGTACATTTGAATTGTATATTTTTCAGAAACTTGTTTATTTGTTTGATTTAAAGGAGACTTTCTCAACCTCAGCTTTCTTGGCATTTTGGGCCAAATAGTTAATGTTGTGGATGTGTTCCATGCATTATAGAATATTTAGCAGCATCCCTGGCTTCTACCCACTGCACACCAGTTACACCTCATAGTTTTAACAGCCAAAAATGTCTTCAGATATTGTTCATATCAGGCAGAGTAGGATCTCATTCCATATTGGTTGATTGAAATATATCAGATGTCTGTATTTATAGTCTATCACACTTGGTCAGTGGTTCTCATCATGTGAGTCTCATATGTTAAGAATAAGTGAACTTAGTGAATGAACTAATGAATATCTTGGCCAGCTCTGAGTATAAGGTTATAAAGAACATCAACATAGGTTGTGAACAAAAGTCAAATTCAAAAACACAGTTCTGGAAGTAACCTTGGGGCTTGATTAGAAGCATTGTTGATAGTATTGTTGCTGTGATCAATATTAGTAACGACTTTTATATTTCAGGAAGATTTTGTTCTTGGGGAGTGACATGAAACAGTATAAATCACAGTGTTGTGACACAGGTCAGAAATGAGGCTGTTTTTGTTACCAAATACAGTTGAAGCTTGCAAATAATTTACATTTGAAAATATATTTAGAACAGCCTCAAGGTTATCTCTGTGATAACATCACTGTCACTCTCTTCCATGCTGATATGCCTTTTAGACGGAGTGAAGTGCACTGTATCTAGTGTCAGAAGTTGTGTTTGGGAATATGTCTTACATGTGAGGCTCACGTGTTGAGAAGCACTGCCTAGGGTCATGGGTCACAGATACAGTCATTTGATGACTTTTATATATTGCCCCTTTATTTTGTACACTTCTATTTTTCTAGACTTTAAAAACAGAGACCTGATAACTTTAACCCAAGGGCCAGAGTAGAAAATATTTCCTGGAAAGAATGGCTGAAGAGATTGTGGATGCTACTTTATTGGCCCCTTTAAGAACCTGGGGGAGTCCACAGCCACGTAAATGTGGCTCTGTCTTTTCTCCTTTCCCCTCATAGTAATAGAGCTTCCCTTTCAAATATACTACTACTCTGGAACTGGGGTTTATATCATCTGTGTGTACTGAGTAGAAGCAATCTAAAATTTATTGACCTTGAAAAGGGTTTTACTACTGCCGTACCTAGTCCAAATAAATCTATCCACACTTCCCTAATTTTGGTCATGATATTTTTGCTTGAATCCATGTAAAATCTGTATTTTTCACTTAAGCTCTCCTCTTGGTGAGTGTTTAAGAAGTCCACCCTCCTAGTCCCAATTTTTATCTTTTTACTGTTCTTCTCTCCCTGTTTTTTGTCCTCCCGGCAATCATACCCTCTGTTGCAATATAGAAACTTGACCTTTTTCTTGTTCTTTAAAATCAAGCTTTTAATCTTTATCTCTTAACTCAGTAGCTACCCTTTGTGGTGGCATTCCTGTGGCCCCCATGTAAGTAACTCACTCAGGCTGTGATGGGTGCAGAAAGGATTCACATTCAGCTTTATGGGGATCCATAGCCCACACCTTTCATCACATGTCCTCTTCTCAGCTTGCTTCCTACTTCTCTTTCCAGTATAATGATAAAGCACCAGAAGTGTTCCTGTGGGAAGAGAATTCTAAAGGGAAAGAGGTTACTTTGCTTTGTCTTTGGTAAGGAGAAGAATAAGAGTAAACATTCTAAAACGGGTTGGTAAAATTTATGTAAAGGGCCAGATGGTAGATATTTAGGCTTTGCAGCTCTATGTTCTCTGTTGCAACAATTTACCTGTGCAGCTGTAATGTGAAAGTGGCTATAGACAGCAAGAAAACAACTGGCTATGTTCCAATAGCACTATTTATAGACAATGAAATTTGAATTTCATATAATTTTCAGTTGCCATATTCTTATCAAATGTCATATTCTTATTAAACTATTAAAAGAAGAAATATTCTTCTTTTAATTTTTTCCCGAATTTAAAGTTGGAAAAACCATTCTTCACTTGTGGGCTGTACAAAAACAGGTGGTGAGCCAGATTTAAGTTTTCCAGATTTAGCGTTTAGTGTGTATTTAGGATACATTTATACTAAAAAAAAAAAAAAAATTGTTGCTTATCAGAAATTCAAATTTTATTAAGTATTCTGTATTTTATCTGGCAGTCCTGGCTGGCTTTGGTCTCCAGGCCATAGTCAGTTCTTGCAAAATATTTCTCTGGTTGCCTTTGGTAAGGGTGAGGGGGTTTAAACCCTCACATACTTTGTCCATCTAACTTTCAAGAGTGATATAATCATCAGTTCTAATGGGTTTTCAGATGTGAGAAGATATTGATATAGTCAGAAACCAGTGTTTTCAGAAAAAAAGTCATAACATCAGAGCTTAGGTTTGCTGCAAAAATTCATAAGGCCAAGGTGAAAAAGACCTTAGGCATTTAACTCTCTGATAAAGACTGTTTGTTGCCAGGAGGAATGAACACTACTGTATTGAGCTTTCATTGTACCAGCTAGGATAGTGACTAATTATTGAATTATTGATAATAAAATATTTGTGCTAGTAATTTTCCAATTCTTTAATATTAATATAATCAATATTTATTTATTTATTTGATTTTTTAAAATTTAATTTTGGGGGGGAATGTGTATGTATGTGTGGGAGCATGAGTGGGGGGAGGGGCAGTGGAACAGGGAGAAGCAGACTCCCCGCTAAGCAGGCAGCCCTATATGGGGCTCAATCCCAGAACCTGGATCTCATGACCAGAGCCAAGGAAGATGCTTAGTGGACTGAACCACCCAGGTGCCTCAGGGAGTACTTATTGAGTGTCTACTATTTGCTAAGCAAATTCTAAGAACGGGCTGTATAGTAGTAAAGAAAATGGACAGAAGCTTTTGCCCTTGGGAATTTATATTCTTGTGGAGGGAAATAATCAGAAAACAAATGAATATTTACACTGTTAGATGAAAAGGGCTATAGAGAAAAATAAAGCAAAGGAAAATAGTATTGCTGAATAGGGTAGAGATTCTATTTTCAATAGGGGAGTCCCTGAGGAGGTTACAGTGCAGCAAGGTCTTGAAGCAAGTAAGGGAATAAGCCATGTGACTGACTGGGTCTAAAGCATCCCAGATAATAGATGAGCTACTACCAAGGCCCTGAGAGTTTAGGGAACAATAAAGAGGCCTGAACAACTTCAGTAGAGTGAGCAGTGGGGATAATAATAGGATATGAGTTAGAGAGGTAACAGGGTAGAGGTGGAGGGTGTGATATGAAGATTATGTAGGACCCCATAGAACTGCCTTTTAATTTGCTGAAATGAGATGCAATTTTAGGGTTTTAACAAAGTAATGATCTGCTTTTCTTAATCACTTGTGCGTTAATCACTTGGAACACTGTGTATCTAACAGTATAGGGAGAAGGGCAAAGGTAGGAGGCCGGTAAAGAGGCTACTGAGTAATCCAGGTGAGAGCTGGTGGTGCCTTGGATCAACACAGAGGCAGTGGAGATAGTGTGGTCATATTCTGAGTGATATGGAAGGTGGAACTGACAGGATTTGCTGACGGATTCAAGGTCAGGCATGAAAGAAAGAGAAGAGTCAAAGATAACTCCCAAATTTTTGACCTGAGTAACTGGGAGGATAGGGTTCCTATTTACTGAGATGGAGAAGACAGTGGGAGGGGAAGGTAGAGGAGAAAAGATCAGAAGTTTGGTTTAGGACAAGATAAGTGTAAAATGCACATAAGACCTCTAAATGGAGATGTCAAATAGGCAGCTGGATAGATGAGTCTGGAGTTCAGAGGCGCTGTCTGGTTCTAGATATAAATTTGGGAATCATCAGTGTATAGATGATGTTTAAAGCCAAGTAACTGGATGAGATCATCATGGGAGTGAGTGGAGCCAGAGGGAAGATGAAGTTCAAAGAGCATGTTTTATGTGAGTTAGTACAAATGACTTGATAGCTTCTGTATTTATCATGGCCACAGATATAATTAATATTGAGTATATTCAAATTATATGAAAACATCAACTGCTTTATGATAGTAAAGATCTTTCACTTAGAATACTAGATATTCAAACTCATTTTTTTCTGAAAACAAATTGAAGTGCTTAAAAAATTTAATATTTCCCTATTGGAACATCTAAACTATAGGTGAAATATTTGACCACCCTCATTGTTGGATGCTTTGTAAAGCCTGAGAGTATTGTGTCTTTTGGTTTGAAGTTGCTGATAGAGGAAAAAATTTTAAATAAATGGAAACATTTTCTAATTATTTGATACTTTTCTACTTATGTTTTGAAAAATACCTTTTATTGCTAAGTTTAAAAATTGTACTTATATGAATTTAATGAAATGTGCGTGTGTGTGTGTCTGTCTACATATCTATTAATCAACTTATCAATAGATAGATAGTCTCAGGTGTTTTGGTAGGAATTTCTGGGGGTCTAATGCCCTGCAAGCAAAAAACTACTTTGTAATGATACTTATTTGCCCTCTGGTCATTAAACTTTTTCCTCAGGTTAAAACTTATGGGTTTAGATATAAAACTAGCTGAGGAATTCTTCATCAAATAGGAGTTTGAATTTAGATTCCCATATTATCTACAAATGTGAAAGTGTCATTGATATTTTAATTGTGATTTTAGCGGCTTGCTGGGTTATTTTTAACCTGGGAGCTCCCAGTCCTGAACATTTGGCTATCAATGATGAGTAAGCAGCCTGACCCCTAAACACTTGGTTGCTGTCAATGTGATGCTGTCTGCTTCTGGTTTGGATGGCCACTCTAATAAGAATTTGTAAAAGTTGGCTGGCTGCATAAGAAAGGGACAGCAGTGACACATATTGCTGCCACTGTACCCTTTAGGACTAGTTGATGTAAATGCCATTCATCCTCAGGAGAGGCAAGAAATGACTCAGCTTTCTTGAGACCTCATGGATGTTAGGACCTCACTTTCCACCCTACTGAATTGAAAATAGATTTTACCTCTGGGCATCCATAATTACGAGATATTCTTCTTTTGGCTAGAGAGCCTTCTTTTTCTTTCCCACTGAGATTCAGAAGAATGGAATATGTTTTGCTCATACTCTATAGTTCTGTATAAAGGCTTCACTCCTTATCAACTTCCCTTATAAGCCCCTATTAGCTAGAGTAACTACATGCTGTACATCCCCTCCTGGCATGTGAAAATTAGCTCCTCAGTTAACTGGTTTTTAAATCCTTCCTAATTAGCTGATGGATATGATGTTGATCTTGTGATTGCTCATTTCATTCATTCATTTATTATGTTTATTGCTCTATAACAAATCACCTCACAATTTAGTGGTTTACAACAATAAACATTTTTTTAAATTTTTTTTTCCTTAAAGATTTTATTTACTTATTTGACAGAGCGAGATCACAAGTAGACAGAGAGGCAGGCAGAGAGAGAGAGAAAGAGAGAGAGAAAGCAGGCTCCCTGCTGAGCAGAGAGCCTGATGCGGGACTTGATCCCAGGACCCTGAGATCATGACCTGAGCTGAAGGCAGCGGCTTAACCCACTGAGCCACCCAGGCGCCCAACAATAAACATTTTTAAATTCATACTTTCTATGGGTCAGAAATTTCGAATCTGGATCAGGGTCTCTCAGGAGTCTGCATTCAGGTGTTGGCCAGGGTTTCAGTTGTCTGCAGGCTTGGCTGGGTTGGATTAGTGAGAGGAAATGTCTAGTGCATAAGTATAAAGATTCATTTTTTTTTTAAAGATTTTATTTATTTATTTGACAGAGAGAAATCACAAGTAGATGGAGAGGCAGACAGAGAGAGACAGAGGGAAGCAGGCTCCCCGCTGAGCAGAGAGCCCGATGCGGGACTCGATCCCAGCACCCCGAGATCATGACCTGAGCCGAAGGCAGCGGCTTAAACCACTGAGCCACCCAGGCGCCCCAGATTCATTTTTTGATAGGATCACTGGACAAGTCAACAATGGTGACAGACGGGAAGGCAAAGATGTCTGCTGATGTAGGCATGTGGTAGATGTGTTGTTGGAAGAATGTGGGCATTATTTTTTTTATTGGTTCCATTTTTTAAAATTTATTAAAATACAAAGTAAGTTTATTAGCTGAGAATAACAGTGGGAGGAGAGGTATTGAGATCTTGAGAGAGTATAAAATGTTAGCCTCCATAATTAAAAGAATGTATAGAGGGGCACCTTGTTGGCTGAGTCAGTTAAGGGTATGCCTTCAGCCCATATCATGATCCCAGGGTCATGGGATCAAGCCTTGCACTGGGCTCCTTGCTCATTGGGGAGCCTACTTCTCCCTCTCCCTCTGCTTGCTGCTCCTCCTGCTGTGCTTTCTCTTTCTCGCTATCTCTCTCTGTCAGATAAATAAATGAAATCTTTGGAAAAATAAATAAAAGAGTGTATAGACTAGAGATATTTGGTATGAATGGTAGAGCACTTGAGTCAAGTATTTAAAGTAAGACCTGTTACTGTGGTTTGTATTTTACTCCACGATGTTTAGCACAAAAGAAGGTTTAGAGTAGGCACAAATTTGAATTAAATAAGATTATAGTTCTAGAAAACAAGAGCAACAAAACCATAGAGAGAAGAGGGAGTCGATAACCATTGACAATGAAATTTAAGTTGGAAAAGGATGGAAATAAGATGTTCAAGAGATGAGAAACACTGAAAAGATGGTAGGATGAATGACTTCACAGCACCAATGGTAGGGAAGAATTGAGGTACAGAACACAGACAGAAGAGATGAAAAGATAGGAGGTGATGTCAAAAAGTAGGATGTATGCAAATGGCACTAAAGAGAAGATACAGTTATTGATAGAAATGAAATCTAGGGTAATGACCATGAGATGGCTAGGTTGTTGTGACAACAGCAATGAGGACTCACGGGTGATATAAACTGATGACAGAGATCCTAAATGGGCAGTTTTTAGGAATGAGGGAGGATTGGAAAATTGTCTGAAAGCAGCAATCAGGAGCACCAAGGACATGTTCTCTACTTCTCAGTCTAGTACTGTAAGAACCAGAGACAAAATAAACACCACTAAGGGAACTGCAGCAGTGGCGCTTTCCTCAATGCAGAGCTGGGTTTCTCTTGAAGCATGAAGGGGAGAAAAGCCTTCAGACAGTAGCTGGAGAATTAACATAGGGGATTTTGCTGATGGCACCCATAGTTTTGGAGGATAGAGTGGAAGGATTTCAGAACTTGGGGAGAGATGGGAAAAGGGGTCAGATAGGTTCACAGAGGCTAACAGGGATTTAATTGCAGGAGTTGAGAGGCAGCCTGGGACTCTAAGGGTGGCCTGACATGAAGTAGGATAAAGGGTATGATGAGATCAGTCCTAGTGGATCAAGGCTGATGATAGTGGTGAGGCTGTAAGTGTTGTAGGGGGAGAAAGGAGTACTCTGGGCTACTGGCTACTGGGGTGGGGTGAGCTTTCTCAGTTTCTCATGGTCAGGAACCAATGATGTTGGATTTCAATCCAGATCACCCAAGATAAATATCCTTTCTTCTACACTCGATCTAAAGCACAGACTAATGTCTAGCCTGAAAACTTGTTAGGAATGTGGACTCTCAGGCCTCACTCAACATCTACTGAATTTGGATCTACATTTTATGATGTTCTCCAGTTGGATTCGTGTTCATGGTAGAGTTTGAGCAGTACTGCTCTACACTACATATTTTTCATCCTCTTAAAAATTAGTTGTTTCATGTCTACTCAATGACACTCCATGGATTAAAAAAAGGAAGAGGAATTTTTGCATTGAAGGCTTTCTGAAATTTACAAGACTGCACAGAAAATTTCGTGCAAAGACTGGAAATGGGTACAAGATAAAAAAAAATGTTTGTCATATTTAGTCATCTGGAAGATGACTAATCCAGTAAAGTTTATTATTTTCCAAAGTTTTAGGGCTATGTGAGGAGAAAACCCTGATGTGTTTGAGGTTAAATTCTTCCTGGTTGGATTCTGGTACTGTCACCAGTCCGATTAATAAGTAAACCAGAACTATTAGGAAGAGGAAAGGGGAGGGGTAAAATGAGAAAATGAGTGTTTATTTTCTTCAGTTATTATGAATCTAAGCTCTGGTGCTTGTACCAAAGAAAGGAATTACATGTATTAATTCTTATGTCTAAGTTGCTAGAAATAAATTATGAAAAGAAAAAAATAACCATGTGGGATAACTGAGTGAAAAACAAATGTCAGTAAAAGTAAACAGAATGGATTCCACTAAACCTATTTGCAAAAATGTCAGAGGAGTTGAGTTGTTTTCCCTCACAATATTTGTGCTGGAATAAAGGGACTGAAGTTTAATTAAATTTCTCCATAGAGAGTGGGTATTCCAGAAGATGTCACTTTGAGATTTTGCTCAATGAAGGACTGAATTCTGATTAAGTGGTGCTACATTTGTCCTAAATAGTAGAGCACTGACGATCGACACCTCTTTTCTCCCAGTCTTCCTTGCTAAACAAGCAGCAGCAAATGAGAAACACTTGCCATTGAACCAGGACTCCAGAGGCTGGGTCTAGTCTTGCTTTATTTACTAAACAGCTGTGTGACCTTGGGCAAGTCCCTTAAGACTGCTAGCATATTAAGTATTGGAGACATTGCTTTGCCGTTGACATATGTTCAACAGTCAGTCTAAAAGGCTACTGGCTCTAAAAGCCTCTAGTTCTGTTGTATCATGTTATATGTTACACAAATATATAGTCAGTGAAATTTAGCAAAAGGAAGAGGAGCTTGGGGAATTTTGAAAACTAACAAACTCTTTACTGGGCTGGGGTCATCAGGTAATTGCGTGTTATTCTGTAATGAGAAATTCAAGTGAGTAGTATGTTTGTCTACACTTTTAAGTCTTAGGCATTCTTTATCTTCAGTATTTAATTTATTAGGCCTGTAATGCATATAGTACTGACCTTTCTTGACTTGGGTCATATTTCCAAGTTGCTTGAGAACAACAGACAAAACGATATCTTTGTATGTACTATAATTTTTTTTTTTTTTAGGGGATCTAAGGTTTTGGGGAAAATGTTAGACATAATCAGAGTTTTTTTTTCCTTAAGGACATCAAACTCAGATATGAATTAGGGGGAGCAGTTGGCATCCAGCTATTTAGAATTATTATTTAAAAAGAATTTCAGCACTAGTAATGCCTCAAAAGCAAGTTAGGGAAATTTTCGTTTTTCTTGTGATATACCTTTTATATGGGAGAATAGACTTGTGCAAGAGAGAGAATTGTAATCTACTGTTTGTTGATCAAATAGCCGAGAATTTCTTATCACAAAGTAATCAAAAAAAATTTTTTTTTCCAGGCAAGTGTGAAATTACCTTTTGTTTAGTGGAGAAATAAATTGGAACCAGAAAGAATCTCTGTTTAATAAGAGCTTTTTGGTATGTCCATTCAGCTGCCATGTCACTTGAGCTAACAGCTGGGTTTGTGAGGTTCAGAAAACAAGAATATCATGAGCAGAAGTGTAAAGAAAAGAATACGTCTGAACATTAAACACTTTTAGTTTTAAGATTTGCCAAGGGTCTTCCAAAACTGCAAGCTGCATATTTGTGCTATAAAAACAATCATGATGTTTGCACTTATGCCCATTTGTTTACTAAATATATGACAACAGTGAAGCTCAATTAAAAACAGATTAACCGCACAGGTCCAAAGAAGTAGGTAATTGATGGCTTTGGTAAATCCAGCTTTGCTAAACCCATCTACATTTTCCCTCAGGTGGCATACCATTTTGGCTTCTACTGCTGGGAGATAGAGTGGGCCATAGATTTTAGGAAAAGTTATAGTTAGTCACATAATAAATGAACCATATTCCAGTTCAAATTTGGTACATGTATGTGGGTAAAATGGTAAATTGCTTTGGCCTCACAGCCAAAATATCTTCTATTCCTTTGTGTGTTTGCCTGTAGTTTTTCCTATATTCCTGCTGGAATTTTTACCTGAGGTCAAAATCAAATTTTCTTCAACTGTAGCTTTTAAGCATCTAAGAGTAGATGCTACTCTTAGAAAGGAAAATTGTTTCCATTTGATTCTGATTGTGGTGAAGGTGGTAGACATACCAGGAAGCTTGGTAAATTGATCTAGTGTTACTTTATTAACTGATGTTTTTCTATTACTCTTGCAATAAGAGCTTTGTGCATATTTTCTGCTTATCTGTTTCCTTTTATTTCACCTACTGGTAATTTATAAATACATGAATGTATTTTGACTTAAAGTGAAACTTTAGCAAAGTTGACAGAGTGGCAAAGTCATTGAAGGGTGGAAACCTTTGTGAAAAACGTTGTTTAACAACAGTAGGAAAATCTTCCTTTGTAACTGGTCACTGACTTACAGAAAAACTATTGTAAGGACTCACATGTTAAAGACAAACAAAGAGGGCCACCTGGGTGGCTCAGTGGGTTAAGCCTCTGCCTTTGACTCAGGTCATGATCTCAGGATCCTGGGATCCGGCCGCATCAGGCTCTCTGCTCATCAGGGAGCCTGCTTCCTCTCTCTCTCTTTGCCTGCCTCTCTGCCTGCTTGTGATCTCTCTCTCTGTGTCAAATAAATAAATAAAATCTTAAAAAAACAACAACCACAAAGAAGCAAGACCAGAAGACCCTCTCACTTTTTAATTACTTTTATTTTTTATTTTAAAGAGGAAAAACTTAAGATGTTTGACATAGTCACTTTCAGGAGTCAAACTAGAAAAGAGGGAGAATGCGGGAGCAGGGCAGATTTACAGTGGAAAGAGATCAGAGGGAAACTGCAGGGTGAGAGTGGATATTGCTCATCACAACTGGTTTTTAAAATGCTGACTTAGAATTCTTTCTTCCTTGCTAAGTAGTGTGGATCCTTATTCAAAGTTTAAAGTGTTTCTTTGAAGAAAAAAAGAACTTCCCCTAAGGAATTCTGGAAGTGTCTCCTATCCATAACTAAATAGCTGAAGTTATGAAATGTTATTTTGAAAGAAGTGACTTTTACTTACCAGTTATTTTTTCCTTTACCATGCATCTGTTGAGCTAGTCACCAGACAAGAAACTGAAGATATAATAATAAAGTAGGCATAAGCTTATCTTTAGGAGATTTCAAAGAGTAGATAGTACTGCAAAGATCTGGGTATTTTTTGGGATATGCTGCAAAATAGTCTATTTAAGCGAGTGTTTCCTATCTTGAATCTAATCACAGTACACATAAACAATGATAAAGTTTGCAATGTACACTGGGATACTCGTCAGGGAATTTATGATGATAACAATAAAATACATGGTACCATGAGAGAAAATCAATATTTAATTTACTAAAAATTCAGTATCTAATTGGCAAACATCTAGATAAATAATATGAAAAAAAATTTATAAGATTTTAAAATTATGATCTCTTCAAATTCTTGGTAATAATCACTGATGAGAAGTTACTTGCTTAAACAGCAGAGACCATTTTTTTCTTTTGAGAGAGAGAGAGTGTGCATAAGTGAGGAGGGGCAGAAGGAGAGAGAGTCTTTGGGTTCCATGTCTAGTGCAGAGCCTGATGCAGGGCTTGATCTAATGACCCTGAGATCATGACCTGAGCCAAAATCAGGGTCAGACACTTAAATAAGTCAGCTACATGTCCCAACAGCAAAGAATACTTCTAAAACATACTTTTACCATTTAAAAATTTAATACCAGTTGAAATTATTATCTAAGAACCTAATTGTTTTTGAGTGACAGATGTAATGTTAAAATATCTTATAATGTGTCTGATAGCCATTTGTCTGTCTTCATTGGAGAAGTGTCTGTCCATATCTTCTGCCCATTTTTTGATATAATTGTCTGTTTTGTGTGTGTTAAGTTTCAGGAGTTCATTATAGATCCTGGATATCAACCTTTTCTCTGTACTGTCATTTGCAAATATCTTCGCCCATTCCGTGGGTTGCCTCTTTGTTTTCTTGACTGTTTCCTTTGCTGTGCAGAAACTTTTGATCTTGATGAGTCCCAAAAGTTCATCTTCGCTTTTGTTTCCTTTGCCTTTGGAGACATATCTTGAAAGAAGTTTCTGTGGCTGATATCGAAGAGATTACTGCCTATATTCTCCTCTAGGATTCTGATGGATTCCTGTCTCACATTGAGGTCTTTTATCAATTTTGAGTTTATCTTTGTGTACGGTGTAAGAGAATGGTCGAATTTTACTCTTCTACATATAGCTGCCCAATTTTCTCAGCACCATTTATTGAAGAGACTGTCTTTTTTCCACTGTATATTTTTTCCTGTTTTGTCGAAGATTATTTGACCATAGAGTTGAGGGCCCATATCTGGGCTCTCTCCTCTGTTCCACTGGTCTATGTGTCTGTTTTTGTGTCCATACCATGCAGTCTTGGTGATCACAGCTTTGTAGTAAAGCTTGAAATCAGGTAATGTGATGCCCCCAGTTTTATTTTTGTTTTTCAACATTTCCTTAGCGATTCGGGGTCTCTTCTGATTCCATACAAATTTTAGGATTATTTGCTCCAGCTCTTTGAAGAATACTGGGGAATTTTGATCGGAATAGCATTAAAAGTATAGATTGCTCTAGGCAGTATAGACATTTTAACAATGTTTATTCTTCCGATCTAAGAGCATGGAATGGTCTTCTATGTTTTTGTGTCTTCTTCAATTTCTTTCATGAGTGTTCTGTAGTTCCTTGAGTACAGATCCTTTACCTCTTTGGTTAGGTTTATTCCCAGGTATCTTATGGTTCTTGGTGCTATAGTAAATGGAATCGATTCTCTAATTTCCCTTTCTGTAGTTTCATTGTTAGTGTATAAGAAAGCCACTGATTTCTGTACATTGACTTTGTATCCTGCCACGTTGCTGAATTGCTGTATGAGTTCTAGTAGTTTGGAGGTAGAGTCTTTTAGGTTTTCCATATAAAGAATCATGTCATCTGCGAAGAGAGGGAGTTTGACTTCTTCATTACCAATTTGGATACCTTTTATTTCCCTTTGTTGTCTGATTGCTGTTGCTAGGACTTCTAATACTATGTTGAACAAGAGTGGTGAGAGTGGGCATCCTTGTCGTGTTCCTGATCTCAATGGGAAGGACGCAAGCTTTTTCCCATTGAGGATGATACTTGCTGTGGGTCTTTCATAGATAGATTTGATGAAGTTCAGGTATATTCCCTCTATCCCTATACTTTGAAGCGTTTTAATCAGGAACGGATGCTGGATTTTGTCAAATGCTTTTTCTGCATCAATTGAGAGGACCATGTGGTTCTTCTCTCTTCTCTTATTAATTTGTTGTATCACATTGATTGATTTGCGAATGTTGAACCATCCTTGTAGTCCAGGGATGAATCCCACTTGGTCATGGTGGATAATCTTTTTAATGTACTGTTGGATCCTGTTTGCTAGGATCTTGTTGAGAATCTTAGCATCCATATTCATCAGTGATATTGGTCTGAAATTCTCCTTTTTGGTAGGGTCTTTGCCTGGTTTAGGATCAGGGTAATGCTGGCTTCATAGAAAGAGTCAGGAAGTTTTCCTTCTGCTTCAATTTTTTGAAACACTTCAGGAGAATAGGTGTTATTTCTTCTTTGAAAGTTTGGTAGAATTCTCCGGGGAATCCATCAGGTCCTGGGCTCTTGTTTTTTGGGAGGTTTTTGATCACCGCTTCAATCTCGTTACTAGATATTGGTCTATTCAGGTTGTCAATTTCTTCTTGATTCAATTTTGGGAGTTTATAGTTTTCCAGGAATGCATCCATTTCATCTAGGTTGCCTAGCTTATTGGCATATAACTGTTGATAATAACTTCTGATGATAGTTTCTACTTCCTTGGTGTTCGTTGTGATCTCTCCCTTTTTATTCATAATTTTATGTATTTGAGCTTTCTCTCTTTTCTTTTGGATTAGTGTCACCAATGGTTTATCGATCTTATTGATTCTTTCAAAAAACCAGCTTCTAGTTTCATTGATACGTTCTACTGTATCTCTGGTTTCTACCTCATCGATCTCAGCTCTAATCTTGATTATTTCCCTTCTTATGTGTGGAGTTGGTTTGATTTGTTGTTGATTCTCCAGTTCTTTAAAGTGTAGAGACAGCTGCTGTGTTCTGGATTTTTCAGTTTTTTTGAGGGAGGCTTGTTGGATGGCTATGTATTTCCCCCTTAGGACTGCCTTTACTGTATCCCATAGGTTTTGGATCAAAGTGTCTTCATTGTCATTGGTTTCCATGAAATGTTTCAGTTCTTCCTTGATCTCCTGGTTGATCCAAGCATTCTTAAGCAAGGTGGTCTTTAGCTTCCAGGTGTTTGAGTTCCTTCGGAACTTTTCCTTGTGATTGAGCTCCAGTTTCAAAGCATTGTGATCTGAGAATGTGCAGGGAATAATCTCAGTCTTTTGGTATCGGTTGAGTCCTGGTTTGTGACCCAGTATGTGGTCTATTCTGGAGAAAGTTCCATGTGAACTTGAGAAGAATGAGTATTCTGTTGTTTTAGGGTGGAATGTTCTGTATATATCTATGAGGTCCATCTGGTGTCACTCAGTGCTCTTGTTTCTTTATTGATTTTCTGCTTCGATGATCTGTCTATTTCTGAGAGAGGTGTGTTAAGATCTCCAACCATTAGTGTATTCATATCAATATGACTCTTTATCTTGATTAACAGTTTTCTTATGTAATTGGCTGCTCCCATGTTGGGGGCATAGATATTTACAATTGTTAGATCATCTTGGTGGATAGTCCCTTTAAGAATGATGTAGTGTCCTTCTGGATCTCTGACTACAGTCTTTAGTTTAAAATCTAATTTGTCTGATATGAGAATCACTACCCCAGACTTTTTTTGAGGCCCATTGGCATGAAAGATGTTTCTCCATCCCTTCACTTTCAGTCTGGGTGTATCTTTAGGTTCAAAATGGGTCTCTTGTAGACAACATATGGATGGGTCCTGTCGTTTTATCCAGTCTGCAACCCTCTGCCATTTATCATCACTAGCCATCAGGGAGATTCAAATTAAAACTACATTGGGGCTCCTGGGTGGCTCAGTGGGTTAAGCCGCTGCCTTCGGCTCAGGTCATGATCTCAGGGTCCTGGGATCGAGTCCCGCATCTGGCTCTCTGCTCAGCAGGGAGCCTGCTTCCTCCTCTCTCTCTCTCTGCCTGCCTCTCTGCCTACTTGTGATCTCTTTCTGTCAAATAAATAAATAAAATCTTAAAAAAAAGAGTACATTTTAAAACTACATTGAGATATTACCTTACACCAGTTAGAATGGCCAAAATTAGCAAGACAGGAAACAACATGTGTTGGAGAGGATGTGGAGAAAGGGGAGCCCTCTTACACTGTTGGTGGGAATGCAAGTTGGTGCAGCCACTTTGGAGAACAGTGTGGAGATTTCTCAAGAAATTAAAAATAGAACTTCCCTAAGACCCTGCCATTGCACTCCTGGGTATTTACCCCAAAGATACAGATGTAGTGAAAAGAAGGGCCATCTGTACCCCAATGTTTATAGCAGCAATGGCCACAGTCACCAAACTGTGGAAAGAACCAAGATGCCCTTCAACGGATGAATGGATAAGGAAGATGTGGTCCATATACACTATGGAGTATTATGCCTCCATCAGAAAGGATGAATACCCAACTTTTGTAGCAACATGGACGGGACTGGAAGAGATTATGCTGAGTGAAATAAGTCAAGCAGAGAGAGTCAATTATCATATGGTTTCACTTATTTGTGGAGCATTACAAAAATCATGGAGGACATGGGGAGTTAGAGAGAAAGGAGTTGGGGTAAATTGGAAGGGGAGGTGAACCATGAGAGACTATGGACTCTGAAAAACAATCTGAGGGGTTTGAAGTGGTGAGGGGTGGGAGGTCGGGGTACCGGGTGGTGGGTATTATAGAGGGCACGGATTGCATGGAACACTGGGCATGGTGAAAAAATAATGATACTGTTATGCTAAAAATAAATAAATGAAAAAAATCTTATAATGTAAAGAGATATAGAATGTAATCATTTTTTATATTATGTATATTTAAAATAAGAAAGCTAGAATCTGTAGAAAGGCATAGGTGGGTAGAACAGTCAGCCTGCAACTTACCTGTACACTGCTATGGCAGCACATAAGAAACATCAAAGAGAAGTATCCAACAGAAGTGAAGATTGGAGCCACTGCCTAGAGGTGTGTGTGCCAGTGTCCCTTTCAGCTAATCAGCCAGCCCTTTATAGCTACCTTAGACTGTATGCTATGCTTCATGGTGCTTGGATCATGAACTCCTTCAGTCGCTCCTTGGGCCCTGTATCCATGGTGGGCAGTCATGGGCTAGCTATTGAAGTGGATATTCAGGTAATACAGCAAATGTGGCTTATATTTAGCATGTCATGGTAGAACAATGAATAAAGCTGTATGTAACTCATGGTTTTTGCTGTCCATGGTGACCAGGAGGCACACAATCAATTTTCATTCTACTGGAGCAGTCCTTTGAGGAGCTCTAGAAAAAGACACTCCTGGCTAGAGGTGGTTGGCTCAGGAACTCTGACCACCCAGACTCTTCCCAGCTTATCTAAGAGCTGATGGGAGCAATAGTCACAACACACCTATAATTCATTTGTAGCACTTTAGGTGGGTACTTTCCACCAAATGTATTGTTCATGGATACAGGAGATGATCTAAAGAAAAAGTGTTGTGCTATGCAGTTGAAATTTAAGAAACTACCTTTTTGGCATTTTGTAAGTGAATGAAAATTTGTATTTTTACAAAATAAAAATTAGGGTACAGACAGTTCTTTCAAAATTTCATAGATTGCAGCTCATGCTTTTTGAAAAGAGGCAAAATGAAAGTATATCTTTGCATTGTTTTTTGTGAATCCAATGCTGTTGTAAATTCACCAAACGACTCTCAGGGCTGGGTAAGTTCTCACTAGTTGGAGGCCCACCAGCTGGGCAGTCCCTGACCTTTCACAAAAGCAATTACAAAACGTGTGTCTCTGTATCCACTCAGGGGAAATTGAAGAAGACGTGAGTGACTCTTCCCTCTGGACCTAGTATAGGTTGTTAGCATTCAAGAATCTACCTTTGGAAGCTCAGTGTATTAGGCTTCTCTAAAGAAGCAGAATCAATAGGATGTACTTGTCTCTCTCTATATATATCTCTATGTCTATCTCTATCTCCGTCTCATCTCTGTCTCTGTTGTTCTCTATCTCTATATCATCGGACAAGAGATTTATTTTAAGAAATTGACTGATGTGATTATAATGGCTTACAGGTCCAAAATGGGCAGAGTAGGCCAGGAGGCTGGATGCCCATGGAATTGCTGATGTTGCAGTTCGAACCTGACTACCGTCAGCTGGTAGAATTTTGTCTTCCTGAGAGGAAGATTGGTCATTTTTTCAAGGCCTTCCACTGTTTGGATAAGGCCTATCCACATTATGGATAGGCCTGCTTTACTAAATGTCTACTGATTGAAATGTTAATCTCATCTAAGAAATACTTTCATGGCATCATACAGAGACATTGGACCAAATAACTTGGTACCATGGCCTAGTTAGGTTGACACATAAAATTAACCATTACACTAGGCCAGGTTGAGTTTTAGGGACACAGAGAAAGCTCAGGTTTAATCCAAACTTCAACAGCTTTCTCCTAAATATGAGCACCTAGATCTCATAGTTCCCAGAAGAAAAAAGACAATTTTACTTTTCTCTCATCTCTTCCCTAACCAAATTTGGAATTTGGTTATGCCTTCTTAATGATCAAAACACTTCTAACTAAGTGAGACACATCCCCTTTTCCAATTACAAGAATCGGGGTCACCACTTGGGTATTGCATTCAGACATTGGCTCTTAAATCATATGGGCAGCAGATGTCAGCTGGGCAGAATAAAAGTAGGTAATATAAAATACCACATGCTAAGACCAGTTTCGAATACCTTGCATCAGTGAAGTAATTTAATCCCCACAGAACTGTCGGGGTGGGTCCTATTATCCCTGTTGTACCAATGGGGAGTCTGAAGCAGAAAAAGGCTTACTAGATCTCCTAAAGCCTCATAGGTAGTTAGCGACAGAGCCAGGACTCAGATCAAGAGTGCCTGGTTTTAGCGTCTGTTCCTAATTGTAATCATCCTGGTTACTGAATCAAGGAAGTAAGTTACAGAGTACCCAGCAAAGCCCTCAGATGGGCTGGTGCCAGGTCTTGGAGCCATGTTAATAGAGAAAAAACACTGGTGGTCCCCCCCCCCCCCCCAGAGCCGAATGGAGGGAGCAAGCCTAAATAGGGATCTACTGAGAGTGATTGTACTAGAAATTCACAATGACTAACTTCATTAGCAGAGTTTTAGGTGATGGCTCTAATATTAAAACAACAACAACCACCACTTTTTAAAAAAAATTTATTTTCGGCGTAACAGTATTCATTGTTTTTGCACCACATCCAGTGCTCCATGCAATCTGTGCCCTCTCTAATACCCACCACCTGGATCCCCCAACCTCCCACCCTCCACCCCTTCAAAAACCCTCAGATTGTTTTTCAGAGTCCATAGTCTCTCATGGTTCACCTCCCCTTCCAATTTACCCCAACTCCCTTCTCCGCTCTAACTCCCCATGTCCTCCATGCTATTTGTTATGCTCCACAAATAAGTGAAACCATATGATAATTGACTCTCTCTGCTTGACTTTTTTCACTCAGCATAATCTCTTCCAGTCCCGTCCATGTTGCTACAAAAGTTGGGTATTCATGCTTTCTGATGGAGGCATAATACTCCATAGTGTATATGTACATCTTCCTTATCCATTTGTCTGTTGAAGGGCATCTTGGTTCTTTCCACAGTTTGGTGACCGTGGCCATTGCTGCTATAAACATTGGAGTACAGATGGCCCTTCTTTTCACTAAATATATATCTTTGGGGTAAAAACCCAGCAGTGCAATTGCAGAGTCATAGGGAAGCTCTATTTTTAATTTCTTGAGGAATCTCCACACTGTTCTCCAAAGAGGCTGCACCAACTTGCATTCCCACCAACAGTGTAAGGGGGTTTCCCTTTCTCCACATCCCCTCCAACACATGTTGTTTCCTGTCTTGCTAATTTTGGCCATTCTAAGTGGTGTAAGGTGGTATCTCAATGTGGTTTTAATTTGAATCTCCCTGATGGCTAGTGATGATGAACATTTTTTCATGTGTCTGATAGCCATTTGTATGTCTTCATTGGAGAAGTGTCTGTTCATATCTTATGCCCATTTTTTTGATATGATTGTTTTGTGTGTGTTGAGTTTCAGGAGTTCTTTATAGATCCTGGATATCAACCTTTTGTCTTTACCGTCATTTGCAAATACCTTTTCCCATTCTGTGGGTTGCCTCTTTGTTTTGTTGACTGTTTCCTTTGCTGTGCAGAAGCTTTTGATTTTGATGAAGTCCCAAAAGTTCATTTTTGCTTTTGTTTCCTTTGCCTTTGGAGACATATCTTGAAAGAAGTTGCTGTGGCTGATATCGAAGAGATTACTGCCTATATTCTCCTCTAGGATTCTGTTCTCACGCTGAGGACTTTTATCCATTTCGAGTTTATCTTTGTCAACAACCACTTTCTTTGGTTCTTTCATATGACATGAAAAGGACTAAAGTACATAGAAGAGGTCAAAGAAATGGGCAATGCAAAGAGAGAAGGGAGACTGATGTGCACCAGAACAGAGACTGTATGTTTTGTCACTTAGCTAAGAATTATCACCAATTCTTAGAGAGGAGATATTTGGAAATTTATATTGGAGACTTACTGCAAATGAGTTGTAGTTTCAGTGTATACCATGGACCTTTGAGCAACAGGGAGATTGGGGTCTCCGACCAACCACCCTCATTGCACAGTCAAAAATCCAAGTGTAAGTTTTGACTCCCCAAATTATAATTAGGTCAACTATAAATATACTTTATTCAATACTGTAAGTTTAGAGATAATTCAGTAATTCTCTTCAGTTTCTTCATGAAGCCAGAATTAAAAGATACTTTGACCTATTGTGCCTTGAGCTATCCTTCTGGATTGGGCACACCAGACCCTACCTTGACTCTCATGGTCAGAATTCTGATGGTGAATCTCCCAAGCTTGCCCCCTTTCATGATAACACCTGAATATGCTATCTTAAGTCTGTGTTCCGCACAGAAATTCACAGCGATTGGCTTTTCTCAGATAGATGCAGTACGTGGCCCTCCACAGTGCCTAGCTCCTGGACATTGTGTCTTAACTTTGGGTGGAAATACAAATTCATATGCTCTTGAACAAACCTCTGATGTCTGAAGTATGAGGAAGCCTGATTAGAATGAGGAGTGACAGCAAGAGCTGTTGAGCTGTTTGAATACATTGGCGGAAAAGATTAAAAAAAGAAAACTTATCTGCAGCAATGATTATGTGGATAGTCTTCAGAATGATTTAGAGGCTTTGGAGTGATCAGGCCATCACAAGCTTGGCTGTGGTTATAAGATGTTCTCTCTTTTCTTTTACATTCCTGGCTGACATTCAAAATTCTGAGAGGTGGCAGTTAAGGCTGCACACAGCTGTCAGCGTCTGTGTGGGCATCCGTGAGGGCATGGGGCCTACACATGGCCATGAGGCGGGCATGGGCCTTCTTTTCCACACTATGGCTCTGGGTGAAGTGCTGGCAAGACCAGCTTCCATATTAACAGGGTTTGCACTGAGGGAATGTCTTGACTTCCACCTAGTGGCAACTGCAAATGGGTCAACCATTCCTTCCTGGTGAGGGATATTTTAGACTAACAGGCTTTAGTGGGAGACATTTCAGACTAAGAAAAATAAAACCTTGTTGGGTGCACCTGCAGTGAGAAACTTTTAATTTCACAGCAAGTATCATTTTATATAAGAGAATGAAAACCTAACTTTTAGTAGTAAAGTTAGTTTAATCTTTAAAATTAAAACTGCATGTTTTTCAATAATTATGAAAAAGTAAATACAAATTCATCTCTGCTCTCAAAGCTACTGTTTCATTCGACATAGAGAATAATAATGCAGTGTTCTAGATTAATTTATTAATGAATTTATTTCATTTTAAACCACTTGCATTCATGTACTTACGTTATTTCACTTAGAAAACTAAGAAAATTAAAGTATTGATTTATGGGAATTCTTCCTTATCTTCCATTACAATTTTTTCCTAAATATTTATAAGTAAAGTATTATATTCAATAATTAATGACAAGTCAAGGTATTTTTACTTCTTAGAAATTGTTTTAACATTCTTTTTTTAACAGAAAATCAAACTTTTATTTCATCTTTCGGTCAATACTTCACAACCAATTTAATGTCCTCAATATTTTTCTTCTACTATGCAATTTAATACTCTGATTTGATTCTGAATAGAAAGATCCAATATAACATTAAAATATAATAAAACTATAAATGATTAAATTTTGTATGTATGAAATTCTATTATTAATGTTAAATCAATAAAATATTATTCTATAAAAATATGCTGTATTTCTGTTTAAAAGGTGTATTATGAGTACAAGGATATAGAATTGTAAAAATGAAAATAAAATTTTTTGGAAACGTGTCAATATTATTGTTAAGACACAGAGTGTGGCTTTTTAAATGTGGCATGTTAAAGGCAGGGAGGAAAGATTGTACATCATCAGTTTGGGGTTAGACAGACTGGCCTTGGGCAGAGAATGTGGAATCTTTGCTACAGCTTTATCATCTGAAAAATGCATGTGAGAAAATGCACATAACATTTGTTGTGGTGATAAACTTATCTAATGTTTGTAAAGCACCTAGTATAATGCTGAGAACACAGGACTCAAAAAGGTAATAGTTTTTATTATGATGATATTGATATCCAATAATAGTATTGTTTTCTCTTAATATTTTCTTTGCTAACCAATAATTCTAACAAACATGTTGTTTGTAAGTGACAGTGTAATCAACTTTTAATGTTTTTATCAACTTATTTAGAATTGCTTTAAAATTGATATTTCTCTTTTTTGTCTATAAAAATCTATGCAGCCATGCCCATGTAGTTATATTTTTGTAGACAAAAACACTGGTGTTTTTCTGGTTTATTTTATGTTTTTCTTTTCCTGCTTCTTTAGATTTTGCTTACCAGAAATTTGATTTTTCCCAATAGGAATAAAGAAATATCTATGATATGTGTGGAGTAAATTCAGTTATTTTACTCTGGTTAACTATAGAGATCCCCAGTTAAATATTAGTGCCTACCTGAGCAGTTGAAAATATTATCGATTACATTATTAGCCTATGTGGTATAAAAAATCATTTATTGTTTCATCATAAATTTATGAGAAATTATTTTCCTCTCCCAGCTAAAAATGGAGTGATTAAATTAAATTTAATGACATATATTTGACCCTAAGTCTCCACTGAGAAAAGATTTTTTTAGATAACTAAAATTACAAAATGTATCATCATTTCCATTAAGCCTCATTTTCTCTCTCTTTTTATTGTCTTATTCTAAGCTTATTGAAATGTCTATAGTATTGAATATGATCAAATAGGTCATTGACTTACAGCTTTGGCTCAAGCAGTTCCCATAAATTGGGAAAGAATTCTCATTGTTGATGGAGATACTTCTGATGACCAATGCAGAAATCATAACAACTTGGTTCTACTCATTTAAAAAAAAAATATGTTTACACAGCATTGTTAGACTGCATAAAAGATGATATTTTATTCTGTTTTACAGGATCATTAGCAGCACAGCCCTCATTCATGCTGCAGACTGGTTATTCAGGAAGCTCTGCCCCAGCAGATGGCATGCTGTTAGGGTACTCGCTTCTCTCCCTAACTTTCTTCTTTTTCATGAGTATGAAGTACGCTCCATATAGTCCCTGTGTTACTGGAGGGGGATGCCCAGAAATCTATTTATTTTCACAAATAACAGAAGGTAATGGGGTTCTTTCTGCTTTTTGACTAAGGGCCCACGTAATTCTAGCTTCATAAATGACATTAGTGTCAGAAGACACTGAATTATTACCTACTACATCTTGAAGAGACTATACAGATATATAGATGTAGATGTGAATATAGATCTAGAGATTGGTTTTGATGGTAGCAAAGCTCATCTAAGTGCAGTAAAGAAAAATACTTTGGGGTTTCTAGAATATAAAGTATAAAAGGGGTTCTAGAACATAAAGTATAAAAGGAAAGGTAAAGGTACAAGTGGGCCATATTTTTCACTTCCACATTTTGAGTTTTGCTTGCTTGCATTACAACCTATTTCTAAAATATTACAAAGAAGTATTTTATATATTTGTATATACATTAATATATGTATATATTCTAATGTATATATCTCCATCCCTATCTATATAATCCATATCTATGTTTATGCATATATATTTGTATGCAAGATTTTATTGACTTTGTAAGTTGAATATAAGACTATACTTGGATTGAATTTATGTTATTAATGATGAATGAAAAAAAAACAACTAGTTTGGTTGTATTATTCTTTTTTAATAATAAAGCCGAGGTATCCTGTTATTTCTTCCAGCTTAGTTTTATAGTCTTGATATGGTGATAGATTAGGACAACTTCTTTCATTTCAGGAATTTTACATGCAAATCTTTAGCAAGGATTAACTCTTTTTGTACAAAAGAAATGAGAGTTTTATTATATTTCTCCATAAATTACATAAAATACTATAAAAGCTTCTCATAGAGAATATATATATATATATATATATTTGTCTTTCTGAGTAACATATTTATATCTCAAATCACTCAGTTTTCTGGGGAGTCTATTTATGATTGCGGTTTTCTTTATGGGAACAGCAGTGATAGAAAAAAGAAAGAATAGAAAACAGGCACCTTGTTAGCAAGCAATACGTTTTTGGTTCCTACCCTTTTCAGTTTCCCCAACCCTGGTTAAAATGACTTTAATTGAACTAACTTATATTAATAAAAATATATTCTCCTACTATGCACAAGGTGTTAGATGACTTCACCCAACTGTGTAAAGGACCCTTCTTGAGGATTGTACTCAGGTTATCATAATTTCTTTTACTTTGCTTTTTTTTTTTTTTTTTAAGATTTTATTTATTTGTTCATCAGAGAGAGGGGGAACAGCTGGGGAGAGCGTCAGGCAGAACAGAAGCAGTCTCCCTGCTGAGCAGAGAGCCTGATGCTGGACTCCAGGCCCAGGACCCAGGGATCATGACCTGAGCTGAAGGCAGAGGCTTAACCGACTGAGCCTGCCAGGCATTCCCATACTTTCAAGAGTATATCAAATTATACCTCTTCTAGAGAAAAGGCCAGGAAGACAAGAGACTTAAAACCATTCCATGTAGGAAGAGTGAACAGAACTGTGACCACTTATGAGGAAAAGGAAAGCCTCAGGGGAATGGTTGGAATGCTCTTAAACTATCTCAGGGCTCTTTCCTGGAAAAGAGTTGAATTTGTTCTGCATAGACCTAAAAATGAGCGCAGAGCTATCAGCTGACACAGTAATGGAAGGATGAATTTCCCTATATCAGTCAGATCTGCTCAAAGAAAAAAATTGACAACTTGAGATGTAGTGAGGGGTTTGAGCATAGCCTGGATAACTGCTTGACAAGGGGTGGCTCTTCCATTAGGGGTGTGGTTGGATTTAATTACCTTCAGTAATCTTTCCAAATATGAGAGTCTATAATTTGTTTTAACCTTGTGTCAGATTTGTTCTAAAGAGCAGAGGTCTGGAATAGCTGTTGTCTTTACTTTTTTTAAGAGATTTGTACACTTACTGTACAGCAATTCCATAATTGTCTATGTATATGAGTAAGATATTTACGATTTCAGGCCAGGTATGAAATCAAAGAATCAAATCATCTTGTTTCACTTATGTAATATTTATATGGAAATATCCTCATGGAAGGCATTACAGTGTGTTCATAAAACTTCATTTGAGACTTTAGTGGTCAAAATTTGTGGCCAGTGGTGAACTTGTATACTAAAGTATGTAAATATTTAGTATTGGTTGTCTAAACCACTCTATGTTGCCCTCTTTGGTATGAAGAGTAGTGTTTTGGAGGTTTCTCTTCTTTTCCCTTACATCCTGGTTCTAGGTGTTGCTGGCTTATGAGTAAATATAGTAGTTTTCAGACATGTGAGATTTGAAATCAGGTCTATCTGGGGATATGTCTTATTTCTTGAGATAAGATGTCAAATGACTTACATGGGCTTTAGAGATTAAAAAGTAAGGATTTAGAGATATATTGGATTTGTTTGCTCCACATAATTCCTTCCAGGTTCTTTTGTATTATCACTATCTCTGACTTAAGTAGTAGTTGGGTAAGAAGTAATTTTTGCCAGGAGAAAAAAGGGGTATCTGGCTTAAGTCATCTCTGATTTGCTTCAGTTGCAAGATTGTAAATGTATTTTAAAAATTAAACTCTATTAAGGAATACGAGAAATTGGAAAATGAAAAATATAAAGTTGCTTTTAAAATGAAAAAAAAAATGTAAAGAATCTTTTCTCTTTTAGCCCACCTTTAGAATTAACCTCAGGGAATAACTGGAGCTAATGGTCTCCCACTGGTGGGTCCTCAATGTGTAGACATATTTGAGTAATACCCTCAGCTGTGAAGAAATATTATAGTGTGAGAGATAAAATTGTGAAATTTTGTGTCTTATTCAATGTGTTTATTCAATGTAACATTTTCTGTGCTAGAACAGAACAAATCATGAGGAACTGTTTAGGAAAAGTGGAATAGACACCTTTATAACTGAGCATGGCTTATTATGAATGGCCTGTAGATGGAGCTCTTTGCAAAGTTTTTATGCAGAGTATGCGGCCAGCATCTGGATATTCTTGTTTACAGCCTTTTAAACTTACCTTTTTTCCTTAGACTTTGTTTTATAATCTGTTTGAAATATAAGCTTAGACACTATGTTTTTAAAATGCCCAAGAAGTAAGGAAAAATTATACAAAAGTTACGTTTTTGAAGTCATATTTCTGCAGATGGTAGCTTAATTTATATCTTAAAAGGACCCTTAGCAGTTGTCCTTATTTTGTTATCCTCTGACTTTTCCATGGCCTCATTTTTGGTCATAGTGATCATAGTTCATTATATGATGTTCATGGTGGACGTCCTCCATTAATTGTGCTTGACACCTCTTTTTCCATGGCTATCATATTTATCTTTCCTATTTATTTTCCTTTCAGATATAAGACACCACATGCAGAAAAAAAAAAAAAAACAACATATCTTTCAGATGTATATTAGCAATGCTTTAGAGCTGTTTTGTGATCCAAAGGAAATATTTTCTGTAGCAATCTGTTATGTAATTTTATTATTAAAATGAATGAGTGTCTATATCCCCTCTTTTAACCTCTCCCTTCACATATTTATTGAAAGGAATTTACTGTCACTCTTAGTATACAGTTGCTAAATCTTTTTGATGTTTTATAGTTCCTCGTTTTTCACATTTATACATGTATGCTTCATAACCCTAGGATTGCTTTAGGAATGGAGCTTCGTATTTATGTAATATTTTAAGATGGATAGGGGCATGTTAACTTTTAAAAACCTTGCTTATGTAGGGTTCAGTGTGAACTCTTTATGAGACATAAATTTCAATATTTTCTCTATTTCCTTGTGTTTAGTTAAGCTGCCCACTGAACAGTTGCCTGAGATAACACAGTCATAATCATGTCTGGTTATATTTTTAACTCTAAAATTTTAGGTCACCAAGCTTAAATTCATTCTAAACCACAGGTGAGATAGTCCCCAACGTGAATAAAACATTCTGTCATATCTACTCTTTAATTCATTGTTATGTGATAGTTTAATTATGATGTTTAATCAAGCTTCAGAGATGCTGTGGTAAGAATTAATCTTGTCAACGTTTCTTGTTATAAGCAAGCTGCTTGCTCATTTTTTTAAAAAAATTAAGTTATAAAAAACACTGCATATACACTGGAAATATCATCTTAACTCCATTTAATTGTAAACTGAAATCCTAAAGCTTTACTGTCCAAAGCAAAAACTAAAATGTATGCAAATTTCAGGTGGCTTATTTTGGTGTAGTTAATAACCATTACTTTGCTATATTTGTTTGTATGTTTTTAACTACACACAAATATGTATACATATGTTAGGGATGAGGTTTGGTCAGAATATTGGGATGGCTTAAAAAAAAGAAAGAACGATGTATGTCTGATTACAGTTGAGTGAAAAAATGTTAAACATACCCATGAATTGTAGTAATGAAATTGTTTTTTCTTTTTTTAAATAAACAAAAAACAAATGGTTACAGTTATTCAATGAGTCTCTTTAAATTTGGAATTTTTATAGCTTGATACTGAGTTTTGAATAGCCATTTAAAATACTATAATAATTATTGGTCTTTTATTATATTGAAATTCACCAGTTTAATAGTTTGCTTTGTATTGAACTGGATCTTTAGGGAAGATCAGTTTACCACCTTTTCTTGAGAAAGATGAAGATGTACCAAGCTCTTGATGACTTTGGTTATACTAGTACTTTCACATATGCTGTTAACCTGGCATTAACATTTTAAATCCAGATTGAGTACATTTGCTTTAATTTGGATGTTGATGGGCGGGAAATGTGGACCTCTGCAAGTAATCACTCTCCTTCTTCTAGCAGGAACACTTCTAGAAAACCTTGCTGAACTTCCAGTATCTCCCCATCCGTAACTATTTTTGACGAGGCACTCCTCAATTGCTCCCACAGTACCCTGTACTTAACTTTTCCATTACACTCATACCACTATATTGTCATCACCTAGTCATTGCTCTCTTCCCTTTCTCCCTAACAGATGAAGAGCAAGAGTATGTCATATATTACCACAAAGAGTATGTCATATATTACCACAAAGATTACCACCTGGTGAATAGATCGTTGGGCATGTGATAATTATTAATGAATACACAAGATTTTATAGAATCTGGCTGTATATGCATGGTCTCCCTCAAAGCAACAAACCCACTAATGAGGAAATTATTCTTGCAACTACCATTTCTATACATGCCCATTTATGTATGTGAATTTAGAAACTTGAATCTTTTTTCCCGTGAAACTAGCAATAATATCAGTTTGAAAATCTTTTATCTATAATTTCCCTTCAGCCACTTAAAATGAATAGTTATTTTCTTTCATGGTGATATATTTTTACATTTCTTTATTATTCCTTTTAGAATATGATTTTAAAAATCATACATATTTTAAAAGGCAAATAGCTTGTATTATTTTGTCAACATAATATTGTCATGAATAATTATTTCTAGATAAGATTTGGAGGGATACAATGAGTGGCATTGTCATAGTACTCTATGAATGAATGGAAATATACTGTAAAACTGTCCATTTGGTTTTATGCTTTAAGTAATGTGGATTGTTTTCTCAGCACTGTAGTGAAATCATCTGAAATCCATTAAAATCCACTTGGAGCCCATGAAACTCAGAAGACAGAGAAATCATTTAATCCCCTTGTGGCATAATAGAGCAAAAGAAAATCTTACATGGTACCAGTGATTAAAATCCTAGCTCAGTAGTCTTCTCAGTCATTTGGTTTCTTCTTCGTTTACTCCTACCTTTGTAGATGAGACCCTTGAGATTTTGGTTTAATTCTCACCAGCTTTAACATGATCCCAAATGCCACGGAAAAATGCCCTATCCATTGCTACATTGATTTTTCTCTTAGTCACTTATTTGCATGTTTAAGAGATTATCCCAGGAACTTACAAAGGTGTTTTCCCTCCTCCTCTCAAAAATCTGCTATTCAAGAGCCCCATGAACATCTTAAATTACTTCCTTTACCACCTTGCCACATCCTCTTTCAAACCTTTTTGTCTTGAGTTCTGCGGTCAATTATCCTATTTGAGACTGATGAATAAGAACTATTCAGAGATCTCTCACTAACCCAGCAGATTAAGAGTCTCTCTGGGTATTTCCAGTGCTGAAAAATTAGACTGAGTAGAATAATACTTAATTGAAATTTTTTGAATGAAATTATATATAGTGTATAACATAATGCAATGTAATATATAAATATATAATATAGAACACAAGTAACATAATATATACATACACACACCCAGAAAGCTATGACGTCTTTGAACACTATATTTTCTTTTAAAAAATGTTAAAAACAAAATTTATTTTATATTGATAATGTTTAGTGTAACATAGGGGAAAGCATCATTAGCGAAGCATGAACCACAAGGACACAAACTGAAAAAGACTGACTTAGGTATTGTTACACAGAAAAAGGGTTTGCAGAGAACAGTGGCTATAATTAGAATTTAAGTGGGTTATACACATTTTTACAGGGAAACAGGGTTGGGTTTTTAAAATAATCTAAGTCAGAGTTAACTCACAGTGGATTGTGGTCAGCCGAGGAAAAACAGCACAACTAATTAAAACAGAAAAACAATGAAATCATACAACTCTTTGGGTTCTTTATTTTGAATGTCGGGGTGTGAAGAGAGGCAGCTTGGTAAAAGGAATGTGGTGATGTTGATGGCAACTTGAGGCAATTTTGGGCACTTCAGATATGAAGAGTATTTTAAAAAAATCTAAATTCCCTACTAAAAATGCTTTTCCTTTTGGCAGTTTTCCATTAGTTCACCAACGCTTTTCAACAGGAATTAGAGTCCCCACAACTTACAAATCAGAGAAAATCTAAACTAAAATGGAAAATTGCTTTTCCTAGGATAAATGAACAAGAATAAGAAAAGAGAAGTGAAGTTTAAAATATCCATACTTTTAAAGGATATAGGTGCATATATATACAATATACATAAATATCCACACTTTAAAGGGTATATATATATGCATGTATATTTATATATTAAAATATATATGTATATATTAAAATATATACATATATACTTTTTATTGGTAATTTAGCTATTGACAACTTAAATGCATATTTTCTTCCTCAGTAATATATTTTCATATTTCCTTGTAGTCTACTCAGAATCTGATTAAATAAAAGTTGTGTTTAATTTTTAAAGGTAACTTCTTGAATTATTAATTTGTCAATGTATGGCTGTCATCAATAATTATTTTTTATAATTTGGATGTTGATGAGCAGGAAATATGCCTTATATGAGATCATATATATACACACACATATAACATATACATGAATTGCCAGTAGTGAAGGGAAATTAAATGATGAGCATAGTGTGTGTGTGTGTGTGTGTGTGTGTGTGATCTTGGAAAGGTAGAAAGGAAGAGTAGAAAAAAAAAGTAGAATAAAGGAAGCAGGATGAAAGAGAAAACGGATGATCCAAGGACAACTTGGTTTCTTGAATGGATGGAGGATGGGAGAAGGCAGTGTGCAATTAAGTTACTTTCTTATTATGAATAAATATTTATAGTTTATAGATATAAATATATAAATATGTATAGTTTATATATATTTATAAATATATGAATAAACATTTATTTATAGTTTATCAGTTCAACTTTTAGGACTGGCAAATTCTTTAAAAGATGTTCTAATCTCCACTGTGTTAGGCTTGTTGACCTGGATCTGTAGTACATGCTCTAGTGCATAACTAGAGTTCAGAACTGCTGGGTTATAGCACTTCTTTAAAACGTTTCTACAAAACTTTTTTTTTGTTTTTTTTTTAGTACAGAATTTTTTGCTAACTGGTCTTTGTTCTGCTCTTTTAAGTAGGCAGTTCTACTAAATATGACATAATGGTAAAGCAACACAAATCCCTGTTAGTTTTAACACTTTTTTAAGAGCAATTTTAAGTTCACAACAAAATTGAGAGGAAGGTATAGTGATTTCTCATATACCTCTGTTCCCACATTTGCATAGCCTTCTCCATCATTAAAATCTCTTACCAGAATGGTTCTTTTGTTACAACTGATAAACCTACATTGATAAATCTTTATCACCCAAAGGCCATACTTTACACTAGGGTTTACTCTTGGTGTTTGCATTCTATGGTTTTGGACAAGTGTATAATGGCATGTATCCACCATTATAGTATGATACAGAGTGTTTTCAACCCTAAAAATCCTCTGTGCTCCACCTATTCCTCCCTCTCTCCCCGCTAGCCCCTGGCAACCCTTGATTTTTTTTTTTTTTTACTGTAAATATAGTTCTCCCTTTTCAGAATGTCATATAGTTGGAATCATATAATATATAGCCTTCAGATAGACTTCTTTCACTTAGTAATATTCATTTAAGTTTCCTCTGTGTCTTTTCATGGGTTGATAGCTAATTTCTTTTTAGTGCTAAGTAACATTCCATTGTCTCGATGTACCAGGATTTGTTTATTCATTCACCTACTGAAAGTTGTTTTGTTTGCTTCCAAGTTTTGGAAATTATGAATAAAGTTGTTATAAACACCCCTGTGTAGGTTTTTGTGTGGACACAAATTTTCAGCTCCTTTTGGTAAATACCAAGGAATAGGATTAATGGATTGCATGATAAGATCATGTTTAGTTTTGTAAGAAACTGCCAAATGACCTCCCAAAATGGCCATACCATTTTGTATTGCCACCAACAATGAATAAGAGTTCCTGTTGTTCCACATTCTTGCCCACATTTGGTGTTGTCAGTGTTCTGGATCTTAACTATTCTAATAGGTGTATAGTGATATCTCATTATTTTAATAGGTGTATAGTGATATCTCATTATTTTAATTTGCATTTACCTGATGACATAAGATGTTGAGCATCTTTTTGTATGCTTATCACAAATTCTTAATTGTTCCATTGAAATAGAAATAAACTCAGAAGTACTTCAGAAAGAGTGACTTTATACTATACCAATTATTTACTCACTATCTTACAGATGTTAACAACTAAATACATGTGAAAAGAATTAAGAATTCTTTTATCTTTGTTTTGGTTGGTATATATCTCTGAAATTAAAATGGGAATAATGGAAAACATTTTACTATATATGAAAATATTTTATATGTGTTAAAAGCTTCATGTATAAAGCCGTCTATACAAACCACTGGAGTTTAGCTATTTTGTATTTTACATATAATATCAATTTGGAAGTAATATGGACTTAAGTCTATCTTTCTAGAAGAACTCTTTATCAACATAGAGAACATAGCACCTCAAAAGAAGATAACCCATTCTACTCTTTCTCATCTCTAATTATTAAAACAATTATTCTACTATAGAGTTATAATTTGCCTTGAAAAATCCTCTTCCATAGAGTAGGAATCCAAATTTAAAGGGTGGTTAAAAAATTTAAAAAGGGTGATTGTGTCCGAACTTGTCTTTCTGTAATTCTTTTAGTGATGTATGAATGATTCATTTATAGACTTCAGTACCCTCTTTCCCCCTTCTAATTGAGTCCATTTTGTCAAATTTTCTTAGGATTTATGATCTGTTGAGTACAGAATAAAGCAGGATTACTAGTCCTTGATCTGTACTTTATCTGTACCAACATAACCAAAGATTGCATTAGGTTTTGAAACTAACTCACACTTCTGGATCATAGTAAACCTACTCTTAATTCAGGTTACTATGATGTTTTTTTAGTTGGTTGTTATAATCATGGACTTTAAATACTGAAGTGTGAAACAATTCATTAATCAATAAATGTTTACTGAAGACCTATTAAATGGCAGGTTCTGCATAATGTTCTGAAGAAACACAATGGTATAGAAACAGTTCTTTCTCTCACAGAACTTAGATTCTCAGAGAACAACAACGCTACAAGTAATGAGCATGGAGTTATGCTACTTGGTTCAAAGATTGGAAATAAAGTGGGGAGAGGCATCCATGGTTTACAAGAATAATTCCATGTCAACTTTTTTCTTGCTACATTTTTTTTCTCCTTGAAATACCAATTTCTTTCTTTTTCTTTTTTAAAAGATTTTATTTATTTATTTGACAGAGACACAACAAGAAAGGGAACATAAGCAGGGGAAGTGGGAGAGGGAGAGACAGGCTTCCTGCCAAGCAGGGAGCCAGATGTGGGGTAGATCCCAGGAGCCTGGGATCATGACCTGAACTGAAGAGAGACACTTAATGACTGAGCCATCCAGACGCCCCTGAAATATCAATTTCTGGAGGGTCTGGGTGGCACAATTGGTTAAGCATCTGCCTTGGGCTCAGGCCCTGATCCCATGGTCCTGGGATTGAGCCCTGTGTCTAGGCTTCCTGCTCAACAGGGAGTCTGCTTCTTCCTCTGCCTACTGTTCCCCCCTGCATATTCTTTTTCTCTCTGTCAAATCAATAAAATCTAAAAAAAAAAAAAAAAACCAAAAAACAAATATCAATTTCTTCCAGAAACCCCTTATCAATTAATTTATATTGTCACAGAGTAAAATTTCATTCAGTTGGAACACTGTTTATTTATTCCATTATTTTTTATTATTGATAATCTGAACAAGATATTATTTTAACTATTTAACCATGAATTACATTTTCATACTATGCATAGAAACATTTCAGTATGCCCAGTCATTTCATATATTTCTTTTAGTTTCTCCACTGTCCTCTTCTCTAAACCTTCATTTATTTTCATTTTATAATGATTTTTTAAAGAAAATCACTAATCTGAAAAGTGAAATTGATTTTCTTTCTCTTTCTTTCTTTCTTTCTTTCTTTCTTTCTTTCTTTCTTTCTTTCACTTTTAGGTGATAATGAGCATTTGAAGACCCTAGAAGAATAAACTAGAGGGATGTCAAGACAAGCAAAAAATCCTTTGTGGAAGGAAAATACTTTGACTTAAAGAATCTGGAAACATTTTTTTACCCCCTGTATTAGCATGTCTTTCTAAAACAAAACAAAACAAAACAAAACAAGAAGAAATGGAACAAGTTTGATCTATTAAATGTGTTTACATTGACACATTAATTCTTCTCTGTATTATGGAAATAGAGAAGGAAGACTAAATAGGGTGACCCTACATCCTAGATGCCCTGGAATATCCTGGTTTATACCTATTGTAGATTGGTTAATGCCTGTTAATTATTGCAGCACCCCCCTTTCATTCTCAATGAAATGAGGTAGAAATTCATCATTTGGACAGAAATATATCCTCACTTTATTGAAAGATCCAAGGGCTTAATTTTGTCTACACAACTAAAGTAAAACATATTTTTTTCCACAAAAACTTAGCCTAATGTATAACATTTTGAAAAAGTGGCAAAGATCACAAATTCAACCTGTAGTTTTTCAGTCATAGCTAATTCTACTACTAGTTGATTCCTAGGATAATATGAATACTCCACTTTTAATTTCTTAAGCAAAAATATTCTTTTTGATTTACTGTGCTTTGATTCACAAGCTTTGAAGAGCTTAGAGCTTCTAAATATGGATTATCAATATTTTAAAAATATTAGCTATCAACTTTTTAATCAGTGTATAGTACGAGCAAGCACTAAGAACTTTTTATGTGTTATTTTATTTGATCTTCAAAGCAACAGGATGTGGGAGTACTATTATCCCTATTTTATGGCTGAGGAGACTGAAGCTTAGGTTGTGATTTGTGTTCTATCTTCTACCTTACTGAAGAATTAAATAACATACTTTCTAAATCAGCTAGATAAAACAGATACATCTCAGCTCCTTACCAGTGAATATAATATTAATATCTGTTTCCCGACTTTCATTAAATGTTTAATTATTTCTGAAATATTACATTGTTATATATGGGAATATTGCCCACAGAAGATGTAGTCTTTGCATTCCTTGAGATATTTTTTATTTTATTCTGGAACCAATTCACACCCTTGGGCATACATATATGGATAATATTGCTTTGGAGCAATAAGAATGTACTTTTTTTTTTTTTTTTTTTGAGTGATGTTCTGTGTTATTCCCCAGGTTTTCCGTTAAGGGAAATATGAGAAGCGACCATGTTGTTAATTTGTTTGTTTTGTTTTTTAGACTACTCTTTGTTCTTTTTCATAGTGTCCACCAGAGGAAAAGCCATTTTTTTTGAGTTGTTGGTGTGCCTTTTTATTTATATGGGCAGTGTGGATTTTGTTTTGTCTTGTGTTCTTTCCTTTTTTCGTGCCCAGAAAATCAGAGCCAAACTTATGGTTCACATTTTGTATTGAACAAAATTTTCAATGCACGTTTTTGGGCTAACTTGAACTCTGGCTTCCTTTTCTTTCTCTATCCTTACTGGAAAGAACATGGATCTAGAGTCAGATCAGCTGGGTTCAAGTCCCAATCCCCACTGCTCCTAATTTTGGAGCTTTGGGCAAATTCAGGAGCTTAGGGCAAATTCATTATCCTCTCTTAGTCTCAGTTTCTCATCTATAACAAATGAAGATTGTAACAATAGATTGACTTTGTTAGGTTGTTTTGAGAAATAAACAAGATAATGCATGTGGAATTCTAACACTCTCTGTTATATAATATAGCGTGTGTGTGTATTATTATGCCATTACATTGCTCAATATTTGTGAATCTACTCAAATCTTTTTTATATTGAGGATTAAAATAAAGAAATGTTAAAATGTTGCCTTTTTCTCTATGTGTAGCATGAAACATAAACTTATACTGTCACTAAATTGAACTGTTTCTCAAAGTATATGTTATACCCCGAGTCTACAATCACAAAATATAATACAGATTTTGTTTAGCTTATTGTGTTTGTTTTCATAAAATATTTACAGAATTTAGGCAAAAACCAGAGAACTTGAGTGAATGAGTAGCTTTGAATGACATGTAACAGATACTCTGCAAACCTAAGAGAAACTGATTACATAAATATAAACTTCTGATTCTGCTAGGATAGAAAATAAATCTATTAAATAAGTAAATATAAGTCTTACAAAAAGAAAAACATGTATCAAATAAATATGGAACTTTGAAGATTCTTAACCTTTTCAAGGACATGAAAATATTTTCCTATACATTGTGTGGGAGGAAGAATTTTAGTTTCAACCACAAAAGCAAGCATGTTCAGGCAACTGAACATATGTAGGAGTGGTTGGACAGGCCCCATTTCTCCAACATGTTCATGAAAGATGGGTTAATTAGGCTAATACTCTGTCCTATGAAAAAACCATTGAGGATAATTAGCTGTTATGGGGACATTGTTTTTAACATTTCCCTTTATTTCTTCAAAGTTCTACCAAGCTATAAAATAAGAAAACATGTTCAGTTGAAGCCTAGAACTAGTGTTAAATTACAAGGGATAAAAATTGTTTTCATTTTCAATTTGTCTGAACTTTATTATTAAGAACACTTGCATTGCACTTACAGATAGTTTTGCTTGTTTTTGGATTTTTTTTTTGACTTCTAAATTTTTTATTTTTTATAAACATATATTTTTATCCCCAGGGGTACAGGTCTGTGAATCACCAGGTTTACACACTTCACAGCACTCACCAAAGCACATACCCTCCCCAATGTCCATAATCCCACCCCCTTCTCCCAAACCCCCTCCCCCCAGCAACCCTCAGTTTGTTATGTGAGATTAAGAGTCACTTATGGTTTGTGTTTTTGGATTTTTAAGTTTATCCTGGTCTATATTATTTTCACTTGCCTGACCATAAATACCAGAGTTATAGTGGTCAGCCTCACTATTCTGGATACCATCCAGGTCATGGCTTGAACCGTAGGACATGTCAGTTGCAAGATCCAGGGGAAGGAATTTCAAGAGAAGGATCCTTCAAAGTGAGGTTTTTAATTTACTGAAATATAGAATCAGATGACCAAGTTGCATAATAAATGCTTGAGGGTTGTTTGTTGCAATGGTATGGAAGGAGGAGGGAGTAGATAGCTTGCAAGATGAGAGAGGTCGGATTCATCCACCATTTTACCAGGAAATAAAATCAGAGTGGAGGGAGAAGGGGACTGGAAAGAAAAAAAAGTATTTATTACTTCATATAAATGGGGAGACAATCTGGGGACTAGTCTTGGAATAGGACCAAATCTTCCTAGCAGTCCCAGGTCAAAAGCAAGTAATCACCCTCTAAGAGTTAATATTTTGGCTCAGTTAATTCATTCAGAAGTTGCACTCTCTGAGTTTAAATTAATTAAGGTCATAAGTATGGCTCTTGTGCATAATGCTGAAATTCCAGGTTTGGTATCTGTAGAGTCGAACACATAATTAAGAAGACAGGAATCCAATGGATTTACCTGGGCTACTAGATAGTGGTAAGGAAGGAAGAAGACAGCCCAAGAATAAATGTGATTTCAATGCCTGGATTTAAAAGTGGTGTTATCATACTGCTTTTCTTCTTCCCCTGAAATACTTTATTTTCTTAGTTATAATAATAAAGGCAAATGTTTCCTGAAAATCTGTTGTGTACCAGACACTTTAATATTGTTTAATTTAATATACAGAAAAATGCTGTGATTTACTGTCTCCAATGAATAGGTAGGTAAGAAAAGAGAGGGTCAGAGTTACTATAAGACTTTTTTAGGTACTACAACTACAACAAAGGATTTAACAAGATTTTTCATGGCTACATTTATGGAATTGAGGACATATAATAGATGGTAATATAAATCTTATAACTTCGTCAAATGTTTACTTAAAATGGAATGAATCTATCAAACTAATACACACTTGCCTTACGGAGTTACTTCACAGAATGCTTTGTAATTCAAATAATTTCGCATAATACAATTAGATTTTTTTCATTGAGTAGCTACAATTAAAATTGCCAGTAATATCTGAATATTAGTGGGAAGTGGAGAGCTAATCTCTGCTTTCAACTTGATGACTATCTTATATAAAAAATCTTTTTTTTTTTAAAGATTTTATTTATTTATTTGACAGAGATCACAAGTAGGCAGAATCGCAGGCAGAGAGAGGGGGGAAGCAGGCTCCCTGCTGAGCAGAGAGCCCGATGCGGGGCTCGATTCCAGAACCCTGGGATCACAACCTGAGCCGAAGGCAGAGGCTTTAACCCACTGAGCCACCCAGGCGCCCCATAAAAAATCTTATATCATGGTCCATATTTGCACACTTATCTATATAAAAATAGGAATGCATAGCTGTGTTCCTACTGTTGCAATTAGTAAAGAATCAATAAGCAGAATTGTCTATACTTTGAAAGATTAACTTAAACCAAATAAAATAAAAGATTAACTTAAACCAAATAAAACCAATTATCTTCAGAAAAATTTTAACACCTTAAAAATTGGGCTATCATATAAATTTTAGCATTATTTGTTCCATTTCTTTGAAAAAGATGGATGGTACTTTGATAGGAATTGCATTAAATGTGTAGATTGCTTTAGGTAGCATAGACATTTTCACAATATTTATTCTTCCAATCCAGGAGCATGGAACATTTTTCCATTTCTTTGTGTCTTCCTCAATTTCTTTCATGAGTACTTTATAGTTTTCTGAGTATAGATTCTGTGTCTCTTTGGTTAGGTTTATTCCTAGGTATCTTATGGTTTTGGATGCAATTGTAAATGGGATTGACTCCTTAATATCTCTTTCTTCTGTCTTGCTGTTGGTGTAGAGAAATGCAACTGATTTCTGTGCATTGATTTTATATCCTGACACTTTACTGAATTCCTGTATAAGTTCTAGCAGTTTTGGAGTGGAGTCTTTTGGGTTTTCCACATATAGTATCATATCATCTGCGAAGAGTGATAATTTGACTTCTTCTTTGCCAATTTGGATGCCTTTAATTTCCTTTTGTTGTCTGATTGCTGAGGCTAGGACCTCTAGTACTATGTTGAATAGCAGTGGTGATAATGGACATCCCTGCCGTGTTCCTGACCTTAGAAGACCTCGAATAGCCAAAGGGATATTGAAAAAGAAAGCCAACGTTGGTGGCATCACAATTCCGGACTTCAAGCTCTATTACAAAGCTGTCATCATCAAGACAGCATGGTACTGGCACAAAAACAGACACATAGATCAATGGAACAGAATAGAGAGCCCAGAAATAGACCCTCAAATCTATGGTCAACTCATCTTCGACAAAGCAGGAAAGAATGTCCAATGGAAAAAAGACAGCCTCTTCAATAAATGGTGCTGGGAAAATTGGACAGCCACATGTAGAAAAATGAAATTGGACCATTTCCTTACACCACACACAAAAATAGACTCAAAATGGATGAAGGACCTCAATGTGCGAAAGGAATCCATCAAAATCCTTGAGGAGAACACAGGCAGCAACCTCTTCGACCTCTGCCGCAGCAACATCTTCCTAGGAACAACGCAAAAGGCAAGGGAAGCAAGGGAAAAAATGAACTATTGGGATTTCATCAAGATCAAAAGCTTTTGCACAGCAAAGGAAACAGTTAACAAAATCAAAAGACAACTGACAGAATGGGAGAAGATATTTGCAAACGACATATCAGATAAAGGACTAGTGTCCAGAATCTATAAAGAACTTAGCAAACTCAACACCCAAAGAACAAATAATCCAATCAAGAAATGGGCAGAGGACATGAACAGACATTTCTGCAAAGAAGACATCCAGATGGCCAACAGACACATGAAAAAGTGCTCCATATCACTCAGCATCAGGGAAATACAAATCAAAACCACAATGAGATATCACCTCACACCAGTCAGAATGGCTAAAATCAACAAGTCAGGAAATGACAGATGCTGGCGAGGATGTGGAGAAAGGGGAACCCTCCTACACTGTTGGTGGGAATGCAAGCTGGTGCAGCCACTCTGGAAAACAGCATGGAGGTTCCTCAGAATGTTGAAAATAGAACTGCCCTATGACCCAGCAATTGCACTATTGGGTATTTACCCTAAAGATACAAATGTAGTGATCCAAAGGGGCACATGCACCCGAATGTTTATAGCAGCAATGTCCACAATAGCCAAACTATGGAAAGAACCTAGATGTCCATCCACAGATGAATGGATCAAGAAGATGTGGTATATATACACAATGGAATACTATGCAGCCATCAAAAGAAATGAAATCTTGCCATTTGCGACAACGTGGATGGAACTAGAGCGTATCATGCTTAGCGAAATAAGTCAAGCAGAGAAAGACAACTATCATATGATCTCCCTGATATGAGGAAGTGGTGATGCAACATGGAGGCTTAAGTGGGTAGGAGAAGAATAAATGAAACAAGATGGGATTGGGAGGGAGACAAACCATAAGTGACTCTTAATCTCACAAAACAAACTGAGGGTTGCTGGGGGGAGGGGGTTTGGGAGAAGGGGGTGGGATTATGGACATTGGGGAGGGTATGTGCTTTGGTGAGTGCTGTGAAGTGTGTAAACCTGGTGATTCACAGACCTGTACCCCTGGGGATAAAAATATATGTTTATAAAAAATAAAAAGTTAAAAAAAAAAAAATTGGGCTATCAGGGGGCACCTGGGTGGCTCAGTGGGTTAAGCCTCTGCTTTTGACTCAGGTCATGATCTCAGGGTCCTGGGATCGAGCCCTGCATTGGGCTCTCTGCTCAGCGGGGAGCCTGCTTCCCCCTCTCTCTCTGCCTGCTACTCTGCCTACTTGTGATCTCTCTCTCTCTGTCAAATAAATAAATAAAATCTTAAAAAAAATGGGCTATTCAGAAATTTTCAAGAGGTAAATAAGAGAATAAATAAACCAATGAACCAAACTAACTGTTGAAGTGTTGAAAGTTTTTATATTTGTGGAATACTATATAAAGCAGCAAAGTAGGTCTTACCTGGGGGATATATATATATATATATACACATACATATACATGTATGTATACATATACATGTATATACACACATACACATGTATGTATGTATGTATGTATGTATATACATACATATACATGATTTTGATATTAGATAATATGGAATATGGAAAGTAGGCTTTTAAGGCAATAAATGAATGAGCATAAAATTGAAAGGAGAATTAATCAGTATGTATACGTGAACTGGTAGTAAACATAAATTTGCTTACACAATTTGTTATTGACTTCATAATTTATATAAAAAAAGAGCAGTGATAGGACTTTCTTGTGAAGCCATGTGAGAGATTTTTTACGTTGTTTTCAAAACGAAGCACAAAACATGGATGTTCATGTGGAGTTGGTATCATGGGAAGCCAAAGTGAAGTCCAAGCTAAAGGTTTTGGAGGGAGAGAAATGCCTTATAAAAACAGAGCTAGCTAGAAAATGGACCAGAGACACAGAATCATGAGAGGCCTTGCAATGTAATGATTGAGAAAAGGACTATCACCTTTATTTCTGATTTTTCAGGTGGCATGCTTTTATGTGACCAAGCTGTATATTTTTTCATTTCTCTGATGTCTACAAAATTTTGTATTTTATTTTTAATGAGTGCCATTTTCACTTGAACTGGTGTGAGAGAATTTCATTTGAATGATCTCTAATGGAAATTTTTGGGCATTATGTTTTAAATCAAACATATCTTCATTATGTGGAATATATATAATGAAATATTATTCAGTTGTAAAAAAGAATGAAATCTTGCCATTTGCAATGGCAGGGATGGAGCTAGAGAGCATAATGCTAAGCAAAATATGTCAAAGAGAAATACCATATGCTTTCACTCATATGTGGAATTTAAGAAAATAAATGAGTAAGGGAAGAAAGAGAGAGAAAGAGACAAACCAAGGAACAGACTTTTAACTGTAGAGAACAAATTGATAGTTACTAGAGGGGAGGTAGGTGAGGGGATGAGTGAAATAGGTGATGGGGATTAAGGGGTATACTCATCATGATGACCATTAGGTGATGTATGGAATTGTTGAATCACTATAAAGTATACCTGAAACTAATGTAACACTGTATGTTAACTCTTTTGGAATTAAAACATTCATCTTTCTCTCCATTTGAGCCTCCCCATTGTCATCATTGTTATACTCACGTCACAGACCTGGCATGGTCTGTCTTATTGCCTATTGTCAGCTGCAAAGATGTGTGGCATACTTCTTGGTTGCTAGCACCACAACCTAAATGGTGATATTTCTCTTGAATTTTAGTTTATACTTCATTCATTTCAAAATTTTTAACTGATGTAGAGATATCTCAAATGTATTTGTCTCTATGCTTTACTGATTATTACTTTTCCTGTCCCTTTTTTTCTGTTTATTTAGATTTTCAATGCTATTCTATGTTTTTGCTTCAATAATATATCTTTTCTTTGAATTCCTCTTTCATATTTTATTTGCTTATTTTAGAGAGAAAAAAAGGTAGTGTGGGGAGAAGGAATAGAGGGGAAGAGAGAGGGAGGAGAGAGAATCTAAAGCAGACTCCCATTTGAGCTTGAAGCCCCACGTGGGGCTCAATTTCACAACTCTGAGATCATGACCTGAGCCAAAATTGAGAGTGGGCTACTTAACTGACTGAACCACCTAGGTGTCCCCCTTTTCTTTGAAGTCTTAATGAACTTGTTTGTAACCTTATAATTAAGATGAGATCTCTTTGGAGTAAAGATAGAATTAATTCAATTCAGTTCAACAACTTTTATTGAGCACCAGCTATTTGCCAGGCATTGTGATAGTTGCTTAGATATGGGGTACAATGATTTATTCAATTCAGCAAATATTAGAGAATTCTTAAAATATGCCACGTCTTGTTTTAGGTACTAGTTCTTGCCCTCATGGAGCTTATATTCCAGTTGAGATAAGTAATTCCACTGACGTTGCTTTATGCATGCTAATGATACCTCGCCAGGTAAATTGCAAACTCCTTACAAGGAACAAACTGATTGGTCTTCCTTATTGCTTGAATGTCTCCTCATTCTTCTTAGGAATAATAATCCTTATTATGGAAATTCCTTCACTTAAATCCTTAGCTCTACCATCTCTCTTTCCATGTTTTTCAGTAGCAATTCAGAATCCACAACTTTCATTACTATGCTGTGCCCTTGCTTCTAATCACCTTTCAACAAACATCTGAAAATGAGTCCTCATGTCCAAGTCCCTACTCATCAGTCATTAAGATCTGACATGCCTAAACACAAACTCATTTCTCCCACCACAGTTTCCTCCTTCAGTTTTATTCATGTGGCACCATCTCCTCAGTCCCCTAGGCTTGAAACCATCCAGTCATCTTTGACTCATCATTTCTCTGCTTCAGTCCTTGCATCTAATTAGTCATGAAATTACATGAATTCTTCCTTCTAATCGTTATCTATATCCCTTTCTTCTGATTCAAAATTATGCTGACCACTCTGGATTAGACCTTCGTCATTTCATACTTGAGCCATTCGATTAATTTTCTAACTGGCCCCTTACCTTCACTTTTTACTCCTTCAGTCTTCCTGCCATAGGACAAACGTTCCTTGAATACTTACCTTTATTATTTTTCTTCCTATTCAAAAATCTGTAAAGAAGTCCCATTGCTTGTAACATCAAATCTACTCTTTCTTGATTTTCCAGGAAATCTATAACTCCATCCTGATGTTTCTTCAAGTTTATTTTCTTCCATTCTCAACATGACTCTTTGGTAGTCAAGCTATTGTCACTCAGACTCTTCTTTCTCATGCTTTGTTCCAGTGGTGGTAGAGGATAAAGTTTAAAAGCATGACCTTGGGAGTCAAAAAGATCAGGGCTGGAATCAAGTTCCTGCTTCTGTCCTTTCCTATCTCTGTGACCCAGGTGAGTTCCTTAGTTTTGTAAGCCTCAGTTTCCTTACAGGAAGTACTTAATTCATCATGTGTCTTGAAGAGTAAATGAGATAATATAGGTTAAGTTCTCAGGACAGTATCCCATAATATGTGCTTAATAAGTGTTGTTACTATATTTCTCTTGTCTATTGTGTTCTACCCTCTGGCATACATTTATTTTTTTCTTTCCCTCCACCTACCCTTACTGGTTCACTTTTAAAGTTTTGCTCAAGGCCTTCATCCCTAGGAAGCCTTAACCCACTTACTTACACTTTTTCTGAATTTCTAAAGAACAGTTAGATTACATAAAAATTTGGAGGCTAAATTACATACAGGGAGAGTGAATGTGAACTAGTATATGGGGATCCGAGAGGCCTAGAATCTAACCTATTCTTCCAATAATTAGCTTGAGACCATAGACCTAATAATTCTGACTCTGTTTCCTCATCTTAAAAATAAGAGAATTACTAATTCTTTTCCACTTTATAAGGTTGTTAGAGGACCAAATTCATTTACTCAGAAATTGTCCTTGATTATTACATGTACACGTTTTTACTATTATTGATTGGTTGGTTGATAAGATTTTTTGGAGCTTTATTGAGGTATGATTGACAAAATTATAAGATATTTAAAATGTACATTGTGATGATTTGATACATGGATGCATTGTGAAAGTATCTCCACCATCTAGTTAACTCACGCATATATTCACTTCAGGTATCTATCTTTTTGTGCATGTGTAAGGACATTTAAATCTACTCTCTCAGCAAATTTCAATTATACAATACAGTATCAACTCTAGTCACCATGTTATACATTAGATCTTCAAACCTTATTTATCTTATTGCTGGAAATTTGTACCTTTTACCACCCTGTCCCTATTTCTTCCACCTCCCAGCCCCTGACAATCATTTTTCTACTCTCTATTTCTATGAATAAGACTTTTTTTTTTTTTTAAGATTTCACATATAAGTGATACCATGCAGTATTTTTTTTTCTAGTTTATTTCAGTTAGGATAATGCCCTAAAGGTCCAGCCATGTTGTAAGAGGCAAGATTTTCTTCTTTCTTACAATTGTATAATAGTCTATTGTGTATACGATTGTTAGGATATTTTGGTAAAGGTTAGGCATTGATTTCTATAGGATTTACAGAAAATAATTATATAAAATTATACTTACTGTAGGTTCTATTTAACAAATATATTTCTTTAAGACAATACTAAAATAACTCACTATGAAAAAATTCAATCTTCTATATTTATTTTATAATCATTATTATTATTATTATTATTTTTGGTCTAGTACCTTGAGAACTGCAATTCTATAAAGGATAGTGTTGAAAACAAACATTTTAACAAACTTTTGGCATTCTCAGTTCTTAGTGATAATTCTAGAGAAGATTATACCTTCTTGACCCATTTTAAAGTTTCCCAAAGAATAAAGAAGACATTAAAAATAAACACTATTTAGTAAAGTTTAAATTTTCTAACTTTGAAGTCTAACTTTTCCCTATTCTTAAATTGTTTAGTTTTATTTTTAGTTTGCCTGAAATACACAGACCTCTGTCCAAAGAGAAAAATATTACTATAATAGTCCAGTATGAAAGATTACCTCCATGTTGGTTCCCCTCCCCCACAGGCTAACTGGCATTATTGAAGGTGGGTAGAAGGAATGTTAGCCACAGGGAGTTGCCCATTTTCTGTGATTCATATCTTGGAACACTGGTGTAAAATTTAGAGGGAATCCACTCCTATTTAAATGCCAGGTTCTCACTCCTAGACAATTATTTTTCAGTACACAACTGCCCCCCCACTACCTTTTTTTCAATCTGGCCACACCTCTTGGGAAAACAGAAAACACCTCAAGCCATCTCAGGTTGCTTCTTCAGTCTTATTCATTCACAGTTTTGTTAACTGCAAGCACAATGAAGAAATAAGATGTACAATTCAACGAGGTATTAACTGAGGTTTTTTTTGTTTTGTTTTGTTTTGGTTTAGTTTCAGCTCTGGAAATTTTTTTGGTGGGGGAGAGGCAGAGAGAGAGGGAGAGAGAAACTCTTAAGCAGGTTCCACAACCAGCATGGACTGAGGTGGGCCTCAGTTTCACAACCCTGAGATCAAGAGTTGGACACTTAACCTACTGATCCACCCAGGCACCCCTCTTGGAATTTTATAAATAAAAATACATGCAGTAGAGGTGAAGATGAATTTTTTCAAAGAGACAGTTTGGAATTTCTACGAGTTCTTTCCTTTTCCTACTGGTACTTCCCCCAACACCCAAACCTCAACCATGTGTTGATGTTTTTGAATAAATAATATTGCAAAATTAATATAATCTATGAAGGAACACTTTGAGGCTATAAAGCTTTCCAAACTGACCATGCAAAACACATATGCTAATTAGCTTCTTTGGTCATTTAGAAGAACCAGTTGCAATAACAATACTAATAGGCCAAACTTCCACTAGGATCTCTGATTAGAATCCTTGAACAAAGAAGCAAAATAGCATAAGTTCAGAAAATAATTAAACTTAAAAGGTATCATTTACATAGGAGTTAAAGCCTTCTGGCTGTCATCTTTGTATGGAAACATTCTTTTTGTTTTGTTTTTCTGAAGTATGCAGCTAAGAAAATCTTTAAAATTAATCTTTCTTTCTTTCTTCCTTCCTTTCTTTCCCTTTCTTCTTTTTTTCACTGAAGATTTAGATTTGAGGGGAATTTGAAATGAAAATTACCTTAAAGTGACATACTTATATTCTTCCCATAGGGCCAGCATTTAAAGTTTGCTAATGTAAAGGACTTTGAAAAGTAAGACTTTGATTTTTAAAAGTTTTTCTTTTTTTCCTCTCCTGGGCAATACTTCCTTAGTGGAACTCCAGGCTTGTTTTATATTAAGAGGATGATGACTATGTCATTTTTCTGGTTTGTCTGTTTTCAAATTAGTCTTCAGTTCTCATATTATTTCTGTCAGCTTATTTCAAAGTTAGATTTTCAAATGAGGTTCTTTGACTTAATGAATTTTACTGCAAATAGTTTCATTTGACAGCCAAAATCCATCAAGTCAACTAATATAATAATTTACTAGGAAACGTGGCTGAGATTTAAAAAAAAATGATAATATTCCCTTGTGAGCTGTGACAAGCCAAGCAAGAAAAGGAAAAGCAAAAATCCTCAGTAAGATTACATTATCAGAACTATTTCCATAACTTCTAGTTCCCTTCTTTTTTTTTCTGTCTCAACTCAAAATTCATAGGTGGTAAATCTTTTCTTTTTCTCTTTTGACAACAAAAAGACTATTATAGATCTTTTTAAGGATGGAAAGTTTAAGGAATGGAGGAATTCAGGAGTAAATGTGGGTTGTAGTGTTAACACGGGAAAGCCATTATTTTTCAACATAGCCTCTGGAGTGAAGAATGGAAGCTCCTTGGGTGTAGAGAGGAGAGTGAGATTCTAGAGATTAGATAAATCAAGGTTCAGGTATATAAATGAATTTTCAAATTTTAGTTACATCACATAAAATATTTCAAAAATTCATTTCTACAAGTAGCCCATTGCAGAGAAAGTATCAGCATTGTTGATTGACATCCCTGCTATTACACAAACTGTCTAAATTTTATGAAGTTTTAAGTAAAGTTAAATGAATAAAAGTGATATGACATCATTTTTGTGTTGTGTTGGTTCATTCTCATTTTTTATGATGGGTATGCCGTACCTCCTCACTCCAGGTTCCTACTAATTTTTCCTCTCACATGTCTACAATTCAGAGCATATAACCAAGGAGAAAATGGGAGGACAACCTCAATATGAAGGGTGGAAAAGATTAAAACGCAAATGAAGGATATCAATTTTTTTTTTCAGTCTAAGCTGCAAATCTAGATTGTATTTCATAAAACAGGAGAAGGAGTTGCAGGAAGGTTTTCCCCTGTTGCTGTGACAGGTCACCATTTCTAATCTGAGGGTCACAGCCAAGTTCCCTCTTTAGTAATTGCTTGATTTGACATCTATCTTGACCTTTATTTACTTTGGCCTTTCTGACTAGAGGTCACAAAAGCAAAAGAAGATAGGAGTCTTATAAATGCCTTGATGATGAAAAATGAGAATGGTATCCCTTTGGCCCTATGTATGAATATATGTATAATGTGTTGGGGTGCTTTAACTCTTTGGTGCAATCCACAGTGGTAACACTTATAAATTTTTATCTCATTCTAGAGATGTATTTTGTAATGACTTTGGGGTGAAGATAATAGGTATTAAAAATGACAAAATCTTGTTCAATCTAAATCTTGACCATAGGAAGTAGAGGCAGATTGTCATGGATTAATAATTTTATCTGATCAAAATTCACAAGCACATAATTGAAGTGTCCCAAATAGAAAGTGTTATTTTCAAATCCTCTGAAACAGGATTTTGATATGTGCTTTTAACTGAATGCATATTATGGAAAGGAATACGTATAGGAAATGTGATATCATGAACAGATGTTAAATTTCTCTTTCATGTATTGTTAGATATAGATCAGGCACAAGTCTCAGCCTTTTCCGAGAACAAAATATGATTTTTCCCCTAAAATAATGCTAGCAAATAGAAATCAGATTTTTTTTTCCAAGTAATCAGTCCAGGAATACAAATTTGAGGGTGAAACGCTGAATTTTCTTTACCAAAACTTTTATTCTAACCAGAGAATTTTACTAGCATTCAACAACACAGTTATTTAGAAAAACTGAATGCTATAGCTGAGAGTTTATTTTAATATAATTTTATGCTTCTTACATAAGATAGTCTTTACATTTACATTTCCTCAGTAGCAGTGGCCTGAGGAAAAAAATTCCAATTTTCAATACTATTCAAATTTCTGTGTTTTTGTCCTTGCAATGGTACAGCATATGAATGTAATGATATAACAAATAAAAAAACAGAGACACTGTGATTGTCAATATATGGACATTTTTAGGAAAAAAAAATCACTATTTAGTGGGTTTTTCATAATAATAAATAACATAAAATTTCTTAAAAAATTTATAATTGGCTTTTGATGAAACTATCATTACTTTAATTCTTAGTGTCTAATGACACTGATGTTTTATTTTATACTATTTAAATGATATAGAAGGTTAACACATCAAAGAGATTATTTAAATATCTTTTATTTTCCATTCTTCATAAAATGTCACCATTTGTGATTATTCATTTATTTTATGATGTTTTTATTTTGTATTTTATTATTATTTTTAAAAGATTTTATTTATTTATTTGACAGACAGAGATCACAACTAGGCAGAGAAGCAGGCAGAGTAGAGGAGGAAGCAGGCTCCCCGCTGAGCAGAGAGCCCGATTCGGGGCTCGATTCCAGGACCCTGGGATCATGATCTGAGCCAAAGGCAGAGGCTTTAACCCACTGAGCCACCCAGGTGCCCCTTATGGTGTTTTTAAACTAATATTTGTATCTCGACGATAAGCTCTAAGAATAGGAATAGGTCTATTGTTTGCTCACCATCAAATACTCACACTTAGTTTTTGACACATAGTAAGCCTTCAGTACATATTCTTGAATACATATGAAAATAAAATACTTGTAATGAATGAATTATCCCATGAGACTATTGTAATTTGCCAAGGCAGAAATGAGGTTAGTGGCAGGAGAAGAAAAGGAAAAGGGAAGAGTGTTTACTTCTGTCAGTATAAAAAGATGGGACTTACTGGCCTATGTCCTCTCCTATTTTGAGCATGTTGTAGAATGCTGTCTTACCCATGAATTTTATTCATTATGATTTAAATCTGTGTTTATGGACATAGGAAGGAAAATAGTAAACAGGTTCTCAGAAAAATGTAGCACTGATTTGTAACTTTTGATGATTTCTGTGGTACAAATACATTTGCCAAGGATGATTTCAAGATAACAAAATGATGTCACTGAATGCAAAGTTGGAAAAAGGTGCACAATCAGCTTTCTCCAGTGAGTAGCACATCATCGTGAGAACATATTTTCAAAAATCAACTTTTTCAGATTCTTTTCCTCCTACTGTCCACATGAAAATTTACTGTCTAATAATACGGGACATCCACTAGATTTACATTTGTGGCAAATGGGGGACATGGTCTGCCCAGATCCTATCTAGGAAGGATCTGTTGCCCAGTTACCTCAAGCTCAGTCTTTTATTCTGACTTCTTCAGCTTCACAGTGTTGCCTCACCCAAAGTCACACCCTTCTGGCATGCTGTATCAGGACCCTGACAGAGGGAGGCAAGGATATAAAGTCTGGCTCCAGAGTTCCCCATAGTGCTGGTAGAGGCTTGAACATCCTATATCTCAGTTCAGTTTCCCTCACTGCCTAATCCTGCTTCTTCCTGTTCCCTTCCATAGGTATTTATCCTAATAATATTCTGCGGTCAAATGCTCTACCACTGAGCTATACCCCCTCTCTTAAAAATACCCTAATAATATCCTAATCCACACTTCTGTGTTGTACTTCATCTTGCTCCATTGCCTGGGAGAACCTTCCCAAGTTCCCTATTGGCTGGACTCTTATCCATCTTTTCCAAAGTTAGCACACGTTGATCTTTTCCAGGAAATCTGTGAACAAATCTCAGGCCAAGTGTTTTCACAACACCCATCTCTAGCTTTCATAGAACCTTAGGCAGATGGCTATTTCTTTTCTTACCACCTTATGTCAATATCTGTTTTTCTGTCTCTAGACTATAAGTTCCTTAAGAGTTTTCTTCTATATCTGTTACTCCCATGCCTAACACAATGATGACACATAGTAGGCTCTCAATAAACATGTATGCTGAAGTGAACTAAATCAAATGATTTGCCTAAACTCATCCATTTTCCTGTGTGAGCTGATTATATAATAACTGGGAGGTTCCAAATCCCTATGCTGTTGAGGTGGGGGCCTGTAGGAAAGCAATGATCAACTAATTCTTGAAGAGTTGGAAAGGTCATTACCTGGACCACAGGGCTGACCATCTTCTCTTGGTGTGAAGACGGTGACACTGACATATTTATAACATAGGGCAGAACTAAAAATTGCAAAGAGAACAGATATGTCTCTTGAAAAAATGCAAAGAACCAACTTCCAGATGATATTTGGAAGAGTAATTGTCCTCTTTCCTGTTCATATATTTGTATAAGGAGGAAAAATACTCAAATATCATTTCTGTTTATAAAGGAGTTAATTTCATTGTCTGATTAAAATATAAATATCTTCTCTAGAGTATATATGAAGTTTATGAAGTAAGTAATGTTTATTAATTTTGAAAGAAGGTAGAAATCACTGGTAAGGATATATTTGATAGTTTTCAGAGAACTAATTTCACATTAATAAAATCTAATTGTATGGTTTTATGACATATTAAATCATAAAATGTGAGTTTGATTATGTTTTAACATATGCTTTGACAGTAGTCTATTAACAGACAGCTAAATTTGTGGGAATAGACAAAATGTTTACCTTTGAGAACACTGCTTGAACTTGAAACAAGCCTTTAAAAATATTTAACATAGTTTCTGCAAGTGTTATTGTGGGGGTCAATTTTCCTATATAAAATCATAAATAAGAAGAGAGACCAGAAGATAGTATAAGGTAGAGAGTAGAGATAAAGAAAATCTTATGTTGAAACATTTTTATACTTGTTTGAATATTATAGTCTATAGGTAGAAATAAATTTTTTAAATTTGGTAATTAGATCATGATAAAATGAGGTGAAAAACTATGTGAAGGCCATAAAGTTTTGTGTCTAGTTATGTGAAGCTTAATCATAATAGAGCTGTATGACCATGCTCTAGATGTGGTTGATTTTTGTAGCACACTGAGCTATGTTTTTATGATTCTGTATTTTATATTCAGTTCATCCTCTGTATATAGACATTATCTAATTGTAATTCTATTTTACTTATTTTTTTCTGGATCAAGTTATTAACAACTGGAAAATTAAATAAAGAGATCTAGTTTTTGGCATGTGACTTAGTAACTAGATGATTGAGAAAAATTCCCCTTGAGAGCAACTAAAGATGTAGAATTATATTAGTTTGTAAGAACCGCTGCAACAAAGTACCAAAAATAGAGTGGCTTAAATAACAGAAATTTATTGCTTTAGCTCTGAAAGCAAGTTCTGAGATTGAAATGTCAGCAGAACTATGCTCTCTTTGAACACACTAGGGAAGAATCGTTTCCGGAAATTTTTCTAGGCTCTGTCAGTTTCTTGGTTTGTGGAAACATAACTCCAGTTTTTTCATAACATTCTTCCTGTGTGTATCTCCAAATTTCCCCTTTTTATAAAGACACCAGTCATATTGGTTTAGTTTCACTCTATTCCAGTATGACCTCATCTTAACTAATGACATCTGCAATGACTCTATTTCCAAAAAGGCCTTATTCTGAGGTATGAGGAGTTAGAACTTCAACATATGACTTTTGGCGGCACACAATTAAACCCATAACAAGAGCCAATACAATTAATAGAGATACCTCCCGTTGTTGCCTCATACTATATATTTTTTCTCTAAAATACCATTGATTCAGAGAGAGCATACCTTTATGGGATCCTATCAAATGAATATTATTACAATATATTGACTCTTATGGGAAATAAGCCCATAAGAAATTATGCTAAGCACTTGACAGAAGGAAACAGTTAATGTACCTGGCAGCCTGCAGTTTACAGTGTCTGGTAAAATAGCATTGCAGGCAATATGCTTTGTAAGACAAATTCACTCTAACACTTCTTTAATGTCCGCATTTTCTAGTACTGCTGTTTTGCCTAGACAATAGGAGTATTTTTCTGGTGCTCCCAGGGCTAAGTTGTTTTTCTGTTAGAAGCAGTGTGAAACCAGGTTTAGAGTGGAGGCCTAGGAGCCAGAAACTTATGTCCAGCCTTACATCACTTGATCCTTTTGGGAATATCACAGCCTTCTCAAGGTTTCAGCATCCTTTTCGTCAAATAAGATTTGGAACTAGGTTAGAGTTTGTACAGCTGTGCTATTTGGAGCATTAGAACCTCCAGAGGCCCACTGAAAGGAGCATAGAAGTAGACCAAGACCCTTCATATTCTGGCAATTACCTTCCCTTCAACTCTCAGGCAATAGCTGTACGGTAAATTGTTTAGGTAAAGGGGATCTGAATACAGCTTTGATATAATGCTAAATGGTGGATTAAAAATCACTAGACTAGATTCTATGTTTTCTTCATGTTCTGAAATTCTGTGTCGCTATCATTTGAATAGGTATTATTTTTTTTTTAAGTTTTATTTTTTAATTATTTTAAAAATTTTATTTGTGTGAGAAACAGTGAGAGCACAAGTTGGGAGCAGAAGTGGTGGATGAGGGACAAGCAGAATCCCCACTGAGTAGGGAGCTTGATGCCAGGCTCAATCCCAGGATGCTGAGATCATGACCTGAGCTGAAGTCATACACTTAACTATCTGAGCCATCCAGGTGCCCCTTGAGTAGATATTGTTTTAAATCAAGGCTACATATCATGGCTTTAAGAAGAAAGGAAACCTATAATTTCATTATATGGGATACCTTTAGTTCTCAGAAATTTTTCATTGTGTTTATAAAAATCATAGGTACATTAGACCTTATATATTGCCTTTCTTCAGCACTGGCATCATAATCTTTCATTTAATCCTACTCAATAAATAAATATTCTATTATAAACAATAAAAATCTACTGTATACATATTATGTGCCAGATCCAGTCACAAATATTGGAATTAAAAGATGAATGCTCGGGGCACCTGGGTGGCTCAGTGGGTTAAGCCTCTGCCTTTGGCTCAGGTCATGATCCCAGGGTTCTGGGATCAAGCCCCACGTTGGGCTCTTCACCCCACAGGGAGCCAGCACCCTCCCATCTCTACCTGCCTCTCTGCCTGCCTCTCTACCTGCCTCTCTGCCTACTTGCCTATCTCTGTCTGTCAAGTAAATAAATTAAAAAAAAAAAAAGATGAACGCTCTACCTCAAAGAGCCTATAGCCTATACAATGAGGCAGACAAATAACCAGAACATGTATCATGTCATTATGCATTGGATATTATGGAGCTATAAGGAAAACCATCTAACCGAAACTGAGTAGGAGTTGGGAAATAATCAAAGAGGTTTTTTTTTAAGAGTTTAATTTCAATTGGGGAGACATTGGAGACAATGGAGAAAGGATGTGGCAACATTGTAAAAGAGAAGAGGCAGATAGTTACTCCATTATCTCTTACCCATGGAGATGACACTTTGGGGATGAGAAATGGGCAGAACTGGAGGGATCTCAAAGTTCAACTGGACGGATCTCAAAGTTCAACTTGATAATAAAAATATATCTCTTGAGTGTTTTGGGTCTAGTGTTGTGCCAAGGAAGAGTTTATTCAAGGAATAATCAGAGGAGGGGATGTTAGAACTGTATCCTGAGGATGTGACAATTAGTAGAGGTAGGGAGAGAGGAAGAAGTAGGGAAGTAGTCTGTGCCAAAGCGTAAAGACAAAAGACAAGCCAGCATAGTTTGGTAACTACAGAACATTCAGTGGGTCTGGATGTAATCTGTGATGAGAAGAGTAGTGAGAGATTAGGATGGGTGGGTAAGCAAGGGATAATTAATAAAGGGGCTTAAGAGTCCTGAGAAGGCTTTAGAATTTACCCTGAAGGCTCTAAGGTGAAATGCCAATAGAGTATTACCCCCACCTTAAAAGACCACCAGAGACGTGAGTCAAAGCCAATCAGCAAGGGTCGTTTATTGCAGGTTCGAACCTGGACCTTTGCGCCGCTCGTTGCCAATAGCTCGTTGCCGATAACGCCGAGAGGTCCGGAGCTGGGTCGGTGCAGGATTTTTATAGACAGATATAAACAAGTTTCGGGTGGGGCAGAGCTGATTGATTGATAGTTTGAACAGGCATACTTGGCGTCAGTGGATTGGGTCAGGGGACCCGCGTGCGAAAGCAGACAAAGCAATCTTACAGAAGCAGAACTGGCCGGTTAGCCACGCATGCGAAAAAAGCACTATCAGGATATTGAAGGCCTGGTTACTATCAAGTAAAGACAATTGGAGTCTCCTGGTGGAATGTTACATTCCTGCCATCAAGCATCCTTGTTAATGAGATTTAGGTTTAGAAGAAATTTAACTTTATTTACTTTTCCTTCTACCTCCACTTCCTTCGGTTTTTCATGGAGGGGAGGGTGACACTGGGGCTATTGATAAAGTAACTTCTTTGTTGTAAATCTCAAGGACATTTGCAAACCAAGGGAGACTCCTACCTTGCAGGACTGTGCTATCTGCAAGTTAACTATTTATCGTTTTATGGCAGTCAGGGGTGCCTGAGGAATGCTACACATATGGAGGGGAGCGGGTGAAGGGGGGGGTGCAAGGTGCCAGCTTTTGCTTTGTCCTCATCAGCCTCCTGCTCCTTCATAAGGAACTGCATAGGATTTTTAAATTGGGATGACCATATAAGATGTGTCTTCTTGAAAACTCATACTAATTGTGATATAATGACTGGGTTAGAGATAAGTACACTGTAAGTATGAGTATCAGTTGAGAACTTTTAAAAGAGTCCAGGAAAGACATTATGAGGGTCATAACTAAGATACTGGAAGTTAGCTGGAGAAAACCTAGGTTTGAAAGATAGTAAGTAGAAGATAGGAAAAGACATGTGGACATATTGGATATGAGAAAAGGAGGAAAGAAGGTGTTAAGAATTATTTCTGTGTTCTGGCTTTTGCAGGTGAGTGGACTTTATGGTGCCATCTATGATAGGGATATCACAATAAGAGCACATTTTGGGAGATTATCAGAAAGGTATGTATTTAGTTCTAGATGTATATTGACTTAAAGTGGGGTGACCTTATAAACTGTGGTCCAACTGGGACACTTTTGTAAATGAATATAATATTTAAGTCATATAACTACCATTAATATTTAAGCCATATAGAAATTACACAGGATGGATATATGATCACTCTAGCTTAAGGTGGAACAGTTAAATGGCAGTAGGATATATGTCAAGAAGCACTGGTTGGAAGAAGTGCCCAAGATTTAGAGTCACCTAGAATTGCATTTGAATCCTGTTTCTGTTATTAGACTATGTGTTTTGAGGATGTAGTTCAACTTCTATGAGCTTCAAATTCTACACCGTTAGTATGGAGTGTAAAAAACCAATCTCAAAGGGTTTCTGGAACATCAAATGAAGAAACTTTGAGGAACACATACTTGACATCCAATAAATAGTAGTTATTATTATGTTAGGTCATTGAACAGATGAGGACTGGAAACTATTGAATAGCCAGTGTCTTTATAAAGAAATAGAGGAATATACCAGATACTTCAAAGGAAATGGTGTAGGCAATCTTAGGTATGCTTATCATGTTCATGTTCTAAACCGTATACAATCCTTGAAAGCCAAGGATTGTTTTTTATTTTTATTGAAACTATTATTGGATATAGAGGTATAACAATGAGGATTACTCAAAATATACTATACTGCCATTCAACTTTGAAGCCAAAATTTTAATCATGAAAGTGCTAGCAAATTCAAGAAATGATGCAAAAATATACTTCTTTATAAATAAATTAAGAATTGAGTTTGGATGAAATTCTTTAGCCATGGAATCTGCTCCCAAAAGTTAATTTCGTATTTCCCTAAATTGTATACAACAGGGACTCATTCTTTGAAGAAAAACTTGGCATAGGAAGTGAAAACTTGGACCCTGTTTAACCACTTCATGGTGTATTTTTCTATCATTGCTGTGTCATCTTTTAATTTTACTGTCGTATAAAATTAGACAATTTTAGTAATAATACTGCCTTTCAATGAATAAGGCTTTCTTCTTTTTCATCCTATCATATAATTAAGAACCATTAACTACTGTTAGGGGATTTGGTTAAGTCATCTTTAAGTTCATGAAAACAAAACGAATCTCCTTTCATAATCTTAAAACAGAGTCATAGACTTTGGCAGGCATAGAGAAGCTACTGTCGACAATTCCCCTACTGTAGACAGTTCTCTTACTGCATTGTGGGATCTTAATCACAGATGTTTTGAAGACCTTATCAGTGTTTTTATGTAAACTTACTAAAAGGTTTTGGGTTTACAAAGCAACATTAGCTAGTTATAACAAGCTATTCATTGTTAAAAATCACTTTCTAGGGAGATACTGTATTTTTAGTAGTGACAATTGTGTGTGTTTAAGAATGAATGCACTGTTAACTATGCAGAAATTAAAATATAAATACATAGTATTTAGAACTATGCATAGTTTTCCTGCTTTTTTTTTTTTTTTAAAGGAAAGGAATAAAGGAGGGCTTTGTTGTTTCTTGAGGCATGATACACCTTTTTCCTGCAATTGCAAAAAATATTTTCTAAAAATTTCTTTTACTTCTCTATTGCCAGTATCTCCTCAACTTTGTTAAAGGAGATAATTTCTTTCTCATTGTACCACAGTATTGTGATAATATGCTTAATTTTAGGTTGCTGAAGATAGTAATTATTGAGATAATGTTTATAATGTATTTTGTTTTAGCATGACTTAATGGGAAGAAGAATTGGTCAGATGTTGAAATAGGTCCAGAGAATATGATGATGTCAGACCACTGGGTAAAATCTTGAGGACATCCAAATCATTGCTGTCTTCTCTACTAGTCTTTAAAAATACAAAACAGTTCAGGTTACTTTACAGGTCATGGGCAAGTCTGATCTTGGTGGGAAGCAAAAGTATGAAGTTGACACATGCTGTCAGTAGAAAGAAGGAATCAGATGCCAAATCAAGGAGAAAGTACAATTATTTGTCACTTAAAAGAATAGTTATAATCTGGCATGTGAACCCTACCTAGTTCAAGGAATTAGAGATTTGTGCAATTTTCCTGAAGGCGCAAACAAATTCTGTACATAGGCATTCAAACAGCTTGAAGGTGACATTTTTAAGAAAGTATTTTATCTTGTAAGACATTTATATTTATTTCCTTTCAAAGTATCTGCCAGGGGAAAAATTTTTTTTATTTTATTTTTTAAAAAAGATTTATTTATTTGAGAAAGAGACAGAGGGCACTGGGGTCAGGGGAAGGACAGAGGGAGAGAATCTTCAAGCTGGCTCCTACTGAGTGGGGAGCTTGGTGTGAGGCCCGATCTTACAACCCATGAGATCATGACCTGAATCAGACACTTAACCAGCCGAGCCATCCAGGTGCTCTGGGAAAAGAAACTTTTAAACAGAGATATTTTAGATACTGAAAAATGCCAGCTTCTTTCCAGTAGATGTTTGTGATGAAGTCCCAGAACCTAAGTCAGGTTCGGTGGGGTGAGGAGGTTCGGAGCCGACGACTAAAGAAAGAATTCTTAAGACGTCGTTGGTGCAAAAGGTGATTTATTAAAGCACGGGGACAGGACCCGTGGGCAGGCAGAGATGCGGCTGCTGCCCCGGGTTGTTAGGAGTGGTTGGTTATATACACAGGAGTTGGGTAGGTGAGGACAAAGGGGTGTTCAGAAGGGCTGTTGGGGCAAAGAATACTATCAGGATATTGAAGGCTTAGTTGCTATCAAGTAAAGACAATTGGGAGTCTGGTGGAATGTTACATTCCTACTATCAAGCATCCTTGTTAATGAGATTTAGGTTTAGAAGAAATTTAACTTTATTTACTTTTCCTTCTACCTCCGCCTCCTTCCGTTTTTCATGGAGGGGAGGGTGACATTAGGGCTTGAGGAACTGAGTTCTGTGTCTTTGGAAATTGGGCTATTGATAAGGTAACTTCTTTGTTGTAATCTCAAGGACCTTTGCAAACCAAGGGAGACTCCTGTCTTGCAGGATTGTGATCTCAGCAAGTTAACTATTTATCATTTTATGGCAGTCAGGGGTGCCTGAGGAATGCTACATCTATGGAGGGGAGCGGATGAAGTGGGGGGGTGCAAGGCGCCAGCTCTTGCTTTGTCCTCAGCCAGCCTCCTGCTCCCTCATCATTTGGATGTATAATGGGTCCTTCATGAATAACAAATTCCAAACTGGATTCATTGTCTTCCCCCATCCTCCTAGGTTTGTGTCTCTCCTAATCAGGCTGGACTTTTCCATCAAAACCCAAATCCAATAAATACCTGAGCCCCAATAGTTCTACCTTAATGCATTGTTTTAGCCTCTCTACACTCACCACTTTTGCCCTTGTTGGGACCTTTTTAAAAAATCTCTCTCCCCTGGATTTTAAAAATATCTCTTGATATTTTTCCTCCACACTGATCGTTTCCAATGCATCCTTCATATACTGGCTGGAATTCTTTTTCCAAAATGTGTATGTATTATGTGGCTTTTTTCATTAAGTCCCTTCACTCATAATCCATTGACCACAGGATAATCTAAAAACCTTAGCAAGGCACATGAAGCCCTCCATGAAGTGGTTCCTGCCCATGCCCTTTGATGATCTCATCTACAGCTTGTTCCCTCCAATATGTATCTATCTATAAGATACTAATCAGAGTTTCAATAATTTACTATGTAGTTTTGTGCCTCTGTGCTTTTGTCTATGATATTCCTTCTACCTGGAATACCTTACCATCTTTCTCTGTTCTTGTTAGTCTCCATTATGCATCTGGCAAAATCACATCCATTCTTTAAAATTCATTCTTTGAAATTTAAACTCCTTTGGGAAGTTTCCTGTGAACTTTTCTGCTTGTCCTTGTATCATCAGCACTAAGCACACAGTAATGTTCAATAATTGTTGGGTAATAATGATGTTGAGGTCATGGAATACACACTATTAGGTCACACATAATTCTTCACCTGTTTGGTTGGTTGATTTGTCTGTTCATTGAGAAGGACGTAGGAATTGTTTTATTCTTACTTATTGCTCCTGTATCAAAATTAAAAGATTTCTTTCTGGGGGCGCCTGGGTGGCTCAGTGGGTTAAAGCCTCTGCCTTCGGCTCAGGTCATGATCTCAGGGTCCTGGGATGGAGCCTTGTATTGGGCTCTCTGCTCAGCAGGGAGCCTGCTTCCCCCCACACTCCCCACCTCCTGCCGCCTGCCTCTCTGCCTACTTGTGATCTCTCTCTCTCTCTGTCAAATAAATAAATAAAATCTAAAACAAACAAACAAAAAATTCTTTTTGGTCATGCCCAAGGACAAAAGAGATCTATGTAACTCACATTTTTTAAAATTAAAAAAAAATTTTTTTTTAAAATTGGGCTATATATCTCTCTCTGTAAGAGAGAGAGGGGTGATATATATATATATATATATATATAGAGAGAGAGAGAGAGAGAGGTGTTCATTAGTCAATGGGCAATTTAGCTATTGTTGATAATGCTGCTAAACTTTGGGGTACATGCATCCCTTTAAATCAGTATTTTTGTAGACTCTGTATGTTTTGTATACTAGTAGTGCAATTGCTGGGACTCAGGTAGTTCTATTTTTAACTTTTTGAGGAACCTTTGTACTGTTTTCCAGAGTGGATGCACCAGTTTGCATTCCCACCAACAGTGTAAGAGGTTCCCCTTTCTCCACATCCTTACCAACATCAGTTATTTCCTGTGTTGTTAATTTTAGCCATTCTGATAAGTGTGAGATGATATCTCATCATGGTTTTGGTTTTTATTTCCCTGATAGTGAGTGATGTTGAACATCTTTTCATGTATCTGTTGGTCATCTGGATATTTTATTTGGAAAAATGTTTATTCCTGTCTTCTGCCCATTTCTTAATTGGGTTATTCATTCTTTGGGTATTGAGTTTAATAAGTTCTTTATAGATTTTGGATACTAACCCTTTATTTGATATGTCATTTGCCAATATCTTCTCCTACCCATAGGCTGGCTTTTAGTTTTGCTGATTCTTTACCTTGCTGTGCAGAAGCTTTTTATCTTGATGAGCTCCAAACAGTTCATTTTTGCTTCTGTTTCCCTTGCTTCTAGAGATACATCTAGTAAGAAATTGCTATGGCTAAGGTCAAAGAGGTGGTTCTCTTATAGGATTTTGATGATTTCCTGTCTCACATTTAGATCTTTCATTCATTTTGAATTTATTTTTGCCTATGGTATAAGAAAGTGGTTCAATTTCATTCTAATGCATGTTGCTGCCCAGTTTTCCCAGTACCATTTATTGAACAGACTCATTTTTTCACTGGATATTCTTTCCTGCTTTTCAAGGATTAGTTGACCATATAGTTGTGGGTCCGTTTCTGGGTTTTCTATTCTGTTCCATTGATCTATGTGTTTACCTTTGTGCCAGTACCATACTGTCTTGATGACTACAGGTTTGTAATATAACTTGAACTCCAAAATTGTGAAGCCCTCAACTTTGGTTTTCTTTTTCAATATTGCTTTGGCTATTCTGGGTCTTTAGTTGTTCCATATGAATTTGAGGATTGTTTGTCTGTGAAAAATGCTGGTGGTATTTTGATAGGGATTGCATTAAATATGTAGATTCCTTAGGGTAATATAGATATTTTAACAATATTGTTCTTCTAAACGAGGAAAATGGAATGTTTTTTCCATTTCTTTGTGTCATCTTCAATTTCTTTCATAAGTATTCTGTACTTTTCAGAGTACAAATTTTTTACCTCTTTGATTAGGTTTATTCCTAGATATGTTATGGTGTCTGGTGCAGTTGTAAATGGAGTTGGATTCTTGATTTCTCTTTCTGCTACTTCAGTATTAGTGTATAGAAAGACAACAGATTTCTGTACATTGAATTTATATCCTGCAACTTTGATGAATTCAAGTATCATTTCTAGTTATTTTTTGATGGAGTCTTATAGGATTTCTACATAGAGTATCATGTCATCTGCAAAGAGTGAAAGTTTCACTTCTTCTTTGCTTATTTGGATGCCTTTTATTTCTTTTTGTTGTCTGATGGCTGAGGCTAGCACTTTCAGTACTATGTTAAAGAACAATGATGACAGTGGCCATTCCTGTCTTGTTCCTGACCATAAAGGAAAAGTTTTCTCAGTTTTTCCCCATTGAGGATGATCTTAGCCGTGGGTCCTTTGTATATGGCCGTTATGATGTTGAGGTGTGTTCCCTCTGCCCCTACTTTGCTAAGGCTTTTTATCAAGAATGGATGCTGCATGTATATATTTATCAACATACATACTAATGATAAATAATTGCTTTGAGGATGACTGGTACCATTAACAAAGAACTGAAAAGACAAATAAAATATACTTAAAATATTACAACTTTTTGTATGTAATATAGTTACTGTTGTTTATTTTATTACTGAGGAGACCTGCTTTAAAATATATTTCTTAAATTGTGATTGGCTTCCTTTTCTATAATCCTATTTTCCTTACTCAGATTACTTTATGTTAAAGAATTGCATATAATGGTATGTGTTTGGCATAAATCTAATATATGTAATACTTAGTTGTAATATCTAATAAACATGTACATAATTGTTTTTAGAACAATTGATATTTAGACCTGTATAGGCATGATAAATTTTTATTATAGATGAGCCATAGTCTTTGAAAAATTATCTTTTTGGTGGATGGGTTATAATATGGTGATTTTCTAATCATGTTATAGAGAGACACTGTGCTATGTTAAATAAAGTCTTGGAGTTTCTTTCTCCAGGATCTATAGGAATATTTTAAATAGTCTTTCTTGGATATGAGTTATTAAATAAATAATTTCTTTCTTTCTTCCCCCCCTCCATATAGAAACTCCATGCTTATTATACATTTTAATGTAACAATTAAAGTGAAATGAGTAGGTAAAATAAAGATAAAAACAGTAAAAATAGTAAAATCTAAAAGATCAAGACTAGTACAGATCATATTATTCTTATTTTTCTTTTTTTTTTTTTTAATTTATTTATTTGACAGAGAGAAATGACAAGTAGATGGAGAGGCAGGCAGAGAGAGAGAGAGGGAAGCAGGCTCCCTGCTGAGCAGAGAGCCCGATGCGGGACTCGATCCCAGGACCTCGAGATCATGACCTGAGCCAAAGGCAGCGGCTTAACCCACTGAGCCACCCAGGTGCCCATATTCTTATTTTTCAAAGATAAAAATTATTCACTAAACCACGAGTTTCATTTATTTATTTATTTATTCTATTTTTAAAGATTTTATTTATTTATTTGATAGAGAGAGATCATAAGTAGACAGAAAGGCAGGCAGAGAGAGGGAAGCAGGATCCCTGGTGAGAGAGAGCCCGATGCGGAACTCGATCCCAGGACCCTGAGATCATGACCCGAGCTAAAGGCAGCGGCTTAACCCACTGAGCCAGGCACCCCACGATTTTCTTTTAGAAAGAATTATATTGTGCTCGCTTTGGCAGCACATACACTAAAATTAGAAAGAATTATATTAAATGTGTAAGTGACCATGTGAATAATAACCATAATGTAGATGATATTTTTCTAAAGGACTGAATGCATTTAATAGGCATAGCTTCAAATTATTAATGTAAAAACAGATGTCATGTGTTACTGTAAAATTAAAGACACTTAGAATTGAAAATAATCTTTATATAGATTTTTAATCTTTACAATTTTTTATGGAATCTACAAAATTCAAATATTTTTCTTCTATTTTGCTCCTATTTAATTACCAATTACTGAGTAGTAGACTAAGAAGAAATTTGTGGTAGATTATATGATTGTCAAAATATTTGGTACTTTTCTGTACTGGACAGTTTATTAGTTGGCCTGTTTCTACCAGGGGCATTGACTATGTCAGGCTTAACCAAATTATTTATTTCAGCAACAAAATAAGTTACAGTGAGATAAGTAAGGGTACAAATAATATATGCCACTTCATGCTGAAGTTTTAAAAGCCATTGCTTCATTCTCATCTTACTTTTCCCCCTGCCACAAGACCTGTATGTTCCACAAAAGGCTGCTTTTTCTGGCTTGCATCCAAAATGAAGAGGACATTGAGCAGAGATGCAGCTCATCTGGGATAGGCATAAATATGAGCAAGAAATAAACTTTTATTGTTTAATTCTTATGACTTGAGATCATTTGTTACTGTAGCATGCCTTAGCTTAAGCTGGCTAAAACAGACGAAAATTTTAATAATGAAATGACAATAGATGTAAATAAAATTCTTTTTTTTAATGACATCAAAGTACAACTCAGTGTCTTAACATAAAAAATAAATATGTCTTCTAAAGTTAATTTTTAAGACAAGTTTGTTCCAAAAAAGGAGATAACATAATATGATTTCTGTTGTGTTTTAATATCCTCTGAAAATGCAATTGGTTTCAAGCTAAACTAAAAGTAATCTAATTTTGTGGGAAGGTGAAACAAGATTTTGAAAGATGTTTTTAGTTGGAAACTAGAATTAAATGAAACCAAATGAAAATAATCAATTGAGATTAGATAGTATAATTAACAGGTAAGATGACTGTTAATGAAAGTTTGTACCAGTAGTTTCTTATTAGAAAGTGGATATTTGATTATGTGTGGAAATGATAAAAAATGAGTACAATTAAGTCAAGATACCTCACATAATACAATAGAACACAACCATGGAAACAGAAAGATATGAGAATGAGTGTGCAACTTTCTGATGAATATGATAAAAGACTAGAAGAGACACTGAGTTTTTTTTTTTTTTTTTTTTTTTTTTGAGAGGAAGAGAGAGAGAATGGTGGGAGGAGAGACAGATGCAGGGAGAGAGAGTGTTAAGCAGGCTCCAGTGCCCAGTGTGGAGCCCAATGCCCAGCTCGGTCTTATAACCCTGAAATCATGATCTGGGTTAAAATCAAAAGTCAGACCCTTAATTGACTGAGTCATCCAGGTGCCTGGGACTGATAGTCTTTTTTAAGTAGTATGTCCTGTTCCACAAACCCAAGCTATATTTTAATCAATCAAGTACTTATCTGCCCTTTAAGTACACCTTCTTCTTAAGTGCCCATGAAGCCCTGAGAATCAATAAGGCTAAGGGCGGGGGGGGGGGGGTGGTTTGTTTTACTTCCAGTACTAGGCTTAGAAGGAAAATAAAAGTTCTTTCAGTTCACTAATGTCTTTGATTCCTTTGGCCAAGTAGTTGCCATGTCAGGCTTTATACTTTCTGCTGGATGCCTGTCTACTCCTCAGTGATGAGTTCAGATATATATATATCTATATATATAGTGACAGTAACTATATATCTAGATATATAGTTACTGTCACTATAGTAAAACCACTGGGCCAGGAGAACTGAGTCTGAAGTCTTCCTATGTCAATCACATATAGTGTCCTACATATCACCCTCAGGAATGACTTTAGTTTTTGTTTAAACTTGAGCTAACACCTAGTCTTCCCCTTCACTTAGGGACTCATTGCTTTTTACTCTTACCAGACCTTGGTAGAGCCACCATGGGCCTGGACATCTTATAAAAATGATCTACCTGGTGGTGGTCATGTATTACACGGAGCACTGGGTGTGGTACATAAACAATGAATTTTGGAACACTGAAAAAAATTAAATTAAAAAAAAGATGTACCATCTCCTTAGTAGTAGCTCTACTTATAAAAGAATGAGGAATATTTCACTAATGTAGTAAAAAACACAAGCTATTTTTTGTATCAATCTCCTTGGACCTCAGGTGCCTCATTATATTATATTTACATCCTGTATTATACAAAAGCTGGCCGGGATTCAGCTATGCAGAGAGCAGCCATATTTTGGATCTATGTATTTGTAGGGAGAAAACATTAGGTTTCTTGTGGTCTTTAAGTGATGCCTCTTGACCAAAATTATCAGAATACCCTTGGCTTGCTAAAGGAATTGGGCTGAAATGCCCAGGCATACTGGCCTCTCTATACATAGTTTGATCAAAAGAGGTAAACTCTTTTTTAAAATACCCTCCTAGGTTTACTGCCATTATATTTCAGCCATCTGCATTGATGACACATTTCTGTGAATTTTTACTGTTTCCTCTGACTTTTTTCTTTAAGATTTTTTAACCCACTAGGGAAAACTAGCCCAGGTTATTTTCTGGTGAATAATATGGTGATGACTAGTTTATACAGTTGGTAAAGCCTGACACATTCCAAGGCTTTGCTGCTGGGGATCCTGTATTGCTACTTGATTTCTTAGTCTGGTTCAGAGTAGACACTTCTGAAACTACGTGAGAAACAAGATGTGTTTTCTGTGGTGATGTCCAGGACCTTAAAAAGTTAGACACCATGACTATTTTATGGAACTTGGACTTTCTATCATCTTTCCAAAGGATATTGTCATTTCTTATTCTGTTCTTTACTTTCTTTGCTGGAAGTTCTTTACTTTCTACTCCTGTATGAGTAGCTCTTAATCTTTGATCATCCTCCCACCTACTTTTTAGTCTGAAAACCAATGGTCACAATTGAAATTATTCTCAAATCTATCTCAGTCCTTGAAATTTAAAAGGTTAAGTATGTTTGGGGATATGTTTCTAAAAGGAATTGGGTCTGTATGCATATTAAGTTGGAATTATATATTTTTAAATTTTTTTTAAGAAGTGTTTTCTTTAATTATTACATGTTTCCACTGGTTTTCTCCTTTTTACAGGTTGGGGCTCCTGGTTTGTTTGTTTTGTTTTTTCTATTGGGCTTTTAGTTTCTCTAGCATTGCAATTTGTTAGTTCATTTTAGTTATGATTCTGGTTTGCTATGCTATGTTTTCTTTTAAATCTTTCTTTTTTTTTTTTCTTTAAGATTTTCTTTATTTATTTGACAGAGAGAGAGCACAAGCAGGCAGAGTGGCAGGCAGAGGGAGAGAGAGAAGCAGGCTCCCTGCTGAGCAAGGAGCCCTATGTGGGACTCAATCCCAGGATCCTGGAATCATGACTTGAGCCAAAGGCAGCTGCTTAACCGACTGAGACACCCAGGCATCCCTACTATGTTTTCTTTTAAATTATTGATTCTTAGTTCTCTTACACCGTTCTCTCTCTCTCTAGTCTTCATGTATGTTTCTTCTTCAACATCAGTAGTGTTTACAAGGGCAACAAACTTATTTTGACTCATTACTCACTGTGACCTCCTGATTTTAGCCTCCGCTTCTGGCATCTGTTTTGGGAATGTCATATATTAGCCCTCTGCCTTTCGGTCATTTGTTTCTGGCAAGGCATTCAGGACCATTAGTCCCATTCTCGATCCCATTCAGGTTCTTTCCAGGCAGATGGCTGTGGTATTGACATCCTACGCTTTTGAGAGTAAGAGTTTTTACACATACATTGCAAGACCTCAGTAGTCACCTATGCAAAAATAAATATTCAACATAGAAAGACTTAAAATGATATCCCATGACATAAATTTGATGATTTTTTACAAAAGGCAGAATATGAAAAACAGTTTAAATGGTAACATTTAATTTAATAAACCTCTATATTTCATTAAAAATGATAAAGATTTGGCAGAATTAAATAGTGAATTAAAGTCTATATATATTATTTCTATTATATTATATAATTATATAATTGTATAATTATATCATACAGTTAAAGTCCATTTATTTATTTATTCATTCATTCATTCATTCATTCATTTATAGGGCATTTCCAATGTCTTCACCATGCAATTCGGCCAGGTTATATAGTTAGTCCATCTGTGGTTTGCCATCTCTTGAATTGTTGCAGAGAAGACCTTGGCCTACAAATACAAGTCTTCTTGATTTATTTTAAAATTTTGGCAATATCCTAAGGTGACACCTTGACCTTGAGATCCCTGGAGCCTTCAAAGAGCTGATTTGAACCCACTGGACATCATGATTTTAAACAATTTATCTCATATTAAAATTACTTTTTTCCCCCCATAATGTTGTCCAGTAGGAAGGAACTCCCTAAAATTAGAGTTTTTTATGATGATTGCCATTCAGAAAATTTGGACAGATCCTCCCACTAATACATCTGAAGATACAATCAATTATCTAGTTTCATTACCCTTCTCTAAAAATTAGACCTATTATTTTCCTTCTTAATTGCTTCTAATCAAATATAGTCTAATCTTAATACTAATATATGCAAGTAACATATCAAACATACATGTAGTTATTGTCCTCATAGTATTGTATAACTCTTTCTGATTACTTTGGTTATTCTGATTCTCAGCAGAAATATATTTTCAGTGAAATATAATCAGCAGAAATGATTTTATTATCATTAAACCAATTCTGTCCCAATCTAGTGACCCTTAGTTTAAGTAACAAGTAAGAAATGAAGTTAGACTAAATGACTATTGATTGATATTGGTCTCTAGTTTCTAGGATTCAAAGTAAAAAAAAAGAGGCTGAAAAAAATCATTACACACTAATACATTTATCCCAAATGGATTTATAAATTAGTGTCTAAATATTTATGTGAAAATAGTGGATAGTAAATGGTTGGTGGGTTGTATAAGTATTGGACATCAAGTTATGTTCCCTCTCTTTCTATTTCAATTCAGTTTAAAAATCTCTTCACTTAAAAAAAGTGATTGCCTAGAGACCTTTGAAGCCAAGGAGGATGATGTGGGGGCAAGAGGTTTATTCCCAGGGTCACACTTCATTTGCATAAGCTAGTAACCAAAGGGCACTGTGGAATGTCTGTAAATAGATTTCATTACAGAAGTTCAGCTTAAAGGGACTAAAATAAATCCTCAAGCAAACATTTTATATTGCTTCAGGTTCTGTTCTAATAAAAATATTTTAGTAACACAACATTCTATGAAGACAGGAAATGAAACAGGACGGTCTCCATATCTTTCTTTTCGTGTACAGTTATGGAATGTTTTAAAGAAGACGAACACAAGATTCTTATTATTTTAACAAAAGAGTTCTACGAAAACAGGATTATGTCATTCTGTATCTGTCATAAGGCAGTAAGACAAATACAGGCCTCTCTCTCTCTCATCCTCCTCATCCCTATCCCTGACCTTCTCCTCTCTCTCTCTTCTTTTTCTATCTTAGTTTGTCTCTTCTAAGCTCTTACTCTTGCATCCTGCTGGACTTTCAGGTTCATTGCTGTAGGACCTGCACCCAAACAGGAAATAAGAAATATTGCAGTCTGCTCTTTAGAGTTTTGTCCATAAAAACACAATTTAAAACCCAAATATCAGATTTATACATTGTTATTTCTGAAAAAAAGAATGGAGATAAAATGCATTGTTTTAATTCTGATAGAGCAAAAAAGAGAATGTTCCATTAATAAGCCATAATTAAATTTGAACTTGGGTGAAAACAGTGGAAGACATTGATATTCCCAATTTCTCAGATTATAATAAATATGAAAGACCATGTATTCTGGTACTTTAAAGCGTGGGTAATGTGTCAGTTCTTTCAATAGAAAGGTGCTGCTGTAAATGGGATTTTAATGAAATTTATACCAATGATATATACTGTCACAATTTTGCATGTTGGCTTTAAGAAACTCTGATAAATTGGTACATTTCAAACTCATGAATCGTATTCTATACTCTACCAAGCCTAATATTTTATGTATTCATCCATTCATTCATTCACTGAACATTTACTAAGCATCCACTAGATGTCAGACACTGTGCTATGTGGTGAGCAGGTATAATGCTAAGGTTTATGTCTCAGAATTGGATACCAGGAATGTGAGAAGCTAAGTGGTGTACTAGACTGATCATGTGCTTTAGAATTGGGTTGGCCATGGCTCAAATACTACTTAAACGTCTAGCTGATTGAGCAGTTTGAGGTTAGATACTTCACATCTGAGAGTCTTATAGTTTCCTCAGTCTTCCCTTGGCAAAGAGGTCAGCATACCTATCCTGCAGAACACTTGAGAGGTTTATATAAAACTTAGGTGAAATGATTAGTATTATGTATAACATATAGATGCTGAAGACAGAGATAATTTTACTATTGGTGTTGACACAGATTTATTCCAGTTTTAAGAAAATAAATTATTTTAAGTAAGCAACTTAAAATATTCATTGATTAGTGATATGGGAACTTATTTTTAATGGTTTCAAACTCAAAGGTCTCAATAAAGTAGTTTTTATTTATGTTTACATGAGCAATCATGTAATATACAATGTAGTTTACAATATACTATTAAAATAATTTAATGGATTTAGCTATATTATCTGAATATAAGGACTAGTACAAATGAAAACCTTCAGGCTTAATCTGGAATTGGTATTCAGAAGAGCATCTATAAAAGAAGTAAGATGATTGTTAGCCTAGGAACTGTCAGATCAGGAACTAAACATATAATGCCATAGTACCTCTAATTGCATATGTCCCAAACTTCCACTTCTATTTAAAAATATGCCCACATCCTCCATATATATTTGATTATGAGAAGGTATAAGTTATAACAGTTGTTCTAAAACAACAAAAAAAAGAGAGGTAATAGGTAGAGCACATAAATACTTCATTTTCCCATTGAAATACTACTTTTTCATAGCAATTTAATCAGATAATTTCAGTTTATGTTACTTTGTATTTCATCATGTTTACTTTTCTAATAACTACAATTATTCTCAGACTGACATTACATTTTTCTCCTAGAATAGATGTGCTTAAATTGAAAAAATCCAATTGAATAAGAGCATGTAACGAGAAAATGTAATCCATCATTATTAAAAAAGGCAGCTTACCTTTATCTGGGTGTTAAATAGTACAAATCCATGAGAGCCAGTGAATGTTTTGAAGTCAAAACGAAGGGCATTACCAAGGCTGAAGTGGATTTGTCACAGAATTATACGTATTACCTCAGAAATAGGTTATTATACCTAGGAGGGGTATGGGGAAATATGAAGGCATAAAATGAGAGAAAGACCATTTTATTTCTATGTCTTTACCTGGGTAAAATACTTCTGATTTAGATTTTTTATGCAAAATTTATTTAAGATGAATAAAACCCAAAACAGTTTAAAGAGCTTTACATTTAATTTATTGTATAAGAAATGTTTTTTAGAAGAAAGCTCTAGATGAAAATATCTTTGACTAATAAGAGCTCTTATAATAACATTATAAAGAATACTAGCATAGAGAGCAGGCATTATGAAGGATGGCATCTGTTTTGACTGGGAACCCCTACACATAGCCCATAGAATTCATGTTTGGCTTTAAAGTATTTATGAACCATGCCTCTCTTGTTAAATATGTGTTCACTTACGTAGTTATAACTTTTTTTTTTTTACAGTGGCAGTAAGAAAATCTCTACTTTAAGCATGGATTTTTAAATAAAGCATTAAAAGGTACTGATTTATATGTGGTTGTGCTCTTGAATTTATTTACAATTAAAATAACAAAAAGCCGTGAGAAACAATACTGCACTGGATAGTAGGACTTTACTGTTACTATTTTTTTTTAAAGATTTTATTTATTTATTTGACAGAGAGAGACAAATAGAGAGAGTGAACACAAGCAGGGGAAGAGGAAGAGGGAGAAGCAGGCTTCCTGCAGAGCAGGGAGCCGTATGTGGGGCTGATCCCAGGACCCTGGGATAATGACCTGAACCAAAGGCAGACACTTAATGACTGAGCCACCCAGGTGCCCCTGGATAGTAGCACTTTAATATTATAGTAAGCATAGCATGGTTTGAGGTAAAATTACCTGATTTATTAAATTCCATTGTGACATGATTTTACTTATGTATTAGATCTTGCAGCATGGATTTTATGGACCCACTCAGAGCATTGTGCCAATGTTTAAATCACATGCTTTATAGAATCAAATTCAAATGTGTTTCTGTATGTCACCAAAAGTGGTGGACTGAGGTATCCATACATATAATGTGGTTTTAGGTCAATAGGCTTTCAAAAAGAATTTTATATGCCTTCATATGAAGTGATCCAGAGTGAAAGCTTTATTCATCTTAGTAGCCCTTAATACTTATTCACTCTTTATCCTACTATCATCATTTCTTCTTTTATGCTTGTAAGAAAGATTTTGTTTAACTTTCTGCTCACTCTTCTGCATGTCTCTCTCCTGGTACTCAGGATCAAAACAAGACATGCTCATGATCCAGTATTTTATTTTGATTATAAGGAAATATTTTTCGATATTTTAGATTCTGGAACACACTGTATATAATGATACTGCTGCTACAGAAGTTGAGCGGTTATGACTGAGTAATGAGGTCCCTGTAGAAAGTATCTGTCATTATTTCCCATTGATAGAAGTAGGGGTCAGCAGAGTTCCTAAAGAGGAGGCATGAAGTAGGTATGAAATGCTTAAGAAGTTTGGAATGACAGATCCCAGGGTTCTTGAACAAGGAAGAAATTGTCGTATGAGAGAAATAAAGATAACTAATATTAACTATTATTTATTATGCTGTAAATAGGAGCCCAGAACTATGCAGGACCCTAACAATTATCTTGGAAGGCAGATATTATCTTCATAACAATTTGTGCAGGTTGTGGGTGGCAGGGCAGTCTCAGAGACTATGGACAGGATTTCAGATAGCTGAAATTTGTTGATATCTCGGGATTTGTTGATGCGTTTGCATGGGCAGAGTCCTGACAGGTCATACTGCCACATTGGAAAGTCATGTTCACAGGCCTTCAGGGGGCACTGTCTAGATGGGAATAGGTTGAATGGATCTGAGGATTACTTTGTCAGAGTTGTGTATGTCTCACATGAGCAATGTATGAATATAGTTTCATTATACAAATTTAACAAAAAAGACATTGACACAATAAAAAGTGAGCCTTCCTTATTTGCCCCTCAGAGTCATAAGAGATAATTTTTAATAATTGTGTATAACATATATATATAATATATTCATAAATGTTTATGAAATCCATTTTTGCAGATAGTTATGTGGATTTATCTCTTTTCTTCTTAACGTCTGTGAGGATCATATTCTTTTATTTTTTATTTGTTTATTGGTATTTTTATGAATTTATTGCACAGAGAGACACCGAGAGAGGGAAGCATGGGGAGAAGGAGAGGGAGAAGCAGGTTTCCCACGGAGCAGGGAGCCAGATGTGGGGCTTGATCCCAGGACCCTTGGATCATGACCTGAGCTGAAGACCGATGCTTAACAACTGAGCCACCCAGGTGCCCCTATGAGGATCATTTTCTAAACAATATTTGTAGCTTGAATTTTCATTTGGCTGTATGTCTTTTAGATATTGACAAGGAAATCTCTTATCATGTTCTTTTTAACCGATAAGTATATACCAAACGAGTACCAGCATTTATTTAAACCATTCCCTTCTTGGTGGATGCTTAGAGTGTTTTCACATTTTCACAAACGTAATTAATAAAAGCAATATTATTATGAGAGCCTTTTTTGGACATGTGTAAATATAGCTCTAGAGTATATACCTAGAAGGAATTACTGGATTAAAGTATATTTGCATTTTAAATTTTGATGGATACTGGCAAATCAAATCCCAAAATTCTTTACTATTTTACCCCATCACATTAAAGTATATGAGAATATTTATTTCCCCATACCTTTACTAACACTAAATTTAATTTGTATCAATGTGATGGATGAAAATTATATATCCATACAGTTTAGTTGTTTACTATTTGGTAACATTGAGAAATGATCAGCAAATAAACACATCTGTACTTATGTTGATTATATTCTCCTTAATCTGGTTTTCTAATTAATACATTTAAAAAATCAGCTCATAGTTTATTTCATTAAGGCTCTTAGTCCTAATCTGCTTCAGATAGTAGCTGAAAAATGCAGTTTAGCCATGGGTATAGTTGCTAAAATTTTAGCTAGACTATTAGTAAGGCCAAGGTGATACAGTATTTTCAGATTTTCTTTTTAAGATGTATTATAATTATAATATAATTATAATTGTTAAGTTCATAGGGAGAGTTGGTAAGTTCATAGTAAATTCCATAAAGGATCATATAACCAAATAAATCTTATTCATTTATACCTTAAGGGTTCTTAAAAATCATAATTCAAAGGCTTTAACCTTTGAATTCACCTGCACTTTTAATTAACTTTTTGACTTTTTAAATTACAAATTACACAACATAAAATGTGGAGGTTTGATCCTTATCAGCATTAATAATATTAGCAACACTTTATATCTGTAAAGCATTCTACAGTATACAAAGAGAGTGTTTTGTCATGCTCATTTTCATTTGACCTTTCTTACAATCCAAGTACTCACAGTAGATATTATTGAAAATGGAGACTTAATAGAAGTTATGTCACTTGGCCAGGGTCCTAAAGATTTATTTAGTGAACTGGGGATAGAATTTTTATCTTCCCATTCCCAGTCTAATGCTTTTTCTCTCTACATGGATATCTTTCCCAAAACATTCATATACCTATTATATGCAAGATATTGTCAGGTTCTGAGGATGCTGTATGTCTTGTAGCATCCTCAGGTGCAATAGGCTGGTAGTAAGGAGCAGTAGCATGAAATAAACCAGTGTTCCTCCAGTATCCAGGATGAAGATACTTAATTAACAATCATCTTTGTTTCATTGTTAGCTCCTCCTGCCTAATAAGTTCAGACCACCATCAGATCTTCCACCATTGGCTATTGCTGAAAATTACCATATATATAACATAATTTTATGACATTAGAAAATATAAAGTATAAATTAACTGAAAGAATAATACACAAATCCATAATCAAAGTAGGCAACTTAAATGGATATAACCATATAGCTTAGGGTAAAAGAAGATGAAATCTTAGTGGGATATAAATATAGTAGATATAATATATATACAATAGATATTATATATATAATACCTATATATAATATATAATAGATATACTAGATATATAATAGAAGATAAAAATAGTATAATCAACAAATTTGCCCTAATTAACATGTATAGAACACTGTACCCAACAATGAGAGAAGTCACATTCTTTTTAAGTGCTTGTGAAATATTTATCAAATTTAGTATAATTTGGACCATACAAAGTCTCAATAAATTTCAAAGGATTGAAATAATTCAGAGTATGTTTCTCTAAAGTTAATAAAATCAATAATGCAAAGATAAAAAATACCACAATTGTTTTTAAATTAAAATACTTATAAAGGTCTGTAGATAAAGGAAGAAATCATGGTAGGCTTTTAAAATTGTTCTGAATGAAGTGATGAAAATTTAGCATATCCAAATTTATGGAATGCAGCTAAAACAGAGCTTAAATGGAAATTTATAGCATTAAATGCGTATGATAAAAAAGAGAAAAAGCTGAAAATCAATGTTCTAATGCTTCCATTTCAATAAATTAGAAAAAAGTACAGCAGATCCAATTGAACAGAAATATAAGATGAAGCAATAAAGATGAGAACCAAAACAAGTAAAAGAGAAAGTAAACTTAAAGAAAATCAACAGTCAAATTTTTTTTTTTGAAAAGATGAATGTAATTGAAAAGCTCCGTTTAAGACTGAAGAAAACAAGAGAATACAATTATCAATTTCAGTAATAAAAAAGGCAATATTATTGCAGACATTAAAAAGATAATAAAACATTATGAACACTTTTACATTAATAATATTGATGGGGGCGCCTGGGTGGCTCAGTGGATTAAACCACTGCCTTCTGCTCAGGTCATGGTCTCAGGGTCCTGGGATCAAGCCCCGCATCTGCCTCAGCATCCTGCTGAGCAGAGAGCCTGCTTCCCCCTCTCTCTCTGCCTGACTCTATGCCTACTTGTGATCTCTCTCTCTGTCAAATAAATAAATAAAATCTTTAAAAAAATAATATTGATGATTGGATGAAATAGATAAATTCCTTTAAAAACACAAAGTTGACAGAAAAAAATAAACATTTCAAAGCTTGACGAGTCAATTACCTTTATTTTTAAAAAAATTTTTTTTAAGATTTTATTTATTTATTTGACAGAGAGAGGTCACAAGTAGGCAGAGAGGCAGGCAGAGCAAGAGGGGAAAGCAGGCTCCCTGCCGAGCAGAGAGCCTGATGCGGGATACAGGGCTGGATCCCAGGATCCTGAGATCCTGACCTGAGCTGCAGGCAGAGGCTTAACCCACTGAGCCCCCGAGGCACCCCAATTACTTTTAGTATAACATGCAAGGTTAATCTGTTTATTGTTAACTATTAATTGCTTATCTCATAGGCTTTTGCTAATCCTCAAGCATTTTTTTTCCCTTTTCTATTTCTGCTTTTTCTTCGTTGGTTTAGGCTTCTCATGCTCAGATTACTGCAATGGCTTTCTTAATTTTTAAAAATTTTTCTGATTTAGATCCCCTGATTCCAAATATTTCTTAATGTTTATGGCCTCATTAATCTTCCCAAAGCACTATTTTCATATTAGATTACTTATGATTTGTTGGGCTCCCCGCCGAGGGGAGGAGGCGCCCGGGCCAGCCGGAGGCCTCTCCTTGGGGCTGAGCGGGATGGCGAGTGTCGCGAACCCGGAACGCACCCACAGAAGACACCGGGCTCGGGGGATCTGTCGAAGCAGGATCTCACTTTATTGTGCGGGGGCACACCTTATATAGAGCAGCAGAAGGGAAGTGAGGACAGAGGGGGAAGAGCCAATAAGATTATGCCAAGTAGCAGTTGCTGGGTAAGGCCTGTCGGGCGAGAGGAGGAAGTGCCATAGGTTTCAGGAACCGAAACTGTGAAATTGGCGCCTTGTTGGCCGGAAGAGACGGCAAGCCGGCGCCATCTTTATTCTGGGCCGCACCCTGTGGAGGCACCTCTAGTTATGTGCCTTACAATGATTCCTAAACAATTCTTGAACTTCTAATCCCTAAATATTTATTTAAATCATTTTCCTTTTCTTCTACATAGTGGTTCTCAATTTTTGATTCTTACATCAGCTGCACCAGCATTATCTGAAAACTTGCATTTAACATGTAATTTCTCAAATCCCATCCCTGGGATTAGTTGACTTTAAACCAGAAATTCTGAGAGTGAGAATTTCTGAGTGAGATCTATTTAATAAGATTTCCAGCAGTTTCCAAGTGACCCTGATCTATGCAATAATTTGGGAAGCAGTCCCTTATGTAGAGAAATCTACCTTTCAAGCCTTCATTAAATAACCTAGATAGGCATTGTTTCTTTTTATTTTTAATGCCTGTATGCATTTATTTTTTATAATGTCATTTACTACTGGTTTAACTTACTAATCATCTTTTGATCTATGTATCTTACCTTTTACCCAGATTATATGTCATGCAAGATAAGGAAGCATTTAGTCTAATAGTACTTTACATATGGCATGTTCTTAATTAATTAAATCAACCAGAGAACATAGGCATATGTTTTTCATTGATGCTATAACAAATCACCACATACTTAACAGCTTTAAACAACACATGTATTATTTCTCAATTTATGCAAGTCAGAAGTCCTCAAAGACTTGATTGGATTCTTTGGTAGGGTCTCAGGAGGGCGAAATCAAGGTTTTGACTAGGCTTCATACCTTACCAAAGGCTCTGGGGAAGGATCTACCTCCAAGCTCTTTCAGGCTATTGGCTGAATTTTGTCCTTGTGATTGTAGGACTGAGGTCTCCATTTCCTTTGTTAGCTGTCTGCTGGGGCCAGTCTTTGCTCTAAGGGACTGCCTGCATTCTCTCTTATGTCTTCCATGAAGCCCCATTTAACAGTGGGGAACTGATTCCCTATTATGTTTCAAAGCCATCTGAATTTTTCTCTCAAATCTCTCTGATTTCCTCTGTAGCATTTCCTTAACACAGTCAGAGAAAGTTATCTGCTTATAACAGCTCACGTGATTAGATTGGGTCCATTTGGAAAATCCATGGTTATCTACTTTAAGTCCATAATTTTAATTACATTTGCAAAATTCCTCTTTGCCATGGAAGTTAGCATATTCATAGGTTTCAGGAATTAGGACATGGACATCTTTGGGGGCTATTCTGCCTACCACGTCAATGATTCAATGGCTGTATGTATGCAAAGTATTGTGATTCAACTGAAAATGATGAATTCTGTGTTGCACTTATAACTTAGAAATAGTCAAAACAAAGAAAATTACAGTACTATAAATTTTACTAGTGGTGAGAAACATTTATCCACATGAGCACAACTGGGTGATATAGGCAGAAGAAAAAATAATTTCATAAGTCTTTAACATTTTTAATAGTAGAGAAAAAAATGCCTTAGCTGGTTTTCTAGTAAGAAACTATATTTATGCAACACAGTTGACATTTCCTTGTGTAGCTTCAGATTCTATTGTCAGTTTCTGGATAATGATGACTTCTCCCTTTGAGAGCACCCTGCCAGGGCCCTTCCCATTGGACATATTAAACAATTATTATTTTCCTAAGTCAGGTCATCGCAAACGTGCATGCCAAATTTGGTGAAAAATCTGTCTAACCATTTTCAAGTGATGTTGTAATAGCTAGCAGATGAAAACTTTATTTATATAGATTAGGACATAAATGCTTTGTATGCCAATTATGATGCAATAGTCATGCTTGAAAAGCTTTAAAATCTCTAAAACAAACATAAGGTATTATTATCATCAATAACAACAATTATGTCTTATGATTTTCATTGTAAGCACTGTCATTTTATTTACATCTACAAATAAGAAAGGATAAAATGTACTATCAAATATCTGTTTAATAGGGCTTAATTATTTATTATGGGACTTTATAGTATATTTAATAAAATTAATGAGATTCTGATTACTTGAGCCTGCCACTCTCTTTGGCTGGAATCTCTCTTTGATAAGAAGTAAAGAAAGATTGCCAGTTTTCTTATGAGAATTATAGGGTTTGAAGATTAGTCAACTGAGAATTGGTGAGGTCCTCCTCTAATTAATGTCTTCCCACTGATGTTTGCCCTAATCTCCCCTTTTATTACATTTATTACAATGCTTCAGTAGGATGTCTGTGTGGCAAGGAAGATCTATTAAATAAGGTTACTATTCAGTTAGTGAAATAGCAATAAAGGTCCTAATTCTGCATTTGTTGCTTTGTTAATTCCTTTTAATTTAAAGAGTCACCTTGAGGGAGATACACATTTATAATGGAAAGAACAATTGGACTGGAAGTGAGGAGCTCCATATCCACCCTTGGCATTGCAATTTGGGGCAGGTCATTGAGTCTCTTTGGACTTTCAGTTGGGAAACTTTCAGTTTCCCAAATTATAAAATATAGGCTTTGGACGAAATGATCTGTAAAATCACTTAAGACTCCAAATCAATTTGCTGTTTTAAAAGAAACATCTTGCAGAAATTGATGAGGAGATATATTTTCATAGTGTTATTTACATCTTACTCAGACTTTTGCATTTGTCTTTTAACTGGCTTCCTTGCTACCATGACTTTAATGCAATAGCTCTTCTATAGTCCATTGCTGGATTTAGGTTTATAAAATACTACTTCATTCCCTGTTCAAAAATTCTCTAAAGTCAGTCTGAATTTCAAGGCTTTCTGAATTTTCTTCTGATGCTAGCTTCCTTTTTCCGTATTCTCTTCAAAATTCTTCTTCTAAACCTCACATTTCAGCCAGTTTGCTATAACTGAATATGTTGTATTTTATCCTCCACATCTTTACTTATGCTATCCTTTCTTCTCCAACCCTATCCTCTTCTCCCCAGCACTCAAGCACACATTTTTAACTCCACCTCCTAAAATTGTGACTTATTTTCTAGGGAACTGGAGAGCTATTTCCTTTAGATAGTCTTCTATAATTACACCAACTGGAAGCAATCTTTTCCTCTCCATTATCCTGTAAGGCTTAATATATTTACAACTCAATAATAAACATTTAGTACATTTTTAAAAATGCACATGTGTTCTGTCACTGTCGTTAGTACTGGGGATAATATAAGAGGAAAGTGGATATGATCACTGCCCTAATGGACATTACCGTCTCATGGGCAAGATAGATATTAATCATAATTATATAAATTGAAGTAAGTTGTATGAAAGAAAAAGTCTTATTACTTCACTTTCATTTACCTTTTCACTGTTTGAATCTCAGCTCCTATACTAAATTGTAAACTTGAAAAAGCAGTAGTTTTTATAATTCTCTGACAATATAAATTCATTTCTGAATAAATATATTTTTCAAAGATTTTATTTATTTATTTGACAGACAGAGATCACAAGTAGGCAGAGAAGCAGGCAGAGAGAAAGGAGGAAGCAGGCTCCCTGCTGAGCAGAGAGCCCGATGTGGGGCTCGATCCCAGGACCCTGGGATCATGACCTGAGCTGAAGGCAGAGGCTTTAACCCACTGAGCCACCCAGGCGCCCCTGAATAAATATTTATAGAATTAAAGAAGTGCTTGAGCTTTCAGTTTTGGGGTTATAAATTAAAAATGGTCTCTGAGATTGCCCTAGACCAGAGAATAATTGGATATTTTCCTCTACTCCAATGTGTTCAAAGTTAAAAAGAAGTTATATTGAATTAAGTGTATTAATAAAAACCATGCATTTAGTTTGAAGTCTAAGATTTATTTTTGCCATCCTGTGTTTGAAGAGTTTCAATCTTAAAGTAATTGTTTTTATTGTTATATTTTTACATCATTATATATTTTTGAGTAAGATGTCCATCTTCATTTCATAAAGAGGTCATCATTTTGCTAAAATATATTTATTAATACTATATAAAATATATTAATATAATTAATATGTATGTGTGTGTGTATATATATATATATATATATATATATACTGTGAAACTAGTTATGCATACTACAAAATAGTATGAGTTAATTTAATAAACATTTGTTGAATATACACCAGAATCTCATAGTGTAGTGGGCTTTAAGCATGAATCAGGCAAAATTTATGCCATCTGAAAGCTGTAGTTTTGGTGAGAGCAGAAACAAATCCTAATAGCAAAATTTTGGATCTGAACATGGATATTTAATGGATATAAGTTCATATAAATTCCAACAACAATGTTCTTAAGAAGATAGAATTAAGGGCTACACAATGTGAAAATATTGAAAATTCTAAGGAATGCTATGACCAGAGATTCATTCCATTGTGTCTGGTCTCTGGTTTCTAAGATAATTTATTATTATTATTTTTGTTGCTGTTGTTATTAGAGGGAATAGAGGTACTTTAAGCAAATACTTTGAGCTACTATGAATATTTTCAACTTAATATTTTTGAGTACAATCATTCATTGATTGCACCAATCACAAGCCTAGAAATCTCACCTTTAGACTAATGACTGGTTTCCTATTACTAGAGAGGAAATTTATCAGATTGGTTAAGTTTTCAACTCTAGATTCAAATAGGTCTGTGCTATCAAAATCAAGGCTTTACTTTTGCATAGCAAAGGAAACAGTCAACAAAACCAAAAGACAACTGACAGAATGGGAGAAGATATTTGCAAATGACATATCAGATAAAGGGCTAGTATCCAAAATCTATAAAGAAATTATCAAACTCAACACCCAAAGAACAAATAATCCAGTCAAGAAATGGGCAGAGGACATGAACAGACATTTCTGCAAAGAAGACATCCGGTGGCCAACAGACACATGAAAAAGTGCTCCACATCACGTGACATCAGGGAAATACAAATCAAAACCACAATGAGATACCACCTTATACCCATCAGAATGGCTAAAATAAACAAGTCAGGAAATGACAGATGCTAGTGAGGATGTGGAGAAAGGGGAACTGTTGGTGGGAATGCAAGCTGGTGCAACTACTGTGGAAAACAGCATGGAAGTTCCTCAAAAAGTTGAAAATAGAGCTACCCTATGACCCAGCAATTGCACTACTGGATATTTACCCTAAAGGTACATATGTAGTGATCTGAAGGGACACGAGTGTCTGGATGTTTATTGTAGCAATGTCCACAATAGCCAAACTATGGAAAGAACCTAGATGTCCATCAACAGATGAATGGATAAAGAAGAGGTGGTATATATATGCAATGGAATACTATGCAGCCATCAAAAGAAATGAAGTCTTGACTTTTGTAATGACATGGATGGAACTAGAGGGTATTATGCTGAGCAAAATAAGTCACTCAGAAAAAGACAATTATCATATGATCTCCCTGATATGAAGAATTTGAGAGGCAACATGGGGGGCTTAGGGGGTAGGAGAGGAAAAAAATGAAATAAGATTGGATTGGGAGGGAGACAAACCATGAGAGACTCTTAATCTCACAAAACAAATGGAGTGTTGCTGGGGGGGAATGGGGTAGGGAGACATTGGTTGGGTTATGGACATTGGGGAGGGTATGGTGAGTGCTGTGAAGTGTGTAAACCTGGCGATTCACAGGACTGTATGCCTGGGGCTAATAATACATTATATGGTAATAAAAATAAAAAAATTAAAAAAAATTAAAAAAAAATCAAGGCTTTACTGGGGCACCTGGGTGGCTCAATTGGTTGTGTCTGCTGCCTTCAGTTCATGGGAGAGTCTCTGAAACAAACCCCACGTCGGGCTCCCTGCTCAGCGGGGGTGTGTTTCCGCCCTCTCCCTGATCCCTTCCCCTGCTCTTTCTCTCACTTACACTCTCTATCCCTCAAATAAATAAATAAAATATTTTAAAAAATCAAGGCTTTACTGCTTACTAGTAGTGTGATGACAAAACCCCATGTCTTTTTAAATCTCAATGTTCTTATTTAATATCAAATGGCAGCAATAACAAAACTACTCATGGTAAGTGCTACAGAAATGTAGCTATTCTATAGCTTTTCAACTAGAATTTAATTTGACAATGGAGAACCTTTATTGTATTTGTAAATACTTTTAACCCAATCCTGAAATAAGCACACCTTGATTCGGTGAAGCAGAGAGAGTTAAGATGGGCCAAAGAGCAGAGCGTAGTTTTGGCCAAAGAGATAAAACTAAAGGCATCTGTAAGAGTTTACACATACAGGGTCGAGTCACACCCACATTGCTTGCTTGCCACTGCTCAAAAGAGCATGAATTTTAAAGAAGATGTAGGTCCTTTTAATGATAGTCTTTTTGTTTAATTTTGTTTACAGAATCATCATGTGATAGTTTCTGAAATGATATAAGATAGATCTATAGAGGGGCGCCTGGGTGGCTCAGTGGGTTGGGCCGCTGCCTTCAGCTCAGGTCATGATCTCAGGGTCCTGGGATGGAGTCCCGCATCGGGCTCTCTGCTCAGCAGGGAGCCTGCTTCCCTCTCTCTCTCTCTCTCTCTGCCTGCCTCTCTGCCTACTTGCGATCTCTATCAAATAAATAAATAAAATTTAAAAAAAAAGATAGATCTATAGAGCATCTTTTTAAGGGGGAAAAAAAAAAGCATAGAAGCATCATTGCTCCAGAATTGTGAAGGCTTAGAGAAGCTTTTAAATTTAGCATTACAAAAAATAGAGTTAGAAAGTTCATTCCCCATCTTCCTACTTCTGGGATGGCCAAATTTATGAAGATTAGATTATTTAATACTTATAACACATTTTGAAAACCTAAATCACATTGTTGCAACTAGGCAACTGTTGAAAAGTAAGTACCAGATTTATTAGCAGCTATTTTCACAAAGATTCCATTTAATAATGTTGGTGTACCCTCTGTAATTTATTTGATTAATAATATTTGATTTGAACCCAAATGATGACTTCTCACATATATGACAGAACTAATGAACTGTGAAAGAAGAACCGTTCAGATGGTCACCAATAACCACTGCTTTGTTAATCCTTTAAATAAACTGGAGCTCACAATGTGTCCCTTTGAAGTCATAAATAATGTATATTTTTCTTTTGACTTTTAATAAGCCAGTAGGGTTCATCTCACAGTCTCCAAACACATATATTTTATTATGGGCCTCTGCAGTTTACTTTAATTAGTGTGTCTGAGTGCTTTGGGAGACTTAGCCCTACTGAAAACAAACAGAGTCTTACCATCTATAAAACATTAGCTCCCTTTGGTTTATCCTGACACAGCGGGGGAGGCTCAGTGAGAAACACATGGTGTAAGTAAACACTCATAATTGCATTAGCATTCTCTGGTGGATTGGTAATTCAAGCTCTGTTCCATGATATTGTAAGAGCAGTTAGAACAGGTTTACCAATCTTGTGGTCTGCTGGGGATTTCATCAAATTCCATGTGAACAGAACTTTAAGTGACAAATCTACTGGAAACAGAGTGTGAGAGAAGGAGGCAAGCTGTAAAATGGAAGTCTAGTAAAGGCAGTATAACTTTGTTTCATTTCTGATGTACCTGTGAGATTTTTCAGTTCTAGTTGCCATTTCTTTTCCCTTGTTATTTAATATCAAAATCAGTTTCAGTCTATCCTTTGGATATGGCCACTCTGTTGACTATGATTATACAACAAGACAGCTGCTTGATTGATTAAAATCCTCAGCTTTCGAATATCTATATTGATGCAATTATTCTCAAATACTTGTCAATAAAACAACTATTCTACCGACTGTTGATGGAAAGCATAGATTACATTTTAAAATAATTAATATGTAGTTAAAATTCTAGGTTTTGTGGAGATATTTTCTATGGAGAAGCCTAGTGTACATTACCACTCTTTTGCTTTTGAATTTCATATTCTAGCAAGTGCTTGGAATAATACATGACCAATATATATGAGAGGGTTATAGGAATGAGAGGTATTCCCTAGTTGGAAGAATCAGATTGACCTGATTTGAATGATGTGATCAGTAGAAAATAGGATAATAGGAGTGAAATGTGGTATTTGCCTCTCTTTGACTGACTTATTTCACTTAGCATCATATCTATTTTTGTTTTAGATTTTATTTATTTATTTGATCGACAAAGATCACAAATAGGCAGAGAGGCAGGCAGAGAGAAAGGAGGAAGCAGGCTCCCTGCTGAGTGGAGAGCCTGATGTGATGCGGGGCTCAATCCCAGGACTCTAGGACCATGACCTGAGCCGAAGGCAGAGGCTTTAACCCACTGAGCCACCCAGACACCCGCATCATATCTAATTTTACAAAATTTTCAAGCTTTATTTTTTTCCCCCTGCATTCAGGCTTACTTCATGTTTCTTTATCTTTTTGCTAATTTTGGTCATGTTGGTCAAAATAGACAAACTAGTTTGCTTAGTGTATCTCTTAGTCACTTCAGAAAAAAAAGAAATCATATCAGAATTTTGATCGAAGTCACTGATTACTTAGTGCCATGTATATTTGGTCTGTACAAGTGCTGCTCATTAGAAATATACAAGAAATATAATTTTGCATTTTCTGGTGGCTATATTTTAAAAAGGTAAAAAAAGGTGACATAAATTATGTGTGTGTGTGTGTGTGTGTGTGTGTGTGTGTGTGTGTATGTGTAGAGAGTGCAGGGGAGGAGCAAAGGGAGAACGTGAAAGAGAATTTTGAGCAGGCTCCATGCCCAGAGTGGAGCCTGACATGGGGCTCAATCTTACAACACTGAGATCATGACCCAGCCAAAATCAAGACTCAGACACTTAACTGACTGAACCACCCAGGTGCCCCCACTTATATACTATTTAACACAATATATCTAACATATTATCATTTCAACATGTAATCAATATAAAATGTCTCTGAAATCCAGTCTGTACTTTGCACTTAAGGCACATCTCATTTTGGGTTACATTTTGAAATGCTCAGTAGCCACTGTGGCCAGAGGCTACCATATTGGACAGTGCAGATTACATCCTTTCATACAGAAGAAATAGATGGATGGTTGAAAAAAAGAACTAGGTTGATTTTGTTTTTAATCCACAAAAATTCCTATTCTTTATTATATATATATATTTACTTACGTATTGCTCTTTCTGTGACTGAAATTCCTGGTCTTATTTGTAAATTGTAACTTTTCTATTTTATTCTTTCTCTTCTCTCAGATTTTGATGTTATTTCATTGTTTGCTCTCGTTGATTTATATTTAGAAAACTATTTTGATAATAAGCATTTTAGACTGTCATTTTTCACAGTGATGTTTATCATGGTACATTGCGATATTGTTGGTATAAAACTTATTTTCTTAACAAGTAATTAAAAGACTTAATGTGGAAAAGATTGTCTTTCAAGTATCAAAAAGAGACTATGTTTTTCAATATTATACTATATTTGGATTGTTTTTGTTGGTGAAATTTTCAGTTTGGGAGCATTCATTGCCTGTTACTGAAACACTGTGAAAGAGAAAATGTTGGAGCTTTATAATTTGTTACAAAGCAGAATACTAGAAATTAGTTTTTCTCTTTAATGTCCATGTTTTAGAAGTAAATTTGCTTTCTATATATGATGTATTTTAAAAATTTGTTCCAGATACTGCAGGCTCTATGATTTTTATATAATTTTTACTGCTTCAGAAAAATTTCACCAAAGCTCATTTTATATTTAAGGGGGAAAAATATCTAAAATTGAGTCTTAGCATTAGTCAATAAGTAGGCAAATGAAAAGAAAACTTTTAAGTTTCTGATCCATAATTTGCTCTATATACAAAGATATTTCCATCTGCCACTACCTGTTCAATTCTAAACCTATTCTGCCTATACCTATTTTATATGAGTTCACCTTACAGACCACTAATATTTGAATATTTTAAAGTATTTATAATGCTAATATAAAAATATGCAATATTTTTGTCTTCAGATAATTAATTTAAAAATGAAAATTGCCCCAAATACATTTTTAAAAAATATTTCAAAATTGTATCATGATTCAAATTATTGTATTATTTAATTTGCTGAGTCAATGTTTAGCCAGATGGATCGTTTCATTTCCCTCTGGCTATAATTGATGCTACATTTTAAAATATCTGAGTGTTTTAAATTCTTTTTTTTTTTTAAATCTGTGCCTGTAGTGTGAATTTAAATGTATATTTAAAAACTTCATATATAACTGGGCAGTATATGATATAAAAACATGTTTTACATATTATGTAGGCTCTAAGCATGTATAGAATAAAAATATATCATTTATAAAGTGAAAGTATAGATCATACTTAACTTGCATCACAGAGAAGCTTAAACCATCCATACACTTGTCATGCCAGTGATGTATCTAGAAGATTTTTTACATAAAATCTGGAATAAGTTTCATTACTTATTTTGTTATGTCATTATAAATATTTAGCTGACATAGTCTCTAATTTTATATTGACTCTTGGAAATCTTTGAATTACCATATTCAAAAGTATATACATATATAATGTTATTAGAATTCAGTTTCTTAGAATCAAAAGATGGATAGCATAACTAATTTAATAGAATAAGGTAACTTTTGTTAAACATCTAAACTAGTAGGATAGGACATCAATGTGGATACTTAATTTTTCATGTGAGGTATACTAAAAGATATATCAGTATACATCACATGTTTTAAAAGTCATAACACCACCTTAATTTTGAAAAGATCTTTTCCAAACAAAGATTCCATTTGTAGAACAACCTCATTTATGTTTCTGTACAATTTATGTGGGCTCTTTGAGGATGTATTATGGCTATTAAAATCTCAATAGGGAAATCGATCTGTCAAAACTTCCAAGATTTTCTTTGATAACTAAATAAACAATACTAAATAATTCTTTGAATTATCTCTGTAAACGTGATCGCAGTGTCTTCTTGAGGAGTAGAAACCAGGCTTGCCTGCTGCCAGAACTGAGCTACCCTGTAAGCACACTCACAGGCTTAAGTGAGGTGCCTGACTGACTAGAATGGTTGGTGAGGAATCAAAAATATGCTTTAATCCAGTGTTCATTTTCATATCACAAAAGGTGCTACAGAATGATTGCCACTCGCAAAAGAAAAAGGCAAGCACAATTAAAAGCCAGGTTTCTAATCCCCTTTGCCCGGGTTGAGAACCAGAGCCAAAAGAAAGAGTGTTTTCACAGATACATATGCCCTCCGGGGGAAGCACACCCCGACCACCTAGCTGGTGAGATGAAAAGATACCAGGAATCAGTTTGTATCATCGGCCAATAAATTGTGCCCGCACTGCTGTCGCTGACAAGAAACCACAGGGCTGGTGGGTAGCCAACAAAAGCTCTGTTTTGTGACAGTGGACAGACAAGCATTGTGGCCAATGGAATTCTGTCTTTTTAGCCTGTAGCTTCTGTCTGAGCAGCCAAGAACATATATCATCACTATGTGAGAAAATCTGACAGCCAGTGCCTGACACTTCTGTAGAGAGCTATTTCCAAATGATTGAAGGGCAGTCTGAGCTGCTAACCACTAATTAACCTAATTGACACCAAACTGAAAGGGATGACTCAGCTGTTGCAGAAACACTGCCTAATGGTAGTGTTGTGTCTCAGCTGCTTGAATGAGAAACGATTATTAATTGTACCCTGTGGAAAGAGAAACTGTTGCATTATATTAATGTGGGGAAGTAGAGGATTAAACTTCTTATTAATCTGACTGTAATCTTGCCCCACCCTGCTGGCACTATTGTCATCAGGAATAGCCGACACTAGTTGAGCAAAGTGACTTAAACTCCACTATTGCTCCACTGAGGATTTTGCACGCAGGTTGGATGGCAGGCAAACCAGTTTTCTGTGTGCACCAACACAATCAAAGTCATGTAACATCGAAGACAAAAACCAAGAGGCTCAATAGTGGACACTGAGTAAGTGTTTGCTACTGAAGAATATAGGTTTTTGTGGTTAGTATTATTTTTGAACACAACAAAATGTTATTTCAAATTAATAAATAGAATTTTATCTGTCCTAGATATTGATTTTTTTAATTGCTGGATATGACAGCTGGTCAGTAAGTATCTAGTGAAGAGAGGAGGGAAGGAAGGAATCTTGAAGGTACTACCATAGATTCATCTATGACCAAACATTTGGAAACTAGATTGACTTTAGCTGCGTTTGTCTTTTTTAAATTGAGAAACTAATTCCTGGAACCAATAGAAAGAAAGATTTTTGAAATACAGCCATTATCTGGGAAGGCTGTAATTTTCTCTATCCTGGTAAATTGTTACGGATCCCTTTGCTTCTTAATAAAGATGTCATGTTTTTGCTTGCAGTTGTAGGTTTGGAAGGACCTCTACAGGCTATTTGGGGTTTTGGCAAACTTAATAATAGTAGGAGCAACAGAGGAGCTGCTGCCTTCTCTAATATGTTTGAAACTTTTAATTCTGAAGGAAGTTACTGAGTTAAAATAAGGCACAGTGATAAAACCAGATTTAACCACAGCTTTGAAAATTTACTTGGGAAAGCTCATCAGGATAACAGAATTTGATTCTACTATAAAACAGCTATAACCACAGAGTTCATGAAGATTTGGTCTGGCAGTTGATAAACGGCATTATATTTTTTGGTCCTTAGTAATATGCAGAGTTGAATGAAATTATATCACAGGTAGTCGATATCCAGGGCACCTGGGTGGCTCAGTTGATTAAACATCCGACTCTTGGTTTCCATGCAGGTCATGATCTCAGGGTGGTGAGATTGAGACCCATGTCAGGCTCCCAGGTGAGCACAGAGTCTGCTTGTCTTTCTCCTTCTTTTCCTGCCCCACTCTCTTTCTCTCTCTCCTTCTCTCATAAATAAAAAAATAAAATGAAATCTTTAAAATAAAAAATATGGTCAATTTCCAAGATGGCAGTGAGATGTGTTCTGAGAGAACAGTTTTCAAAATAGATTGGGCTTCAAAATGCATTTAGATTCCAGAATAATGATTTGATCTTACAATATCCATTCATTCATTCTTTATTCATCAATTCAGAAAAAAATTTCTTTAGCATGTATTTGTCATATTAATTTTTGAGCTAAAGGTCAGATTAGCTAATCAGACACCATTAATTTTTAGGTGAAATCATGATATTTCCAAAGAAAGTGGTAGGAAATAATTATAATGAAAGAATACATTTGGAATCCTTTTGTGCATTTTTAAAAAGATTTTACTTGAGAGAGAGAGAGAGCTTAAGTAGGGGAAGAGGCAGGCTCCCCACTGAGCAGGGAGCCTGATGTGGGACTTGATAGATCCTAGGCTCCGAGGATCGTGATCTGAGTTGAAGGTAGAAGCTTAACTGACTGAGCCACAAGGCGCCCTGTTTTTGTGCACTGTTAATAAAGCAAACGGAATTATGAAATATCCCCCTCCTCAAAAATATACTTATTGTCCACATCAGCTCAAGAAAGAGCAGAACTGTATTTATCAAAACACATGAAAATATGAAGCTATTTATTGCCTGTCTTCCCACTTGAAGCAAGGTTCCTGATAGAGATTATTTCAGTGGTAACATGTGATTATAGTGTCAGTGAAGAGAAAAAAGGAAAGGGAAGTATTGAGAAGGTAGAAAGTTATTATAAGAAAAAGTATTTGTAGGGTGCGATTCTGAGCCAGGTGCTTTCATTTATTGCCATTTTTCAGATGCTCACCTGGCCTCCTGTAATATAGGCAGGTTATCCTCAGTAAATCTGGGCCAGGAAGTTTGGAGCAATTGTGACAATGAGATGGCAATGACTTTGATTTTGGACAATGTTAAGAATATGGCATTTTCCCGTAGCTGCAATTTAGCAACTTAATTCTTCCACGGCCAAATTCAGAAATGCTTCTGTAGTATCCCTTTCCATCAGTAGCCTTTGTAGGATGTATATGTAGAATAACTGAGGATACATTATGAAGATGCAGCTATATTATGGCACTTTTCTTCCAGGGCACGGTCCAAAAAAAAGTATCACAAAATTGAGAGAGGAGATAAATATTCATTTACTTATTCAGCAAAAGCATGTCCATCTCCTGCCTGGGCCAGGCACTGGGATATGCACTTCCCCTATGGAACCATTCGTGGTGACCCTAGACATAGGGAGGTGTGAAAGAGCTTTCATAGGAGGCTCTGAAATCAGCACAACCTTGCATGTTAAAATGTAACTTAGGGAAGAGTTACAGTTATTCACCTTCATTTAGGGTGCTAGGAAATAGAAGCGGTTACTTCTCTGGACCTTGAGAATAACCAAGGTAGTTGTCTTTTTCTTTCCTTTTTATTTTGTTTTTTCAGACGGTGGCATTGTTAAGATGTGCAAAGTGGAGAGGGAAGATTTGAGTCTTCACTCTCACGGCTTCAAGAGAGGAGCTTTAATACCAAAATCTTAGCGGAGAATTAGACTCCATATTTCAGAGGAGGAATAGATGTGATGGGAAAAAGGAGAGGAAGAGTGATGACTGGGGTGCCTTGAACTTTCCTTCGTGAGCATGGTCATTTGGAATGAAAAGTTGGGATGTCACTGAATTTCAAAGTTATACTTTCAAGGTTGCTATGAAGTTGTGTGGCGTGTTGGAGGAGGATCCCAGGAGCTGGTTTTGTGTAGGTCTTCCTGACTCTGAAGTGAGGGACTTCTTCAGTTATCTGGAAATCGGCCGTGGTAGGAGTATTTACTCCATGGAAACTGGCAAATGCTACAGATCAGGGCTGGGTTTCTACCCATCCCAGGAAGCTGGTTGTTAACCATTTACCAGCACTCTACTGGCTGTAAGGCATTTAGGATCTCAGTGAATCATACAACCACACACAACCACACGATGATGACGAGTTCCAACAATTAGCATTTAACGACCGATACAGTATAAATCCAATCCAAATCACTCAAAGACACTGGGAAACCCAGCTACTGCAGTTGCCTCATCGATGATACATAACAAATAATAAGACAATTGTTAATTTGTGTCACACTTAGGATTTGGGTATAAATAGAGACAAAACCGCAAATAGTTGAGGACTTGTAACATTAGACAAAACACTGTTGTTCACAAAGCATCAATATTTGAGGAACTTGTTTCACATTAGAGTGTTCTAAGATCTTAAAGGAGAGACATTTTTAAAACAAGAAATAAAAGAAAGAAATCAGGAAAATATACTCCAGAATTGATAATGTGCTTATGTGACACACTGCAAATAGGGGCATTTCTGGCATTGTTTCTGAAAATTTACAATATTAGTTTATTTGAGTTTTTAATGGATAGGGATACTTAGATACTTTATCTTCCTTGATTCTCTTCTTTTAATATTTTCTGATTTAGTGGTTTCCATGGTTTTTACTATGATTACTTTTACTGGGCAAGGTATTCTAATCTCATTTCCACAAAAATTATCTAGACGAATATAGAATTATATACTTGTATTCAGTTTTATAGATTGCATTGGAGCTGACAAAAATAGTTTTATTATTTTATTTTTAATTTTAATTTTTTTAAAGATTTTATTTTTTTATTTGACAGACAGAGATCACAAGTAGGCAGAGAGGCAGGCAGAGAGAGGGGGAAGCAGGTTCCCTGTTGAGCAGAGAGCCAGATGCAGGGCTCGATCCCTAGATCCTGAGATCATGACCTGAGCCGAGGACAGAGGCTTTAACCCACCAAGCCACCCAGGCAACCCCAAAATGGTTTTATTTTAAACCAAAAAATATTTAGTCTCTCTGGTGTTGTGGCTTTCTTATAATTTCTTGAGTTAGTTTAAAAATACTTGAAAGGATATATTTGTGTTTAATTACATATGCATTATCTAATTGTATATATATTGTATAAGCACACAAAATAAAAAGCACGTATGTCAACATTTGGGGAATGGGATAGGAGGTAGAGTGGGACCATTATTTTTCAATGCATGCATTTGTGTTTGAATTCTTTATAATAAATATATATTAATTAAGTACTTTCAAGTTTCATTTTTGCAATGTTCTCCTCACTTAGCCCCCTAAGTGCAGAAAAAAAAAAAATGCAATGGAAGGAATAAAGAGAGTATGTTGTGTAAATAATTTCATGTATTTTGCCTATCTGTCAGAAGAAATATACATGAGCATTTTTTATGCTTTCAAACATCTAAACATCTATTTTCAGTTGCTGTTTCTATTTTTATACCAATACAAATAATGGTCATGTCTATGTCCTGAATGAGATTTTGGCAAAGGTTTATGTTTTGCTCTACTAATGGAAATTTTTATTAGTTTTGAACTGAAACTTATTTTGTTGAAGGTTTCTTGCCCTGAAATCTTAATGGCATAAGTTATTATGCCTAATTGGAGTAGTTTACACAGTTACAAGTTTGTTCATCATATGGCTTGCAAAGCAAGGAAAAATAGAGCTGAAATAGTTTTTTATTATAATTCCAGCGGATTATTCTATTTTTTATGTTGACACAACTTGAATTGTTGGGGTAATATTTTTCCATTATGACAAAAAAGTTCAAGTAATTCAAGTGACAGTTGAACAAAACAATGGGGACACATTCAATAAAGGAGAGCTTCAAAACTTACTATACTTTATGCACCTTTTAGCTAGATGAAAGTAACATTTTAAAGTCTCAGGCAATCAGAAAAACAGTTTGAGGTGTGCCGTTACCACATCTTCTCAGCTTTTTTCAGTCAAGAGCTAGTTCAGACCTCTTTGCGGTATGTTTGGCAATACACTTAAAAGATTACTACTTAAGCTACTAATAATCTGGCTTCAAGCAATTGTCTGTCTGTCCATCCAGCTGCCCATTCTTTCGTCAGTTTTCAAAAACCCCCAAATGAACAGCCTGAAACACAGCAACAACAGAAAGGGAAGAAACCATAATCCTGCTCTGAGTCCCCCCCGCTCAGCTTTTAGACAGCTGTGATATTACTAGAAGGCTAATGTCCTCTGGACTCATTTTTAAGATTTTTTGGGGAGTGGAGTGGGATGGGGGTAGGGTTGAGAAGGTGGTGGGGAATGGAATAATTTTGAAATTTCCGTGACCTCTTTGTGTTTTAATCTGTCCCATTCAGTGTTTTAATTTAGATTAGGAAAGAACAAATCTCTTTAGAGTTTTGAAGTTTGGTTTTTGAGGGATTAACTTGATGGAACATTGCTCTCAGGAGTCCAGCTAAAGACAAAACTAATTTGGGTTGTTCTAAGGACAGAGGCAATTTACAGAGTAATCTTGTTGCCTTTGACTTCCTCACTGCCAAGATCCATATTTTATTTATCTCATATTTCTGAGGACTCACATATATAGAATCTAGTTAACATTTACTTAAAAATAATTTGATTTTAAAAAGAAGTATAAGATTTTAAATAATAAAACTAGAAAATATGAATAAGTAATAGATTGTTCAACTCTACCCTTTTTTAATTTTGTGCTTTTTTATAGGTAGTAATAAAAATATTTTTCACTTTTGCTGTTAATATTAATGTTAACAATTACTGAGTACATCAACATCCTGGCATTCTCTCAAGCATGATAAAATATTCTTATATTGATATTTAATACAATTTTCTTACTTAGGACTTTATGGCATTTTTATTTCATTTCTCTGAAATAACTGGCTATATGCTATACATCCTATATATGCAATATGAAATACAAATATATATCTCATGTTTGTGATTATTAGGGGCCCTAAATGCTATATTTTAACCATAAATGTTAAGCATATGAGACTGGTTCATTCTATCAAAGACAGAATAGATATTCAGTTATATTTAATGATTGATTGATTGAAACTTCATTTCCAATGATCTTTGTGGTGTTGAGAAAGTCAGGTTTCTTCTTTGTCAAATGAAGCCAGGTCTCTAGCATTCCTAAGATTCTTCCATTTTCGTAGATTCTCTGTGATCAGCCCCAAATTAAATATTCAAGTGAGTCTAAACAAGTTTCCTGAAAAGTATACAAATGGAGTATTTTCCTAGCTAAACGTGAGGTACGTAAGGTTTCTGGAACATGGCCAAAACAGTGAAGACCATGGAATAGACACTGTACCATAGAAAAAGATCGTGCAGTATAGTTTTTTTTTTTTTTTTTTTTTTTTTTTGCATTTGGTTACTGAGCCATTTTCTCCTGGTAGGTGTTTCCTCCCAAAGTGGCTTTTTTTTTTCTTCCTACTCTTCTCTGGCTTACAGAAATTGTTTATTTCCTAGCTCCTCTCAGGCTTGTGATCTCCCACATACCTGGCCATTCCCCTGGCTGTTTCACTGTGGACCTATTCTCTGTCAGGAAACTGTGGAGGTGGTAAATCCAGGTTTTGTAGGGCTGGAAGTTTATACAACGTAGGGGGACTTCTTTTGCAAATATAATACAAATTATATACAAAGGGAAACGTTTATTTAAAATGAGCAAAAGTCTAACAAATTTTAAGATTTCAAAAGGCGACAAATATGGCAAACACTACAAAAGCTAGAAAAATAACAATTATTTTAATTGATTGTCACACGAGAATTTCTTTTCCCTCCATATTCAGCAGCGTATATTTTGATTGCTTCTTCATATGCTATAGCAATACTGTAGTATCAATTTCTATAGAGAAAAAGGAAAGGTAATTTTTCCTTTTATTTTGGCATAATGGATCAAATCTTTTATTACTGACTGTTTAGAAAAGTTTCTACTTCACATCTTCTTATTGGTAATCTTATGTAAATGTTCAAGATTCTTGTTACATTTGAGAAATCTATCAAATTTCTTTCATGAGTAAGCAGTAAGTTTTCAGATGTGTGAAATTTTCTTGTGCAGTGACCAATCTTAAATTTTTTGTATGGAAGACATTCTTTACCCATATTGTTAAGTACCCTTCCGAGGGCATTGGGAGAATCTCATATTGTTAAGGGGCCCTAATTTTAAGAACCATTTGTGCGCAGTAACTCCGTGTCTGGTGATACTGTTGGCAAAGAAAAGACTTTGGAATTAGATCCATGTTCAAACTTGACCTTCATTACATTTTAGCTATGTGACTTTAGATAATTCATTTAACTTCTTTGGACTACATCTTGCTCAATTCTACAATGGGGATTTTAACAGTATCAACCTCAGTAAATTGTTTTGAGTATTAAAAGTCATAGTGCCTGGATTTGAATTTCCCTGATGGCTAGTGATGATGACTTTTTTCTCATGTGTCTGTTAGCCATTCATATATCTTTTTTTGAGAAGTATCTGTTCACGCCTTCTGCCCATTTTTTGACTTACTTTTTTTTTGGGTGTTGAGTTTGAGAAATTCTTGATGTAGTGAAAAGAAGGGCCATATGCACCCCAATGTTCATAGAAGCAGTGTCCACAACAGCCAAACTGTGGAAAGAGCAGAGAAGCCCTTCAACAGACAGATGGATAAAGAAAATGTGGTCCAGGGGCGCCTGGGTGGCTCAGTGGGTTAGGCCGCTGCCTATATACAAAGGGTGCTGAGATCGAGTCCCGCATGGGGCTCTGCTCAGCAGGGAGCCTGCTTCCTCCTCTCTCTCTCTGCCTGCCTCTCTGCCTACTTGTGATCTCTCTCTGTCAAATAAATAATAAAATCTTTAAAAAAAAAAAGAAAAAAAAGAAGATGTGGTCCATATGTACAATGAGATATTACTCAGCCATCAGAAAGGATGAACACCGAACTTTTGCATCAACATGGCTGGGACTGGAGGACATTATGCTGAGTGAAATAAGTCAAACTGAGAAAGTCAATTATCATATGGTTTCACTTATTTGTGGAACATAAGGAATAACATGAAAGATATTGGGAGAAGGAAGGGAACAATGAAGGGGAGAAATTGGAGGGGGAGACAAACTTTGAGAGACTATGGACTTCGAGAAACAAACTGAGGGTTTTAGAGGGGTAGGGGTGGGGGGATGGGTTAGCCTAGTGATGGGTATTAAGGAGGGCATGGATTGCATGGAGCACTGGGTGTTATACGCAAACAATGAATCATGGAACACTACATCAAAAACTAATGATGTACTGCATGGTGACTAACATAACATACTAAAAAAATAAAAATGAGGGCCTTTCCCATTACCTTTCAGGTTTTCTCTGTGAGAACATTAGGGTAAGCCTGTTGCATCAACATTATACCCACTTTATTCAATTTTACTTTATTATATATTTATATTTAGTTCATATTCATGTATACACCTATGCAAATTGCCTTGATTTTTTGAAAATTAAATTTCTATGTTTGAATTTAAAAAAATGTAATAGTGCTTTTTGAAATTGTTGGTTCCTCCCTTCACTTGTCCCTTCACAGTATTTTCTCATCTGAATTTTAATGAGGCTTTTCTGAAACCAGATCTTCATGCCAAAATGGAATGAGATTTTTTTTAAGTCACCTTGTCTAGCTATTTGTGAAAAATATTTGGCGACAAAATTGGGGCATTTGTGAAGATGAAATACAAATGCTTTGATTACATAATATGTGCCAACTACTATTTCAGCTCAAATATCTTGGGCTTCATTGTCTAGTTAACCATATCTCCACACACACAGAAAATCACTTTCTCACATGACTATCTCATCCTCTTATTACCACCAGGGTCTAAGAGTACTTAGGCATATTTGTTAATAAATAAATGAATGAAGGGTCTCCTATAATCCTACAACAGCTCAGACAGAGAGGCTGACCTTCCTTTTACAGGTAAGGCCTCTGATAGGTAAACCCAGCTGTTTATGGAAGCACAGCTTATAAGTCTCCATCAAATGCAGGTCTTTCTAAATTCCTCCTCTTTCTACTATACTTGCATCTGCTACAGATTTTGATGCTTTTCAAGTCCCTCCTTACAGGTAGATACTTAATCCATATACTCTGGATTAAAATATGTTTTAATCTCTAAGTATCTCTGATACATTCCATTCATTATCTGTCAATGATAACACAAGAAGGCAATCATGCATGTGTGTTGTAAAGATGTAGTGAGGTCTTTTTAAAAAATCGTCTTTACAATTTTTGTTACTGAACAGTTTTACTCAACTACCTTTCTACATGTATTATTGTCTAAGTTTATTTAACTGAGAATATTAATTTATGACTTACCTATAATAATTGAAGAATGGGCATTTTTTGTTAAGTGACTATCTTATTAATGTGAAAGTTACAATTATAGCATTCATGAATTGCTACTTTTCATAAAAGTATAATGCATGTTGGAATTATAGTGAATGTAAATTTGCTTTGATAATTTATGGCACCTCTGAGTTCTCTTGAGTACCACAGAATACTCATGATGAACATCATATACTACTGTTCTTCAGACATAGAAGGTATAGGAGATAAAGCTGATAGAAACCAAAATTGAGTTCATGAACTAATCTGGATTTTTTAAAAAGTCATTCATGTTAACTTCTCTATTTTTCAGTTACTTCCTTATCCATCAAATAGAGAGGATGATGTAATTGTATTTTTATATATTCCTTTGAATTTTGGAAGAATTTGAATCACATTATTATTTTATAATTAATATTGGTATCCCAGTCACGTATTAGAGGAAGACATTAAGAAATCTATATACATGGAGTGTATGAGGGTCTCCACCTCTTCGTTCTCATCTGTCACACTGGCCACCAGAAACATTCCAAACATCTTGGAGGGTTTCACCTCTTTCCCCAGACTCTAACATTGGGGTGCCTCTGATGGCCTTCCCTTTTTTATATATAGTAACTCCCAAGGTAATCCATTACAATTCTAATTTTGCTGGCAATGCCCAACCTTAATCTTTATCAATGCCCTTTACTCTAAACTGGAAACTTGATATTCAGTACCATACACTACAAATCAATGTCAAAGTTTCTTAAGTATTTCAAATTTAAACTGAACTCCTGATTTCTCACCTCCACTTCCCTACATCTAATTCTATTAATGACAAATCTGTTTTTTCAATTACTTAAGCCTCAAATCATCTTCTAGTTTTTGTCTTGTTTTGCTTTGTTTTGTTTTTCTTTCATAGCCTAAATCCAGTCTAGTATATATCTTGTTCCATTACTTCTGACCACTGCCATCATTACCATACTGGTCCATGTGCCTGCCATTTTGTACTGAGATTACTGCAATAGCCTCTCCTTTTAAACTATAAATCAGGTTATGCCACTACTCATAACCCTCCTATGGGTCTCCAGCACTTCTCTCCATCCCTTACTGTTCTAGCAATGTTGGCTCCTTGGAGTTCCTTCCTTCTGCCAAGCACAATCCCTATGGACCATTGCTTACTGTTACCTCTGTTTTGAACTGTCCTTTCTTGCTAATAATGTAATGTTCTTCATATCTTCCCTCATGCCTCTGTTCCAATGTTACTTAACAAGAAAGCGTTCCTTAACTACCTTATATAGGACAGGAAATTTTCCCTGCTCCTCCCTCTGAAATTTTCTATTCCCCTTCCCTGCTTTAGTGTTCTCCATTTTACTCATCAGTATCTAGCATATGGGATGTTTCAAGTATTTATCTGTTTATCATGTGGCTCCCCTAAAGTTGAATATAAACAGCATAAGGACATAGACTTTATCTGTTTCTTTAGTTAATAAACTCTGTTTTAAACAGTACCAGCTATAGAGTTGGCACTCAATAAACATTTGTTTGAATAACGATATCTCACTGAATGAATGAATAGTAAATGGCTTTAAACTGTGTACCCACACTGCCATTTACATGAGTTATATATATATGATTCATACAGAGTTCCAAAGTTAAAATTAAAATTAAAAATTAAAATGCAATTTTATAACATGAGAAATATAAATGCTATAAACTTCTAAGAAGCATAATTTGAAAGTTTAATTATTTAAAATTTTTTTATTATCATGTTTAAAGAGCTTAAATAACTCTTCATACATATTTCTTCCTGGAAGTTTATTTAAATTAAAATTGTAATTTCCCACTTACCTACAATGAATGGGGATTAGATATTTTTGTTAATTGAATATCTTGTTAACATAGAAATTATAATCAATTAGTTCACAGATCACCACTTTTCTTAAAAGTATAACATGCATCACAATTACATCAATGTAAATTTACTTTGATAATTTAGAAAGCAACTTGGGCACTTTTATTCCTCACAATATTCATCGTTAACATCTAATATTACTATATTCAGATACAATAAAAGATTGCTGAAGTAAAAGATCACGTAAATAATAATAAAAAGTAGATTTTTAATTTTAACTTTTCTCATGCCATATATTCTGGTAGAGAAAGTCTTTTTCCTTGTCCAGTAACCTGATCTTTCTCCCTTAGACTCTAGTGAGATCGCATCAAAACTGTTGGACATGTTTTAACACCTCACTCTTTGAATGATATTAAGGCTAGGATTACAAATAGAGTCCGTGTAATGTGTGTGTCTGTGTTTACAAAGTTTGAAAATTGGCTGCAACAATGTAAAGTACAAGACAGTGGTTATGTTAAATCTTAATAAGAACATAACAACATGTAATGAATTTAAATAACATTTTGAACAGTTTTTTTTTTTTTTTTTTTGTATGTGTATTGTTATACTTCTGAGCTTATTAAAGCTTAAAACTTCACAAAGACTTTTGGAATACCCTGTGTACCTGAGTCTTTACTGTGCATGGTACTTAAGTTAATTAACAAAATTAACTGGAATTTATTAAAAACACAAATTTCTAGGATCCCTATGCCACTCTCCTCATTTCCATCAGAAATTCCGAGTCTGTTAGTATGAATGGTACCTGCAGCCTATTTCAATGTCTGTGTATCTGTCTGTCTGTCCGTCTATCTATCTATTTATCTATCTTCTCTAGGTGATTTTACTGATCAATTGGATATGATCACACCTGATCTAGGGTAACATTTCTTGAAGTATGTATCAAAGAACACTAATCTCCCATAGTTCTCGATAATGAGCAGTGCCTACAGTTTGACGAGATTAGGAAATGCCAGGCCCTATACATCTGGAATAGTATAGGCTTCACCAAGTCCTGGGTTTATGAAACATGAAACTTTGTTTAACCCACAGTTTATCAAACTACTTAATCATGAAATCCCAATTTCCACCACAGCAGCTGTTAACACCCCTTAAAAAGCATGCTGCTTTCAAACTTTCTGTCTTTGTTAGACAACTGAAATTCATCAGGCTGTTCTTAAATAAAAGGATAGGTTATTCTTTATAGAGGACAGAAATTTTGAAACATTTCCATTTCTTCCCCTAACCCAAACTCATCTATATACTCTCTAAGGTTAAGTTTAATTAATATTATTTTTCTTGAAGATTTCCAGAGATCTGTTTTCTACTTTTTAAAAGAAACAGGTAAGAGTAAGTCTTAGTTTTCAAAATATATTTCTAACGATAGATCCAGAGAATTGGCATGTTGTTAAGATATTGGGGGTGCTATCCTTTGTGAGGACTAACATAATTATATGTACTACATGCTCTAGGCTAGCCGTACTTTTTGTTAAGTTTGTCACATATGGGGTCTAGTTTAAAAGTAGCTTAATTCAGCTATCACCATGGCTTTTCTTCCTGTCTGTTGGTCATCACAAGTATAGCAAGAAGAATCCTAGGAGTAGTATGTTCCGAACTCTTCCATTCTCTGTTTTCATACATCAGAGCAAGCTTGTTTCTATCCCTATAAAAGGTATTTCTACTTTATCTGTGTTCTAGAAGACTATTACTTTCACAGAAAAGAGTACAGAGACCAAAATGAAGCAGTTGTTAATTATTTTGGTACTTTCCTAATAAGGACACTTTGTCTCTCTCTTTTTTGATTATATATATATATATATATATAGTCTTAAATTATCTACCAGCGTTAAATAAATAAATCCTCTCTCTTTGTTGATTGGTTTATATTTTCATTTCCCATTTACATACCTGTTTCTTTTGAGCAATCATTTTCGTATATTTAGCATCTATCCTTTTGAACATATGGATTCCTTTAAATGTATATTGTTAACATTTACATCTTTTTTTAAACAAGTTTTTATTTATCAGAGAGAGAGAACATGAACAGAGGAGAGAGGCAGAGGGAAAGGGAGAGGGAGAAGCCAACTCTCCACTGAGCAGGGAGCCAGACATGAGGCTCCATCCCAGGACACGGAGATCATGACCTGAGCTGAAAGCAGACACTTAACTGACAGGGCCACCCAGGCACCCCAAGGTGTACATTTTTTTTTCTTAAAGAATTCACATGCATGGTATTGTGCTATTGCTATCATTTTTCTTTGCACATTCCCTGCCCCACCTGGTCCTGTCCTCCCACCCCTACCAAGACTCTATCTGGTGTGTTCCTTTTAACTATTGCCTAATACTCTATAATGTTCACCATACTGTATCTATCCAACACTTACCCAAGGAAGGATATGCCGGTAGCCTTCACTTCTTATCACCACCAGCAACACTCTAATGAACATTGTCATATTTTTCCATTTATAGAGCTGCTGAAATTTCAGTGGGCTTCATACCCTGGCAAATCCATTTCTAACACAATACTGCCAGCGCACTGTTCTTCGGGGTGGCCGACAGCTTCTATGAACAGTGTCCACTCTTCAGATATCATCACATTCTCATCAACGTGTGGCTTTCTATTGCTTTATAATTTTTGCTAGTCTTTAGGGTGTAGACTGAAATTTCGCTGTGGTTTTAATTGGTATATCTCTGATTAATAATGACATTGAGCTTCTCTTCATTTCCTTGTTAACTTTTTGGGTTTTCTCATTTCTAAATTGACTTTTTAATGTTATCATTACACTTCAATTTATTTTTTATTTTTATTTTATTTCAGTTCCATTTATTTTTTTATTGAACAAGCAAATGATTTTTTAACCTTAAGTTTTAAGATACATATTTTTGTTGTCTACTTCATAGAGAAATGATAGTAATTTAGGTCTTTCCTTTCTCCCTAATCTGGAACAAAATATCTATGGTATAAAAATTCACTGCAGACACAATATAAGTGAAAATATCAAGAGAAATAAGTTGTAGAGCTCTTGCTTTCTCTTCTGCCAGCCAATGGTACTAGCATGTTTGCTCTAAAAGGAAAATGATGTGATATGAAACCAAGACAAGCCTTGCTCGCTGCTGCAAGATCCAGAGTGAGCATTCACATGCACTTGCTGAAAAAGAGACCCTATGAAAACCATTTCTTCAGAGGTGAATGTTGATGTATTTCTTCAAGGCAGCTGAGAGACATGTGCAAATAGGCTGTAAGGATATCTCCTCCACATTCCCTAAGTCATTGTAAAAAAAAATTTTTTTTTTAACTAAGGAAGGCTCATAGGAATACTACATCCAAAAATGTAGTAGGAAAAAAAAAAAAAAAAAGGAATCAGGAAGCTAGTGCATTGTGATCACACCTCTGTTTTCCTGATGTGGCAGTGCCAAAGGCAGGCATGTTTGGATGAGATTCTTAAAGGTTGCATCTTTCACTTCACACATATTATTAAATTTTTATAAAGAAACTGTTTCTCACAGTTTCTGTGGTGAGGTCCCATATCTAACACAACTATGAATAATCTTTAGCATTCATGGAAGTTTCTGTGAAGATTTCTGGGGCTCATTGGTATCAACACAGATTGTTTTGTTGCTTGTTTGCTCTTGCTTGTATAAAAGATTAAGGATATGCCTTCTCTAATTCAAAGTCTTTCTATATAATTGCTGGGGAAAATTGAGATGCAAAAAGATGAAGCATTTTGGCAAGATTGCAGCTGTTAATTACAAACATATCACAGAGAAAATGTCCTATCTCCTGATCTCCATCTCCTGCTCTGTTAACTAGAGGCTGATTTCTCAGAACAAAGAGTCAGTGTCAACTTGGCATATTAAAAGTACCAAACCTAAAACAACAACAAAATGGAAGGTTATGAAGGTGATAATTTCATATCTGTCCCATCTTCTTTGACTTTTTAAAGTTTCTTTGATTTCTCAAAAACCCTCAGTATCTCATAGAAGAACTTTACCTTACACTCACAGTTCAGCCTTTGTTCTGAAATTTCTCCTTAGCCAATTTTTTTTTTGTTTTTTTGTTTTTTTGTTTTTTTTAAAGATTTATTTATTTATTTATTTGACAGAGAGAAATCACAAGTAGATGGAGAGGCAGGCAGAGAGAGAGAGGGAAGCAGGCTCTCCACTGAGCAGAGAGCCCGATGCAGGACTCGATCCCAGGACTCTGAGATCATGACCTGAGCCGAAGGCAGCGGCTTAACCCACTGAGCCACCCAGGCGCCCCTCCTTAGCCAATTTTTAAAGTCTAATTCCTTCCTGATGCTCCTGACCACCAATTAGGTTGTGTTTGCTGCCTAAAGCTTTTCTTTGCATTCAACTCTCAATATTTTCTTTGTGCTCTTGCTCTTTACCGCACTGTTCCATTAGTCACCTCAGATATTTAATCTTAAATTTGACTCAGGAGCTTTTTACACCGGAACCACCATAAAGGAAGATGCTTTCATCAGTCTTGTCCTAGGTATTAAGAAGGAATCATTTTTAAAACGTTCATTTTAAAACGTTAACAGTTTTTTTTTAAAGATTTTATTTATTAATTTGTTTGACAGAGAGAGAAATCACAGGTAGGCAGAGAGGCAGACAGAGAGGGGGGAAGCAGGCTTCCCACTGAGCAGAGAGCCCGATGCGGGGCTCGATCCCAGAACCCTGCAATCGACCCTGAGATCTTTACCTTTCCTGAAGGCAGAGGCTTAACCCACTGAGCCACCCAGGCACCCCCTTTAAAAGGCTGGAAAAAGAGTTTAACAGACACTTCAAAAAAGGAGAAGATACATGAATGACCAATGAACACATGAAAAGATGCTCAACATGAATAATCAACAGGAAAATACAAAAATAAAGCCACAAAGAGATAACACTCTACATCTATTAGAATGTCTAAATAAAAAGACCAACAGTACAAAGTGTTAGCAAAGATGGAAAGCACACAGAACTCTCATACACTGCTGGTGAATAACATGATATAATCACTTGGAAATCAATTTGACAATCTCATGTAAAGTTAAATATATAGTAACTGTGGGATCCACAATTCCATTCCTAGTTAATGTTCATATCTTGACTGTGGTGGTGGCTACATGGCTGTGCATGTTTGCCAAAATGCATCAAAATGTATACTTAAAATGGAAACCTTTTATTTTATATAAATCATACCTCAATAAAGTTGATTAAAAATTAAATAAAAACTCAGGGATAAAGGGGAAACACCCCAAAGTAAAACCTTAATTAAGAAGTTGTAGGAATCTGGTGAAGTTTACAAAAAATGTCATATGGACCATAAACTAGGCAGTATTGTAGTCAAAGTATGTTGTTTTTGAAAAGTGGAATCAATATCATTGTTTATATGCCTATTTTGTGTTAGGAATTATTCAAGCACTGTGTGACTGCTGTCATGTTTAATGATAAAAATATCCCAGTGCAAAAAAAAAAAAAAAAAAAAAATCCCAGCGAAGTGGGTATTATTAGCCTCATTTAAAAGACAATATATTTCAGGAGGAATAGATATTTTGAGAAGAATTTGTTTAGACATAGGATATAAATGGAGCACAGAAGGCCTGATATTATATGTCCATACAATAACTAGTGCATTCTTCAATTCTCCATGTAAATAGAAAAATGACAGATGAAACAACTTGAACAAATCATTTACATTCTTCAGTGATATCATTCACATCAGATTACAAGAATAGTGGTAATGCAAAATATTTTAAGTGTTTTTATGATTATAATTTGACTAATATTTTTATAGATAGGGATTTAGCATATCCTTTATATTTTCTAATGTTTTCAAGAATGATTTTTTAAAAAATTATTTTATTATGGTGAAAACTTAATTAATTATGAGTTTTACCTCTTAACAAATCTTTAAGTGTGAAATACATTATTGTTAACTACTAGTACAATGTTGTGTAACAGATCTGTATTTAGCTTGCTTAACTGAAATTATATGCCTCTTGATTAGTAACTCTCCATTTTTTGCTTCATTAGCCCTGGCAACCACCATTCCACTCTTTGATTCAACGAATTTGACTATTGTAAATACATTACGTAAGTGGAATCATGCAGTATTTGTCTTTCGGTAGCTGTTTTATTAGCTTTTTTACTAGCACAATGTCTTTAAGTTTCATCCAAATTGTTGCATATTACAGAATTTCCCATTTTTAAAAGATGTAATAGCAGTCTAGTGCATGTAGGTACTATATTTTCTTTATCCATTTATTTTCTGATGGACATTTAGGTTGTTTCCACATCTTGGCGATTGTGAATAGTGCTATAATGAACACGGGAATGTTAGTATCTCTTTGACATCCGGATTTTAATTTGTTTGGTAAGTACCCAGAACTGGAATTATGGGATCATATGTTTTTGCATTTTTGGTGTTGTGTCCATGAAATCATTGCTTAGACCAATGTCATGAAGCTTTTCTTTTGTGTTTTCTGCTAGTCTTATATTGAAGTGTTCAAGTCTTATATTGAAGTATTTAATCCATTTTGAGTTTTGTAAATGTGTGTGGGTATTTGGTATTAGTTAAGGGTCCAATTTCATTCTTTTGCATATGGATATCCAGTTTCCCAACACCATTTGTTCAAAAGACTGTTCTGTCCGCCTTGCTGGTTCTTGGTATTCTTATCCAAGTTCAGTCAATGGTATATGCATGATTTTATTTCTGGGCTCTCTGTCCATTGGTCTGTCTTTTTGTCAGTACTACACTGTTTTGATTACTGTAGCTGTATAACATATTTTGAAATCAGAAAGTGTGATGCCTCAAGCTTTGTTCTTGCTCAGGATAGATTTAGCTATTTGTTGTCTTCTGTGGTTCCATATCAATTGTGGAATTTTTTTTTCCCCAAGAAAGTGAGTTTTATTAAAAGGAGGGGAAAACAATAGGAAATGTGTTTGCCTCATCATGTTTTTAAAAAAAATTTATTTTTTATTTTTTAGTAACATATAATGTATTATTAGCCCCAGGGGTACAGGTATGTGAATTGCCAGGTTTACACACTTCACAGCACTCACCATAGCACATACCCTCCCCAATGTCCATAAAATTGTGGAATTTAAAAAGAGAATTTCTATTTCTGTAAAAAAAATGCTACTGGAATTTTGATAGGGACTGCATTGAATCTATAGATTGCTTTCAGTAGTATGGATACTTTGACAATATTGTCTTCCCAGTCATGAATATAGGATGTGTTTCCATTTGTGTATTTAATTTCCTTCATCAATGTTTTGTTATTTTCAAGATATATTTTGTGATATTAACTAAAATGACTATACAATAAATGGAATCTCAAGGTTATAGAATTAATTTAAAAATTGACTTAAAACAACTTAAGGACTTTTCATCTTTTGGAAAAAAACGGGGAGGTAAAATTGCATAAACTCTTTACTTTTTTACCTGACCCATGAAGACTTGAAGGTCTCATAGTTAAGAGATGCCATCTTCTTGGCACAGTTTTGTCTTGAAGTATAAGTGGCCAGACTTTTTTTAACCTTTCTATTTTTTGAATTCTTGTTACAAGTTTATTTTAAAAGAGGTTTAATATAGGGGCGCCTGGGTGGCTCAGTTGATTTAAGAGTCCAGCTCTTGATTTCAGCTAGGTCATGATCTCAGTGTCCTGGGATGGAGCCTTGCATTGACCTGCATATTGGCTCTGTGTTTAGTGGGGAGTCTGCTTGAGAATTCTTTGTCTTTCTTTCTCTGCCTCCCCCTCTCCACACATGTGCTTTTTCCTCTTTAAAATAAATAAATAAATCTTTAAAAGAAGTTTAATATAACAAGCATCAAGTTAACAGGTAATATACAAACAAACAATTCCCAGAGACCCCAATATCACAATATTTTGAATGCTCTTAACTTACACTAGAGTTGCTAAAGGTATAGGAAATGTCTTTTATCCAGTTTCTGGAGTCTCTGATACCATCATAAGTTCTGTGATCTTCTTTTCTGGGCTATATAGTGTTTAGCTTTTTGGGGAATCACTGGTAACTATACTGTCCCCAGTATAGCTTTTTTGCTTAGTTCTTGAATTATTCTGATCTTTTCTCGTCAACTTTAAAGAGGAAAACTAATTTTTCTTCAACTTTTGACTTTAATTTTTCTTGTGATCTAGTGTCTCAATGAGTGTTGAACTCATCTTCAATTTATGTACCTTTTAAAAGCTCCCCCATCTATCCACATGCATATTTCTTCCCTCTTTTTTTTTTTTTAAATCCCAATATACCTAAGTAATAAAAATCGAACTTCGTTCAGTGACTTAACAGCTAAGTGAAAAACATAGTTGCAAGTACTGTGTATAAAAAACAGTCCTAGTTCAAGGTTAATTACTCCTAATTTTTCATTTCTCTCATCTGTATGTCTCCATTCACAACAGTAGCATAAATGAAAAGCGTGAAAGGATGAAAAATGCAATGTTTCATGAAATATGAGGTAATGATTTTAGTGTCCTCTTCAAAAGATGAGGTATGGCCCTTCCATACTTTCCAAGTACTTAACCTATATATCACTATCACTTAAGCATCTTATTCCGAGATCACTATGCCTCCTGCTTTATGGGACAGATGAGATGAGAGAGCATCCTGCCACAGATCAAATGAAAGACACAAATGAAGACATTATAGAAATGTTTGTTTTCAGTCACTATTTCTTTGTGGAGGATAGGATTCTTTAGAAGAGAAATGTAAATCACTTATTTTCTTATTTTGAATCCTCGTTCATCAATTTGTAGGAGCTGAGTGGATAGAATTTTTTTTTTCCTGAAAAATCATAATTGCAGGATTCTTACCAGGTTATCAGAACTGACATAATAGTATATCTCCTAGTCATACAATTTCTGTTTCACATACCAGGTTCATCTTAGGGCAAACGGAAGTAGATTGATAGATTTGTCACTCTTGCAGGGCACTAGAATCTGAACAGCAGAATTTCAAGAATTCTGTATTTTAGGTTATTTTTCTCTAGATGCTATTACATAGCTACTTAAATTTTTATTTTTAGTGATCTCATTTGTTGGCTAATAGGACCTGTGTTTTGGAAGATGAAGCTAAACTCATGTCACTGAAAGCACTCAGGATAGTGTCAGTGCTTAACCCTTTTCCAGTGAGAAATCCTTTGATGTTTCTGTTTATAACTTCTGATTTCCACATTAGGAGTCAAGAAACTAAAATATTTTCTAAAATTACAAAAAATTGATAACCACACTAAATGGGACAAAATATATGATGTTAAGTATCTTGATATGTATTCTTATAAGCAATGTTTGGAAACTTAAAGACAACATTAGGATGGTGAAATGTTAATAATTAAAATTATTTAATTTTATTGTTCTATTCTTTTTAAAAAAGATTTATTTACTTGAGAGAGAGAATGAGAGAGCATGAGCAGGAGGAGGGAGAGGGAGAAACAGACTCCTTGCTGAGCAGGGAGCTGCATATGGGGCTTAATTCCAGGGTCCTAGGATCATGACCTGAGCAGAAGGCAGACAGAAGCATAACCGACCGAACCACCCAGGAACCCCAAATTTTATTGTTATATTCTTTTCATGGAGATGGTAACCAGAAAGTAAGACTTACTGGTTAGAGCTCTTTCATTTTCAGAAATTATAATTTGATTTTATATTTGTTAATCGCAATGAATGGGGCAGGCAGCTTTTACAATTGTTGATTCTTTAGCCATTAGAACACTAGAGGTCACTGTAGCTAGTATTTGTGTCACTATTTCAATGATTTGGTTAAATCACTAGCAATTTTCTGTTTAATTTAAATAACTGAGTGTTTTAAAGGGAATCCCATCTTCCTGATGTGATAGAATAGTTTATACATCACTAGATATATATGCTCTTAGATAACTCTACCTATATTTTTTATTCCATTTTCAAAAGCAAATAATTTAAGAAAGGGAAATATACAAGACAGGTGAGAAATGCAAAAGTCTGTCCAAATTGGAAAGTATATGTTTTTATTTTGCTTTAGGTGTTCTTTGTCCTTCAACCAAGTCCCAATTTCAGTTTCTCGTATTGTTAGCCCGTGACAAAGTAAACTCCAGGTGACAGATGCCCATATTGCTTATATTCCTAATTGGTTAATTAAGGCCGGATACAATTGCAAGGCCTCAAGAAAAGATGTTTTGAGAAGGTAGAGGGCCCGAGATGCTGCTCCCTTGCCCGTCCATGTTATCATATTAATCAGGCAGGAAAACCTGTGATCTAAACGTTGTCTTGGAAACAGGTCTCCAGCCTCTTCAGTGGCTGTAGGAGACTCCCGTCTCACTGAAGTCAAACTGGGTCTGCTTCTTCAGCCTGTGCAGGCAGTGGGAGCAGAGGGCTTGGGTCTAATTGGTATTTATTGTTGCCATTGTTTTGCATTCCAGACCTTTGATAAACCTTTCCCAGCACAGCAAACCCATGGTTAACTCCACAGCAGTGAGGAAGCTATGGGAGCAGAACTGCAATTAACCTTCTTGGGCAAAACAGAACATAAAAAACCATGAGGTAGGCTTGCTTTTTGCAGATGTAATTTTTAATGACAGCTGGCAGGTGAAAAAATACACCTTAAAATGAGAACCTATTTGTGTTCATACACAATAGCCAGAGAAGAGACATTTACCTAAAAAAGGGCTAATTATTCATATTGAAGTGAAGAAGAAGAAGGAAGAATGTAAAAGACAAAATAGTTATAATTAAAAAGTAGGTTGTTTCTAATACTGGGATTCAAGCGTAAGTGTTGTCAGGTGGCTTCTTATTTAAGTGACAATGCTCAATGAGTACAAAAAACCTAACCCTTTTCTCAAAACTTTTTCCATGTTGTTATGTGTAAGAGGTGGTATTTATAATGGGAAATATTATGTCTTACGAAGCTGCAAATTCCAGGTAATTATCAGTGGGCAAGACACTTACTTGTTTTAAGCCTCAATTTCAGCATCTGAAAAATTCGAAGAGGTACCTTAACAGCCTGTAAGCTGAAAGCTCTGCCACATTATATTTTGAGACCCTTTGGGGCTCTAAGCTCTATGACTCTGTAATGCTTTGTAGCAGAACCTCTTCAGTAATTTATCCCTTAACAGATTGCTTCACATGCTAGTAATAACAGGAGGCTGAGGAAAGTTCATTAGAAGAAGATTAAGGGAAATGGAGAAGTCATGCTCTGAACCCAGAAAAGAACAGTGTTTGGAGGTAGAGGAAAGTGACCTGGTAGAGGTGACTGTTCGGGACCAGAGGCCAGGTAGAGGTAAAAAATAGAAGAAAACAGACCAGAAAAGGGACAAAGCCAAGGAGGAGTTCTTTTGCATGAATTTGCGAAGGAAACACATTTAAGAGGTGGAACAAGCTCTTAGACTTGTTGGTAGGAGGGGTTAGCCTAGCCTCCCTCCTGGTTCTTATCTGAGCAGTCCCCATGGTTGTGAATTGTCTGTGCGCAGTGCCTGTGGGTTCACTGGCGCTGCCGAATATGGAGGCTTAAAAATTTGAAAGGCAGATATATCTGCCCATCTTTATTCCAAAGCATTTTCCCTTCTCAGAAGCTGTGCTTTCAATTTAGAGGCTGCTGTGAAGGTCGAACCCTCAAGAGAGTCAAGGCAATGTTGTATGTGGGATATGGTTGAAACCTGGGCTGAGGCAGAGAAATTGTGATGATTCTGATGCAGTGAATCTCTGAGTGTCTGCCTGGAACCCCTGGGAGTTGCTGTTATTGTGGGCTCTCAGCTGGAATATATTCAGTACATTCAAGTTTTTTATTGTGTCAGTTTTTACTCCAAATTGCATGGCAGCTTCTGAATATTCTGGTATTAGCTTGTCCCCTGATGTTGTGGCTTTTTCCTTCTACTCTTTTCTAAATCTGAAACTATTAAACTATTAAGAGAAATGCTGTGTGGGATAAAGTCTTGCTCCTTTCTCTTCCTTGGCCATCTCTTCTCCCTCAAGTTTAGCCGTGTTACTGAAGATTCAGAAGTTCTTGGAAATTTTATCTTGGTACTTTCGTTACTTTAACTTGATTTTCTACACAAGGGAACTCCTCCTGGATTTGACCTCTACCTGTTTTTCATGTCATCTTTACATACATACCAGCTGTTAGGAGGTGGTGAAGAAGATTGGACAGTGGGCCTTGGCAGGGGATATTCAAAGCATCACTTTCTCCCCTTCTCCGAACTGTGCTGACATTCCCAGTGGCCGCTGGGGGGAGCCACATACCCACATTCTCTCAGACTTAACAGAGTCCCTTTTCAAGGAAGCTGAGATCATAGTCAGTTGCGGCCAATATGAAAAGTAAATTGTTTTAAATGCCTTTGGAAAAAAAGCAGCAATTCAAACTGACAAATTTATGGGTTTAAATTTGAATCAAATATTGTATTTGACTTTCTCCCTTTTTTTTTTTTTTTTTCTCTAGGGGATGTGGAAACTAATGAAAAAGGGACCGTATCTTAAAGGAAAAATGCATACTTGCAAAGCACTGCTTTCCTAGCTTCTTTTTCCATGCACTTCCCAGGTTGGTAGCTGTGAGGTGGTCAAAACTCCAAATATGTTTGTCTTGTTTAGGTTATAAGGCTCTGATGAGTTATTACAGATCCCAAATTGTCTAGAAAGATAGGACAAACAGCATTGAAGGGTGTATTTTTTTATTTCATTCTTCTTGTTTTGCATCTCTCAAGTGTCTAAATGAACCTATTTTTTAACAATATCTAAAAATAATCTTAAATCATAATGTCGAGAGAGTCTCTATAATGTGGGAAGCAGAAATATAAGTAGCAGAGATATCAAGGCTACTACCTCTGTATCAGTTTATATCAGTGACTCTTTTGTGTACTGTTGGAACACAGGCATACAAAACAACAACCACCACCCCCACCCACACACACAAACTGAGAAAGAGTAATGAAATTAAATAAAGAATGGCATATCATCTCAGGAACTGGGATTTATTTATTTTTTCTTTATTATTTATTTTATTTTATTTATTTTTTTGAAGATTTTATTTATTTATTTGACAGAGATCACAAATAGGCAGAGAGGCAGGCAGAGAGAGAGAGAGAGAGGAGGAAGCAGGCTCCCTGCTGAGCAGAGAGCCCGATGTGGGGCTCGATCCCAGGACCCTGAGATCATGACCTGAGCCAAAGGCAGAGGCTTAATCCACTGAACCACCCAGGCACCCCTGGGATTTATTTTAAATCTTTTTTGGAGGAAGAGGGTCAAATGTATATTGAGAAACCTTGGATGTAGGATTTAAGAAGGCTATAGACCCAGTGACTTCAAACCTCAATTAATGTGTTGCAGACATAGTGACCAGTGCCTCTGATACCCCTTAGCTTTGCTTATCTGTGAGGAGGACCCCTCATTTGATTAGACTGTGTCAGTAGTCTCTTCTTTTTCTCACCATGAATTTCACTGAGTTTCATAATCTTTATTTGGTTTCCATTTAACTTCAGTATAATCAGCTATCTCTTTGAAGAATAGTAACAAAAATTCCTAAAATTTTAAACAGATTAACACTATGCCAGATTTATGTGACCTATATATTAATGTTCATTATATTTGAAAAGACAGACTCTTCTATAGCAAAAAAATTTAAAATTAAACAGTATTATAATTTTGTGACCTAAAAGATCATCTCAAATAAACCTTTGTTTTTTCATGATTCAAAAGAAGAGTCATATCCATGTTTGTGGCCAGACTATTTTGGAAGAAAATTTAGTTATAGATGTGATTGGAAAATTAATTTTCACCACCATTATTAAGATACTGTTTTGTAAAGAAAGATACAGTATTGGCAGATTATTTTGAGGAAGTTGTTTTGTAGAAAATGAGCATTTGTTGAAGGTTTGCACTATATCAAACATTTTATATATATTTATTCATTTACTATTCTCAGTAACACAATAAAAATGCTATATATTTTACAGGTTAGGAAACTCAAGTGCAGATGTTAAATAATATATACAACTTTAAATGGTTAATATCAAAGACATAGTCAAAACAGTTCTCTGTGATACCAACATCTATTCTCTTAAGAAAAAATTTTCCCTTTTGCCCCAGTATTCTTAAGAAATAATTGACATACATCACCATAAAAGTTTAATGTATACAACATCATTATTGATTTGCATATATTGTGGAATGACTATCACAATAGCTTCAGCTTATATCCATTTTCTTGTATAGATACAATATAAAGAAAAGAAAGAAGAAATGAAAAAATTCTCCTTATGATAATTCTTAGAGATAATTCATCTCCTTCTGATGATTTACTCTGTTAACAACTTTTGTGTATATTATACCGTGGTATTACCTATAGTCATTATGTTGTATATTATATCCCAGTACTTATTTATCTTGCAACTGAAGGCTTGTACCTTTTGATCATTTTCCCCTGATTCTCCCTCCCTCTACTCTCTTTGGTAACCACAAGTCTGGTCTCTTTTTCTATGAATTAGGGTTTTTTTTTTTTCCTGTCTTTTTTTTTTTTTTTTAGATTCCACATAGAAGTGAGATCATCCAGTTAGTTATTTGTTGTTCTCTAACTTATTACACTTACTGTAATACCTTCAAGGTCCATTCATTTTTGTTACAAATGGTAGGATTTCCTTATCTCTTATGGCTGAATAATATCCCATTGAATATATATACCATAACTTTTTTATCTATTGATTGATAAACACTTTGGTTGGTTGTTTCCATGTTCTGGCTATTATAAATAATGCTCTATGAACATGTGGGCACAGATACCTTTTCAAGTCAGTGTTTTTCATACCTTTAGATATAATCCCAAAATGAAATTGCTGGATCATATGGCAGTTCTAATTTTTAATCTTTTTGAGTATCCTCCATACTGTATTCCATAGTGGCTGTACCAATTTACAATTCCATCAGCAGTGCAGGAGGATTCCTTTTTCTCCACATCCACACCAGCATTGTTATCTTTTGTCTTTTTGATGATGACCATTCTAATAGTCATTGTGGTTTTAATTTGTATTTCTCTAATTACTAGTGAGGTTGAGCATCTTTTCATAACTGTTGGCCTTATGTGTATTTTATTTGGAGAAATGTTTGAGTCCTTTTCCTGTATTTTGAATTGTCTTTATTCTTTTGTTCTGTTTTGTTTTGTTATTGAGTTGTTATGAGTTCTTTGTATTTTTTGGATATTAACCCTTACCAGATACAGGGTTTGAATATAATATTTCCTATTTTGTAGATTGTCTTTTCACTTTATTGATAGTATCTTTTGCTGTGTGGAAGCTTTTTAGTTTGATGCAGTACCATTTGCTTATTTTTTATTTTTATTGCTTGTGCTTTTGTTATTTTATACAAAAAAATTATTACCAAGACCCATGCCAGAGAGCTTTGTTCCTGTTTTCTTCTCAGAGTTTCTTCTAGGTGTTTACTGGTTTCAGGTCTTATATTTAAGTCTTTTATCCATTTCAAGTTATTTTTTGTGAGTGGTATAATATATGGGTCTAGCTTCCATTCTTTTATATGTGATTATCCAATTAAATACCATTGGAATCTTGATAGAGATTGCATTAAATCTACAGATGGTTTTTGGAAGTATTCATATTTTAACAACATTAATTCTTTTGATTCATGAACATGGGACACCTTTTCATTTATTTGCATCTTCTTCAGTTTGTTACATTAGTGTCTTATAGTTTTCAGCTTAGAGATCTTTTCCCTCCTTACTTAAATTCATTCCTAAGTGTTTTATCCTTTTTGATGCTGTTGTAAATGGGATTGGTTTCTTCATTTCATTTTTCAGAAATTTTGGTGTTAGTGTATAGAAATACCAGTGATTTTTGTATGTCAATTTTGTATCTTGCAAATTTACTGAATTCATTGATTAGATCTTTAAGTTTTTGAGTTGAGACTTTGGGATTTTCTATATATAAAATCATGTCATCTTCAAATCAGGCAATTTTAACTTTTTCCTTTATAATTCTGACACATTTTATTTCTTTTACTTGTCTGAATGCTATAGTTAGGACTTCCAATGCTATGTTGAACAGGATTGGTAGGTGTGGGGACCCTTGTCTTGTCCCTTAAAATAAAAGAAAAATTTTCATTCTTTCATTATTGAATATGATGCTCACTGTCAGCTTGTCATTTATGGCCTTTATTATATTGAGATATATTCCTTCAAGGCCTAATTTTTTAGAAGTTTTTTTTTTTATCATGAATCAATGTTGAATTTCATTGAGATAATCACATGATTATTTTCTTTCGTTCTATTAATGTCACATTGATGTGTTTGCTTATGTTGAGCCATCTATGCGTCATAGGGATAAATCCTACTTCGTCATGGTAAATGATCCTTTTAATTTCCTGCTGAATTTGATTTGCTCATATTTCATTAAGAATTTTTTTTCCTTTATTCATTAGGAATAATGACTGGTCTGCAGATATGTTTTTTTGTTGTGGGTGTTACTTTTTTTTTTCTCTTGCAGTGTCCTCTTCTGGTTTTGGTGTCAGAACAATGCTGTTCTTGTAAAATGAGTTTGGAAGTGTGCTTTCTTTTTTTATTTTTTGGAGGTGTTTGAGAAAGATTGATATTTATTATTCTTTAAGTGGTAAAATTCACCAGGGAAGCAATCTGGTCCTGGTTTTTCTTAATTGGGAGATTTTCGATTATTGATTCAACCTCCTTACTAGTAATTAGTATATTCAAATTTTCTATTTATTCCTGTTTAGTCATGCTAAGTAGTATATTTCTTTTTTTTTTAAGATGTTATTTATTAATGATAGAGAGAGCAAGAGAGGGAACACAAACATAAGGTAACTGGAGAGGGAGAAACAGGCTCCCTGCTGAGCAAGGAACCTGATACGAGGCTCCATCCCAGAACCCTGGGATCATGACCTGAGCTGAAGGCAGATGCTTAATAGTCATTAAGCCACCCAAGCACCCCAAGAAATATATTTCTAAGAATTTTTCCATTTTTCTAGGCCATCCAGATTGTCGGCATATTCTGAACATTTGAATCTCTGTGGTATCAGTTGAATGTCTCTTTTTTTTATTAATAATTTTGTTTATTTTGGTCCTTTGTTTTTGTTTTGCTTTGTTTTGTTTTGCTTGGTTAGTCTAGCTAAGGATTTGTCAATTTTATCTTCTCAAAGAATAAACTATTTGGTCAGTCTTTTTATTGTTTTTCTGTTCTCGATTTAATTTCTTTTCTAATATTTATTATTTCCTTTCTTCTGTTAAATTTGGGTTCACTTTGTTCTTTCCCTGTTTCTTAAGGCATCATTGGGTTGTTTATTTGGGATCTTTCTTTCTTCTTAGTGTAGAAGCTTATTATTATAAACTTCCTCCTTAGAACTGCTTTTACTACATCCCATAAATTCTGGCAAGTTGTGTTTCCATATTTGTTTATTTCAAGAAACTTTTTCATTTCTTCTTTGATCCATTGTTTGTACAAGAGAATATTGTTTAATTCTCCTGAGTTTGTAAATTTTCCAGTTTTCCTCATCTTCGGTTTTCTAAGATTTGTTTTGTGGTCTAATGTATGGTCTATCCTAGATAATGATTCATATATGCTTGAAAAAAATGTGTATTCGGCTGTTGTTGGATAACATGTTCTATATGTGTCTGCTGGTTCATTTGGTCTAAGGTATTATACAAATTTGTTGTTTGCTTGTTGATTATTTCTTGATAATTGTTGAGAGTGGGGTATTAAAGTCTCCAACTATTATTATATCATAGTTTATCTCTCCTTTGGCTCTTTAAGTTTTTGCTTTGTATATTTAGGTGCTCTGCTATTGGACACATAAATATTTGTAAATTTTATATCCTCTGGATGTGTTGATCCATTTATCAGTATATATAATCACCTTCTTTTTCTGTTTATACCATTTTTAGTTTTAAGTCTGTTTTGTCTGATATACATACAGTTACTCTTGCCTTTTGATGGTTACCATTTGCTTGAAATGTCTTTTTCTATTCCTTAACTTTCAGTCTATGTGTCTTTAATGCTAAAGTGAGCCTCTTATAGGAAGAATATTGTTAGATCTTGCTTTTTTTATTCCTTCAGCCATTCTCTATCTTTCGAATTGATAATTTGATCTGTTTACATTTAAGGTAATTATTGATAGTAAGGTACTATTGCCCTTATTTTCATTGTTTTCTGCTTGTTTTGTAGATCCGTTGTTCCTTGCTTCTTATACTGCTGTCATTTTAAAATGTGTTTTAATATCCTTTGATATCAGTGTGCTTTGACTTCTTTATAATGGTCTTTTGAGTAATTATTGTTAATATTTTTCTTGTAGTTAGTGTGAGGCTTATGTAAAATGTCTTAGGCCAGATGTGAATATTGCTGGGGTACAGATGTAGAGAGATGACTGTGGGGAGAACACGTCTCCACTGAGCACTTGTATTCAGCTCCTTCCTTTTCAACATAGAAGAAACTCACATCAATTCCCTGGACTCTAAAGGCTATTACAATGCCCCTATAATAAAAACCACTGGATCAGGGTCTGCAGGTTTCCTTATCATCTGATCAAGTACAGAAAGAATCATCTTGATGTCACAAATCTGCTACTTATCCCTTTAACATTCACCGTCAGGTTCCTTGGGCTAAACTCAGTCATCATATCTCAAGCTGTGATGATAAAGATTGTATTGAGCAGAATATTGTCAACCAAACCAGGAACCTTGGACAAGAAACTCTGGCTGAGAGCACATGGCAGTGTCCTCTTTGTAATGAAGACTGAGATAAAGGTCTGTGGGAACAGACTGGCACCCATTAGTCTTGGTCACAGCCAAATACTGTGGCAACAACAGTCCTGTAAGCAATATAGTTCTGGAACATAAGAGTAACCTGGCTTCAGGCATGTACATTCCCAAGTCTCTACTATATGTTCTGCCATGGAAAAACAATGGAAATGCACAGTAAGTGAATATCTATCTTATCAAATGCCAGACCCTAGAAGACTCTTGCTTCTTCCTGCTACCAGTGGGGTCTTCATTTTTTCTCTTGATCTAATTATAGAAAGATAAACTGTGATCTTTAAACTGAAAAAAAGTAAAAAAAAAAACACTTTAAACATTTGTAAGACTATTTGAAAATGATAACAGCCTAACTTCCATAGAATTATCATACTTTACACTTTTACTTCTCCCTCTCACATTTTAGGTTATTATTGTTTCAATTTTTTTTAATTTTTAAAAATTTAAAAATTTTTACATATTTTAAAATTTACATTTTTAAAAAAAATTTTATTTATTTATTTGTCAGAGAGAGGAAAGAGAAAGCACAAGCAGGGGGAGCAGCAGGCAGAAGGGGAAGCAGGCTCCCAGGCTCCCTGCTGAGCAAGGATCCCGATGAGGGACTCAATCCTAGGACCCTAGAATCATCACCTGAGTCAAAATCAATAGTTGGGTATTTAACTGACTGAACCACCCAGGCATCCCTGTTTTGATGATGCTAATTAGTATTATTTTACTTCAACTTAACTCCCTTTAACATTTTTGTAAGGCTGATCTATTGGTAATGAACTTTCTCAGCTTTTGTTTGTCTGAGAAATCCTTATTTTCCCTCCTTTGTTTCTGAAGAACCGCTTTGGAAGGTATAAAATTTTTGGCTGACAGCTATTTTCTTTCAATAGTTTGAATATGTCATTCTCTTCTTTTCTGTCCTGCAAAGTTTCTGTTGAGAAATCCACCTGTAATCTTAAGGGGAGTCCCTTGTGTGTAACTTCTCTCTTTTATCTTACTGCTCTTAAAATTTTTTGTCTTTGACTTTTGGCAATTTAATTATAATGTGTCTTAGTGTAGCCCTATTTGGGTTCAAGTTATTTAGGATCATTTGGGCTTTCTGGATCTAGATGCTCATCTTTCTTCAGGTTTGGGAAGTTTTCACCATTATTGTTCTAAATACACTTTCTGTCCCTTTCCCATTTTTTTTTCTCTCAAATTTCCATAATACATATATTTTACTTCTCATTGTGTCTTATAATTCCCATAGGCATTCTTCATATGTTTTCAGTCTTTTTTTTTTTTTTTTTTTTTGCTCCTCTGACTATGTAATTTCCAGTATTCTATTCTTCAGGTCACCAATTTGTTCTTCTGCATGGTCTGTCCTGCTCTTGAAACTATTGAATTCTTCTGTTCAGTATTTGCATTTTTCAACTCTAAGATTTACAGGTTTTTCTTTTTTGGGGGGTAGTTGCTATTGTCTTGTCAGTTTTTCATTTTTTAATGCATTTTTTAAAAAAGAAATTTTATTTAGTCATCTGTGTTTTCTTAATATATTTCCTTAAGAGGGTTATTCTGAATTCTCTGACAGTTTATTAGATGTCCATTTCTTTAGGGTTAGTTATTAGAACCTGGTTAGTTTCCTTTGGTGGTTTCATGTTTACCTAATTTTCCTTGATTCCTTATATTGTTATCTGCACATTTGAGTTATGGGCTTTTTTCCTGGACTTTACAGGTTGTTTTGGCAGAGAAAGCTCTTCATCAGTTTGCTTAATTTGGGCTTTTGAGTGTGTCTGCTGGTAATGTCTTTGGGCAAGTAGGGCCTCCTATTATGGTCCATTTTTGGGTGAGGCAACTGTTCAAGCTCTGAGGACAAGGATAGAATGTGTGTCACTGACTGTAGATGGAATTGCTGGCTTTGTTTCCTACTAAGAGAGGCTGTACAGTGAGCTCTGTGGTTGTCTGAATTCTTTGGTCAGGCTTACTAGATGGTTGAGACTGGGTACCATATTCAGTAATAGATGGGAGTATGAATTATCCTCCCTGCTCTGAAAGAGCAGTAGCACAGGGCCCAGGGCCTGTACAGTTCACTGAGGGCCCAAATAAGGTCTGAGTATGCCTTGAATTCTCTGGTCATGTGAGGCCACAGTTTTACTCTGTAGACTGGAGAAGCCATCGGCTATGTTTTCTGTTCAAGTGCCACTGTGCCTAGGGCTGTCGAATTGGCTACACAGCTTCCCTTGTGCTCTGGTTAGGTTTCCTGGTGGGACAGGCTGAAGGTTGTACTCAGCAATGAGTGGGGCTACAGATTAGATTCCCTTCCTGGGTGCAGCAGAAGCAGCATTTCTAAAATTGGTAAAGCTCTTTGTTTGTTGTCTTAACTAAAGCCAATCTACACCCCAAGTTCCCTCTGAACAAGGCCACTGGCTTTACTCCCCAAGCTATTAGCTCTGTCTATCCCTTTTGCTTGAGTACTGCTGAGCTGCATAGCTTTCAGGCATTTTCACTTGCTCTTCCAGTTAGATGATGCTGGAAGACACCCTCCACAGGGGGTGGGACAACATCTTGACTCCCTTTTCTGTGTAGGAGCTAGAGGCCCTCTTCAGGCTATTGTCAATTTCCCAAACAAGCTTTCAGTAGGGAGGAGCCAGGAGCCACCCTCACCCTTGTCTATGAATTAATTCCTCTGCCTGTGCATAGTATGGGATGCTTCCCTGCCCAGTACTGGTTTTGCTTTGAGGGTAATCAGCTCTGCTCACCTGCCTCTCAGCTTGAGCATCACTGGACTATATAGCTTCCAGGAGATGTCACTAGCCTGTCACAAACTCTCCACAGCATGTGAGGCTGTGACTCAGCACCTTGCCTGGCTGCAGACAAACTGGATGCTAGAGCTGGCAAAATCCACTTGAGTATCTGTTTGGGCAGATCTGTATCCTAATGACTTTCCTGATCAGAATGACTCCAACTTGATCTTGCAGATGAGCAGCTGTTGATTGGGATTACTATGTGGGCACTGCAGTTATGAACTTGGTCTGCCAAGATCCACTGCTGGTTGTTACAAGCCCCTCCCCCCTTCTCTATCAGAGTCAGATTCCCAGTGGTTGGCTCCTATAGATTCTCCCACAATCTCCATGGTATAATATCAGAGTAGGGACTCCCATAAAGTGGCCACAATGCTGGGTGTTCTGCCTGGGTTCTCTTCCTACTTGAGGAATTGAAGGGTCAGAGGAGACCTCATAGCATGGTGCTGTGCTTTCCTGGAGGAGGGGGTGATGTGGTCAACATGTAGCTGGTTCTCTTACCCTCTAATGCATCTGTCTTGGTCTCTGTGGTGCAGGGGTGGTTCTTCAGACTCACCACCCATGTTCTAGGATATTCTCAGTGTCTTTCTCTTCAACAGATTGTAGTTATTTTTGTAAGGGGAGTCAGATCAGTAATGACCTATGTCACCATCTTGATGATGTCATTCTAATTTTTTTCTTTTTATTTTTGTACCATTTAAACTGTTATATATGTTAATTAACATAATTTATGCTTTCTTAAGTTTAGAGGGGTATGTCAGAATAGTCTAAAACAAATCCACGTTTTATGCTTGTGTCAATTTATGTAGAGAAATTTGCATTGCTATTCTCTGAAGTTTATAATGATTAACAGTTTAACTTGTTCTCTTTTCCTGAAATCAACTTTTAGAATAATTAAAATTCTCACAGTAAAGAAATAAATGTAGGTGTCTTACTCTAGTATCTAATTAATACTACCTTACCAAGCTTCAAATGTATAACTAGATTTGATTCTAAAGAGCCTCTTCTTCCAGTTTCTGTTTTGGGTACTATCTTTTCATTTAAAGGTAGATGAAAATGACATACGAGTATCAGAAAAAAAATGAAGGGGGAAATGTGATATCTATATCTTAAGTAACTCAAATACTTAATTGAAGCAGGTGTTTATTGGATAATAAGAGGAACGTCATTGTGGTGAAGTTAGATAGGACAATAACATTCGCTTTAATCACAGGTACTGAAGAAATATTTATAGAGTCACAGAATAACAGCAACTGAAAGATTATTCTTTCATTCCCTTAATTTGTTTCTTTATCCAGTATCTTGTGCTATTTAACAAAAAGCCTTAGTTTAACAAGTGATGTCTTAGCAATGAGTAGAAGGAAAGGGATACTTTATTAGAGGAATAAACATTATCATCATTAAGAGAAATATTTTTTTAAAGATTTTATTTGTTGACAGACAGAGATCACAAGTAGGCAGAGAGGCAGGAAGAGAGAGAGGAGGAAGCAGGCTCCCTGTGGAGCAGAGAGCCCGATGTGGAGGCTCGATCCCAGGACCCTGGGATCATGACCTGAGCTGAAGGCAGAAGTTTTAACCCAGCGAGCCACCCAGATGCCTTAAGAGAAATATTTTTAAATGACAGTGGATTTTGTTTCAAATGTTGCTGCATTAATGTCAGAATTTAGGCATTCAAATAAGCCAGTATATAAACTATATATAACAAATAAATTTTAAATTAGAAATAACAAGAAGAGATTCAAAATGACCTAGATAAAATTTTCTCATGGACATGTTATTTGCCATGTTCTCATTTCAGTGTTCTAGGTACAAACTTGAATAATTTAATCTTAAAAATTTCAAGACTTCAGAGCAGTATAAACACTGGCACAGTGAACACTCATATACCCTTCACCTGGATTCTTCAATTGCTAACATTTTGTCCATTTTGTTTTTCTGTATTTTTTTTCTGTCTCTCTCTCCACACACCTATTGTTGAAAATTAATTGCAGATGTCATGACATTTTACATCTGGATACCTCAGCATGCATTTTCTAAAAATAAAGAACTTTCTCATACATTACTACAAAACTGTTATTACACAATAAATTTTATAGTAATTCAAAAATTTTATTTTATATCAGATATTTTTTTAAAAATTTCCAATTTTCTCCCAATGAGATTCCTTCATTGCTCTTGGAGTTTCTTTTCATTAGCCTAGCAGAAAACTCAGCAAGTCTAAGTTTGGGTTAGTTCCATGAAAGATGATGCTGAGACCAGACACTGGACTCTGGAGGCTCCATAGTTCTAATGAGCCTATTTCCTTAACCTGGGAGCTTCCAGTGTTGCCTAGTTGTATAGATCATTTCTGCCCAACCTATTATAAACGGGTAGAGGGGAGCCTCGGTGGCTCAGTTGTCAAGTGTCTGCCTTCGGCTCTGGTCATGATCCCAGAGTCCTGGGATCCAGCCCCACGTTAGGCTCCCTGCTCAGCAGGAAGCCTGCTTCTCCCTCTCCCACTCCCCCTGCTTGTGTTCCCTCTATTGCTGTCTCTCTCTCTCTCTCTTTATGTCAAATAAATAAATAAACCTTTAAAAAAATTAATGTGTAGACTTTCATCAGTAGAGAGGGGACTCTCAACTCGCATTGGCCAGGAACTTAAAATTTATCTATGCCCAAACTAAATTGTGAGATTATAAAAGTCATGGAGATTGCATGCACTCTGCTAATGTTTTTGTTTTAAAACTCTCACTCGATAAACCCTATTGTATAACCTAGTATTATCTCTCTGTGACCTCTGTGGATGGCATCCCCAGAGACTTAAGCAATAGGCAATGAGAAAATATATATTGTCAATTGTCACCAGCCACATGACTGAGTTTAAAAGTGTATCTTCTCTCACATGAGCCTAGGAGGACTGCAGCCTGGCTGACAAATTCATTGTAGTGTTTTGAGAGACCTTAAGCCAGAAGACCCAACTAAGCTACCCTCATATTTTAGAATCACAGAACTGTGAGATAATATATATTTATTCTTTTTAGGCCCTAAGTTTGGGAGTAATTTATTTTATAGCAATGGATAACTAATACAACTCACTAGTCTCTGAGTGCTTTCATTTCTTTTTAGTGCAACATGATTTCTTAGATTAACTTTGTATTTTTCCCAAACCAATTACTGCAATAAGCATTTCTCCAAATTTCTCTATTTTCTTTCAGTGGAGAATGGTGTTTAGAATACAAAATCTGGTCATAAAATGTGCTCATTGTTATAGAGATGTCATTGTTTCTACAGCCATCCAGTGAATAGAGTTAGAAAACACTATAAAAAAATATTGAGCTCATACTAATATTACCAATTCTTATTTAATATGCATGGCTCTTTTTTGCCTTCTTTAATTACATATTTATCTCTTTCTTTTTATAGTAAAGATCTCACTTTCTTAACAGAAGAGAGTTAACATTACAAGGAAGTGGAGTAGAGAGTGTCACAATTTTAGCAATGACAGTAAGTTCTCTGGCTTTCTGGAATATCTTCCTTTGATTGTGTCTTAATTTCTACCAGCTGAGGCTTATTTGTTTGATTCTTGAGGGATTTCTGAATGTTTAGTTTTCTTATCAAAAAATTTTTGGAGTTATCTTTCAACTTAGAAAAATGATCCAGAAAGAACTTAAAAATTGGGAAGGAATACCAAAAATATAAGTAAATAACTTGTGGTGAACTTGTGTTTTTGTTTGATTAATTATTATTTAATAGAAAGCATGTTGTGTCTCTAATATGTTCACTCTTTAATGCACCAGAGTCTCAAAGTTTCTATTTCTGGTAAGAAATTATGTTCTGGGTAGGGGAGTCACATAAATGCATCAATATAGTTAATATAAATAAGTGATAGTATAGAGATACAGAGCACTTTGTCATGTTAAATATTGACATATATTATTTTAGTAGTAATCAAACAATAATTTGTTTAAAGGAAGCAAAGGATAGATCAAAGGGAGATGATTCTTTCTTGAATTAGGAAAAATGTCAGAGGCAAAACTGGTTAATTTCACAATTTTCATTAAACTTTGATGAATTTAACAAGAGGACTTCTCAAATAAATTTTGCTTTTTAGCCTCCCTGCTTCAAATATAACTATATATACCTTTCACCTGCATTTCTGACATACAATGAGATTGTGTCATACAATGGGATTGTGCCCTGATAAATCCGTTGAAGTTGAAAATACCATGTCTGAAAATGCATTTAATACATTTAATCTACTAAACATTACAACTGAGGCTAGACTATATTAAACATGCTCAGAATACTTACATTTGCTTACAGTTGGACAAAATCATCTAACACAAACCTATTTTATAATAAAATATTGAATATCTCATGTAATTTATTGGCTATTATGCTAAAAATGAGAAGCAGAATGTTGTATGGGTGCAGAACGATTTTAAGTATATCAGTTATTCACCCTCATGATCGTGTGGCTGATTGGGAGCTCTGGTTTGCTGTTTCTGCTTAGCATCACTTGAAAGTATCATATTGCATGTCATGAGCTTGGGAAAAGATCAAAATTCAGTATTTGAAGTATGATTTCTACAGTATGCATATAGATTTCCTACTATCCCAAAGTCAGAAAATTATGTCAAACCCTTACAATCTGTGGAGACTGTCTTTAGATTTTTATTCTGATTTTGGTCAATAGTAGCATGCATATTTATAGTCAACTGTCATGTGGTTAATTAAAGAGTATGAAAATAAATATTGAACAGTTACTAAGGTGATTAAGTTCTATATTTATCTTTCTAAAAATATTATTGTTATTTCAAATTTTGCATCTCTAGCTAAGCTCTCAGATAAAGCCTTTAAGAAATCTGTACAACTGTAATTCGTGCTTGTGCTCCCAGGGAGCAAGAGTTAGGGCATGAGTGCAATGATCTGTTCAGTATAATTCAGAGAAATCCTTGGAGAAAGGAGAAAAGTGGGTGGAAAAACTGGAAAAGAGGGCAACTCAAGTGACATTTACATTTTTTTAAAGAATTATTTATTTTATTTTATTTATAAAAGATTTTATTTATTTATTTGAGAGAGAGAGAGAGAGAGAGAGAGAGAATGAGAGAGAGAGCATGAGAGGAGAGAGGTCAGCAGGAGAAGCAGACTCCCTGCAGAGCAGGGAGCCTGATGTGGGACTCCATCCTGGGACTCCAGGATCAGGACCTGAGCTGAAGGCAGTCACTTAACCAATTGAGCCACTCAGGTGCCTGACATTTACATTTTTATCTTTTAGTGTGTTTGGTAATTTTGTTTAAGTTTATCAATATTGTTTTTCTTTTATTTATTATGTCATTTATATTGATTGAACTGATGATAATCCTGATAGAGGCAGAAAACTTGCTACAAAATGACTTTGGTAAAAAATAAATCAAGGCTAACATTTTAAACCTATTTGTCAATAAACATATGCAACTGAAAAACTTTCATTAGTATCAGAGAAAATTAATTCTAGGGAAGTGCAGTGTATTTACAAATGATAGCCATCTATACTTTATGAAGTTCATGCTGGGCCAATGGCCCATCAGGCTTTGCAGACCCTAAACATGTAGGACTGGATGAGAGAAAACCACTGAGCATGGATTCTTTGGGGCCATTTAATCATAATGAACTTCATTAAAAATGATAATTTATGAAACTCCTGCTGGATTTTTTTTTTCCTATTCAGTTCCATTTCTATTTTTTTTTTCTTTCTAGTTCCTTTTTCCATGAGCATGGTCATTGGAACAATGCATGTTGTTCTAGTTTCAGAGAAGTTATTTCTGATTTTCGAAACTAAAAGTCCAAAATTGCTATCCACTGGTCACCCTAGGCACTATAGATACAGAGAAAAAGGTAAGACAAAACCTCTGCTTTCAAGTGATTCTCAGCTTAAGCCCATTTGAGTCATTACCATGGACACAGACATTTGCATTAGGAATGTTTTATTGAGCAATGTCAACCAATGAGGGCCACTGGAAAATACCTACTTAGGAGAATACCTTGTGGACTATTTTAGCTCTTCTGTTCTTTGTAACACTTGAAGCAGAATAAGTTTATGTACTTACTATTTTGTCATTGTGTGATAGATAACAGTGAAGTAAAAGCCATGAAGAACTAGTCTAGGTTTTAGGCCCTGTAAACCACAATCAATTTGATTTAGCTCACAAAGTAGTTGTGAGTCATGGTTAAGTGATTGTGACATGTTTGAAAGGCAAACTATGTTACAGAATAGAACAGCCCTCTGAAAAGGTGGTTGCATACAGTTTTGTAAAGATATTTGGAAACTTTGGTCTGGAAAAGACCACATCACAGAGAAACTGTTATCTGAAAGTCACACTGGTGACAAAAAAAGCTTTCGGTACATATCTTAGCAAGATCTTGTATGTGCTCAAATAGCCACCTTCTTTTGTGACCACTGGAGTTAATAGTCTAATTATGTGCCTATGAAATATTATGACAGACTTAAGGGTAAGTAGAAATTTAGAAGTCTTGGCAAGGTTCATAATTCTCTGATATTTGATTTTTTAAAAAAGATTTTATTTATTTGAGAGAGAGAGAAAGTGAGAGCACATGTGAGAGAGCACAGGTGGGGGAGAGGGAGAAGCAGACTCTGGTCAGGAAGCCTGATGCAGAGGTTGATCCCAGGACCCTGGGATCATTATTTGAGCCCAAAGCAGATACTCAACTGACTGAGCCACTCAGGCATCCTTGTTTTTGTTTGTTTGTTTGTTTGTTTTAATTTGAGAGAGGGGAGAGAGAGAGCATGTGCGAGAGGGGGCGGAGGAGTAACAGAGGAAGAGAGAATCTCCAGCAGACTCCCGGCTGAGCACAGACCCCCAACACGGGGCTCGATCCCACTACTCTGAGATCATGACCTGAGATGAAATCAAGCGTCAGACACTTAACTGACTGAGCCGTTCAGGTGCCGCTCTGATATTTGATTTTATTTTCAACACATGATAATATCAATAAATTTCACTTTGGGTTCATGTTATAATTCTATTGTCTTCTCTTATGACTAAAAAAATAATGGAAGCCCTAAAAGGACATATTTAAGAAAGCTGAGAGGAAAGATGTTAATTTATTTGATATAAAATGCAGCATTCTCTATGGTCTAGCTCCTAACTTTCCAGTTTTAATTCTTGCCATGTCTCAATGTACACTTTTTTTCTTTTTTATTCATCTAAGCCAACCAGCTGGCAACAGTTCCCAATGTTCTAATTCCTCCTCATTGGTGTACATGTTTTCTTCTCATGGTGCTCCTTGTATACTTTTAAATAACTGCAACAGCCTAGAGGACATTACCAGAAAGATAATTACATTGCTCTTGGCCCAGTTGGTCTCATAGAGGCTGAATTTCTTTTTCCTTCTCGTCCTGTTCCTTTTCTCTTCTTTACTCACACTTCCCTGGGCCTTTTTGACTCACCTTCCTTGTGACCGTTGGATTCTCTGGGAAGAAGATATGGAGACTCAGTAGAAAGTGCAAAAGGGGAAGGAAAGGAGGAAGGAGGCAGAAAGGAGCTGTCAGACTGAGATGCTGACCCGATGAAGCTCAAGAGAAGTCTGGAGCAACAATTGCCCCGTAGAGGGTCCCACATTGGGATGAAAATAGCCAGCTTCCTATATCACTTTGTTGTTCAGTCACTGGCTATAGTGTCTTTCCCTGTCCTCAGATAAGAATGACTTCAGCTATAAGGCTGAGACAGACCCTGATATAGTTAATGATATATATCATTAATGGCTGGAGGCTGTCAGTCATATACTTCATAGCTTTCCGCTGAGCAGCCTGTCCTTTCTTGAAGAGGAATATCTCTCTTTGCCACACCCTGCTCCCAGGATCCCAGGCCTACATTCGAGATACAGCAAAGTCTTCAATATCTCCAATTTCTGTTTCCATCAAGAGGATATTTTCCTCTTCTAGGAAGAGGTCTTAGATTTTCAGGTTTAAGATAGTCAAAATAAATCCCCTTTATTCCAGCTGATTTTAAGAACTCCTTATAATGTGACCTTGTTGGCAAATTTGAAGGCTATCTTTACTGTGTCTCTTTGATCTTTAATATACTGTAAGAAAAAAAGAGTGAGGAAGAAGAACAATTTAGATCAAAGGTCACCTTCTTTGTGGAGGTTTTTCCAAAACTGTCCTCTAGGCTGAACTCACTATTTTTCAACTGACCTTGGATAGGCAGCTGTGAAGGCCTCAGGTACAGCACTTAGCATACCGTGTTCTAGTACTAGTTGACTTTCTTCTCTGTTTCTTCATTATATCGGATACTTTCTTAGGGTGAGAAAATTCCTTGTCCCTCTATCTGTCTCTCACTCTTGGATTTATAACAGATGCTTTGGATTTGAATTCTGTAGTGTGACAGCAGTATCAAACCCACTGTGATATAAAGCTGTATTATCATTAGAGATTTCCCAACTATTGAAAAAACATACTCACTGCTTAAACAATACTTTATAAAATGTTTACAGTATGTACATATTGCCAAATACAGGAAATAGTGAATACTTTTTAAAGAAAATAAAACTTTATATTATCTAAATATGAACATTTTGTTTCCTTTGTGTTTTCTAAGATTTGGAATTTTTTTTTTTAAGATTTCATTTATTTATTTGACAGAGATCACAAGTAGGCAGAGAGGCAGGCAGAGAGAGAGGAGGAAGCAGGCTCCCTGCTGAGCAGAAAGCCTCATGCAGGGCTGGATCCCAGGGTCCTGGGATCATGACCTGATCTGAAGCAGAGGCTTTAACCCACTGAGCCAACCAGGCGCCCCTGGAATTTTTTTAAGTTGGCATATATACTGTTGTATCTAATATTATCTTTAAGACATTTGACCATGTTATTTAATATTATTAAAATTATTTAATTATTTTTCTATTATTGGAAATAGGGTTGTTTCCAATGTTTGCTTTTATGTATAACCTGTCATGAACTTCCTTCAGTATAAATCTTTATTCTCATCTGTGACTTTTTCCTTTAGGAAAAAACAGCAATACACTTACTAATCTTTGTTCATGTTGTTGAATTACCTTCTGGTTCTTTGTGTTTTAACTGATATTTCTCTTAAGAGCTTGAATGTTTATTTTATATTTTATTAGTCATTTATATGCCAGCTTCTATAATTTTTATTCTCATATTATTTGTCCATTTTTAATAAAAGTTTTGGTGTCCTTTTTATGAGTCTGAGTAAGTTTTTAATATATTATTAATATTATTATTGTTATTTTAATATAGTAAGTATTACTAAATGTGTCATTGTTGATATAAACAGTTTTCTCAGTTTGGATTGTCTTACAATCTTAGGAGGTTTTGCTCTTCCAACATATATTCTAATGATCTGTTTGTTTCTAAATTTAGAAAGTGTTTATCTGTTCTGAGAGCAGTTAGTCATTATTCCCATCTGTTTTCTGCTTTTATTTTTAAATAAAATTTATTTTAATGGATGAAAGTTTAAGACCGTGATCCAACTTAATGTGTTCCTCAAAAGTGTAACTTCCCCAAAACCTTTGGGTAATTCATACATATTAGTTTCCAATGCTTCTTTTCCATCTATTATGATCTTTTTTATTTTATTTGTTTTTAAGGTAGTCTCTAATACTCTGTTGATTTGTTTGCCTGTTCTTGAAACAATATTTGCAAATGTTTTATGGATGCTTGAAAAGAAGGCATATTCACTGTTAATGAGAAATATACATATATGCATCTATATATTCAACATTTGTTTCAGGTACATTCAAACACCTTTAAAAATCAGATAAGTGATATGACTGTGCTGAACAGCCAAATGTAGTTCATTAGGAAGTGGTACCAATGAGGTTGGCAGGGAGAGCACATACCTAGCCTAGAGACAGAAAGTCAAATATTAAAATATATATAAATATATTATATTATATATTTAATATTATGTTTATATATTTTTATATATGAACTTATATAAATATTTGTATATGATATATTTAATATATATAATATATATATATATAGTACTGATATAATTCCTCAGCCTCAGGTATGTTTATAGAGTTACTTGGGCTTCTTATCTCTAATTTGCATAATCCAGTCTGACTAATTATTGGGAAGGAGAATTTTATTTAAAACAAAACAATTGTGGGGCACCTGGGTGGCTCAGCTGTTAAGCATCTGTCTTCAGCTCAGGTCATGATCCCAGGGTCCTGGGATCCAGCCCTGTGTTAGGCTCCCTGTTCAGTGGGAAGACTTTCTTCTCCCTTGCTTGTGTTCCCTCTCTCTCTCTCTGTCAAATAAAGAAATAAAATATTTAAAAACAAAACAATTGTAACAGCCTTTACTTTCTGAGAGGAGGTATGAATGATGTATATATTTTATGGGAAAGAGACTATAATGGGAGGAGAAAGGAAAGACTGAACTTTCAAGGCTTCTGTTAATTCTTCTATGTTTAACTCAAACCATTAGTTCATTTGCTTATCAGAACATATGATCTAATCTTTGGACTTTTGGAAGCTAAAGTACTGTGCAAATAAATGGTTGTGAGGCTTGGGATTGGCACTTAGGGGAGCAGAGAGAGAAATTAGACAGCTTATCTTTATTGAGAAGTAAAATGATGAGAAGTTTTTGCCAATATGTATTTAGGTCTAAATAATACTTTACAAATACATAGACTGCTATCTAAAGGGAAAAAAATTCCTTTGTTGCCAGATGAGATACCTTGGACAGCAAATCACTTACCATAACATAAAGACAAGCCAGGGAAAGAACCAAGAAGTGCTGGCTTGATCTATGCCAGAGAACAGCCACAGGTTAGCGTGAAGAACTCATGTAGGAGGGAAGTCCATGAGAAATCAACTCTTTTCAATGCCTTTCATTCGAAGAGACCACTGCCAGCTTCCAAAAGGGTAGCGTAAACTGGAATATACCAACAGGGAGCGAAAACTGAAGGGGATTTTTGGGTGGAGAGAAAAAAGGAAATAAAGGAAGAACATTTTATTTTATTTTATTTTATTTTTTTAAAAGATTTTATTTATTTATTTGACAGACAGAGATCACAGTAGGCAGAGAGAGAGGAGGAAGCAGGCTTCCTGCTGAGCAGAGAGCCAGATGTGGGACTCCATCCCAGGACCCTGAAATCATGACCTGAGCCGAAGGCAGAGGCTTTAACCCACTGAGCCACCCAGAAGCCCCAGGAAGAACATTTTAGTTTGTTTTTGTTTTGTATAAGTTCAAATAAGCACTGCTTATTAAAAGCTGGATCTTGACTGGGTGGAGTTAAAATGAAGTTCTGATTTTTCTCCAGTCAGTGTTTTTTCAATATTTATCAAATCTTTGACTTCATTCTTTAAAAGTTTTGTAGACAGATTCCATAACTTTTGGACACTCTCAGATTTAAAAACTCAATCAAATCAAGTTTAAAATAACCTTCATACTTGATCTAAAGTTTTACTTTCCCATTTGGGAAAATGGGAACTTCTTAAAATCATGATTCAAGGGTCTTTGCTTCTAGACAAGAGGAAAATAGATTGAAAGTTTAATGTTTTAACTGGGCATGTTGTCCTTCTTTCTTTGTTGGCTTGTGCTGGTTTTTGCTGCTCCCCTGGTTAACCCTGACAGGCTGCTGATGGTGGCCTTTCTTTGTGGAAGGCATTGAAAGAATTCATCTCCCATGGAGGGGCATGGGCTAGTTCTTCACACCATCCTGTGAGGTCTTCCTGTGGCTCCTTTCTCTGGCATGGGGCATCCTCTCTGGCACAAACACTTCTAATTTCTCCTGCTCAGTTCCCATCCACACTGGTATATACCATAGCTTCCCCTTTCTGGAGTCCCTTAGTCTGGAGTGTTGCCTTCTTTGATGAGGTATTCTCAGAAAGATCTCATGATCAGTTCCTCTTCTGGTGTCCCCTGGACCTATAAGAAATCTATACACGCTTGGAACAGCGAATGCTGTTGTGGCTGCTTTACTGTCATCATCTCTCTTTAATTCATAGGGACAAGTCATCAAGTCTTAGCAGAGAGCCATTCCCCCAGTGCAAGGCCACTTTTCTCTTTTTGGAGGAACTAAAAAAATTCTATTCAACAATCTCTGAGAGAATCCCCTCCTGCCGTCTTGGCTTGAGGGCTGGGACACTACATTTTCCAATGACTACTCCACATACTACAAGCCCACTGACTTCAACAACCTTCCCTTCTCTCCCTCCAGTCAACTCTTTATATAGGTGGTTGGTATGAGGTGGGGTGTGGTGGGGATAGGGCCTAGATGAGGGTGGTAGGCTGATGCTTCTACTTTTCATTAGATCTTGTGAGAGATATTGATGCCCCGAACCTCTTTAGAATATGGTATAATAGTTTGTTTTGTATTCAAGTTTGAACTCTAGTAAGGTTAGTGTACTTAACAAATTAAATTAATAAATTATACAGTTGCATAGCCACCTTGCCTGAATAGTTCTACTCAATATTGTTGCATGGAGAAAATCATGGAATAGAATAAGGCAGAATATCATATTCCTGTGGTCTGTGTAGAATCCAAGAAAAGGAATCATCTTGTTACTTAGTGTCCTTGCCCTATTCTTTCTTCTGCCCTGGAAGGTTAAGCTGGTTCTTGTGAGAGGGAGTCAAAACACTTGAATCTTTATTTGCAGATCAAACACAGAGCTTTCTAGAGTGTATGCTGTGTGGTGCTAATAAACTTGTCCTCCAAATACGCAAACAAACAAACAAACAAACAAAACACGCAAAAAACCCCCCAAAAACCCAACCCCCTTCCCTAAACCAAAAGAAAAATACTGGTGTTTGTAGTGTTTGCCACTTTCCAAGGTGTAAATACTTTCACCATGTGGATTTCGATCTACTTATGGATTCAGTCACTGAATAAGGAGTAGGAAAGAGGTTCACATAATTGTTTCTGTAAGCCAGTACAAGCTGGATGCAGGGCCTCACTGTTTAACAGGTATGACTCTATGAAGTTGGATGGAAATTATGGTGCTATTTGTAACCCTTCTGATATGTTCTACCCAGCTATTTGTTAGAGCTATCTCTGGGAAAGAGAGAGGAATAATTCTTTTCTGAGATGAGGCAAAATGAAGTAGACCTGAAAACAGAGCAACAAGGAAGTGTTAGGACAGTTTTCCTGGGAGAAGCAGAGATATGTAACAAGCCAAAAAGCTAGATTTACTAGAAAAATGGGTGAAATTCACGGTTGTGGACAGCCAAACACTAATGACTTTTAGGAACAAGTTGCCTAGTGTGTGTAAATAGTTTGTTTATCAGGGCTGTAATTCTACCTACTTAATTGCCCCAAACTTTCACTTAAGATGACTACACATGAAAATGGCCTTTGTGAGCTGTTGTTAGATCAATGGAGAAAAGGGTCTGTGTCCCATGTCTGGGCCAATGCACAGTGGATAAAGTAGAATGAAACAGAAGGCAAGAATCTAATCAGGTTCAGAGGGCAAGAATAAAGCTAGAGGGTTTTTTTAAAGATTTTATTTATTTATTTGACAGACAGAGATCGTAAGTAGGCAGAGAGGCAGGCAGAGAGAGGAGAAAGCAGGCTCCCTGCTGAGCAGAGAGCCCGATGATGTGGGGCTTGATCCCAGGAATCTGAGATCATGACCTGAGCTGAAGGCAGCAGCTTAACCACTGAGCCACCCAGGCACCCCAAAAGCTAGAGGGGTTTTTGAGGAGGAAAGACCTGGGAATTCCCAGAGGTGTTGGGGGGGGGGGCATTAAAACATTGCTTGATGTATAATGGGGGTGTTTACCAATTTTACTGACAGAAAGATAACCTTAACTGACATCTGAATATTATTTATGCTACTGTTAAAAATAATTATGACCTTATTTTTATTTATTTGATCTGCCCAAGTTTGTTGTTATTATAACTGTGTTTCTGTTATTTATGCATATACTTAATAGTCCTGTTTCATACATGTTTTTGTTATAGTATTTCAGGCACTAAAATTCAAGGCTATTACAACTTATTTGTGAATTATCAAGATACTTTTCTGGTTTACCCAAGAACTTGGTGTGCTTTTTCATTTGTTCAGATCTTTTGTATCTCTCAGTCAATATGAAAATCCTTCTTTGTAGATCTTATATTTTCTTCTTTAACATTCTGAAGTGTCCCCTAATATTATTTCTCCCCTTCTTTTGCTGAAGTGAAAGACCTGAATTTCAGCTGGAACATGTCTGCCCAGAATTAAGTCTTCATTTCACATTCTTCGTTGCAGGTAAGCTAGCTATTGACTAAGTTTGGGACAAAGGGATGTAAGTGGAAGGGGTATACACAACTTTGAGGAGTGTTCAAGGGAGAAAATATGTTCTCTTTTCTTTTTCTTGTGGTGAGAATGGGACCGTCTAGCTAGAGCTGAAACCAGGGAGGAGCCCAGGACTCCTAGGGGGTCTGTGAAACAGCTATTCTAGTCTTGGACCCCTGACCACTGGACTTTTCATATGAAACAATAACCACTTTTGTATCTAAGCTACTGTTTATTTGGGCTTTATGTTTCATGTAGTTGAACTTAATGGTAATTTCTTTACTAAGCATTGGTATTATAATATTGGTATTATACTGCATTGTAAATGCAATATTTTTCCCATTAGATCTTCTGATTGGTTATTTTTTTATATGTAAAATATATTGATATATTCACTTTGGACACCTTACTATGTGACTGAATTTTAACATTTAGCAATTAGGGAACAAGGACGGAATACAGAAGAAAGGGGAGGCACTGGCTTATGTGATAGCTTTAGCACTTAAAATATATGGGAGGGGGCAGTGTTTCTTATAACAATAGTGGAGATGATTTTCATTTGTTAACTGATACAAAAGTTTCACAGCACAAGAATGACAGGCTCAGAACAGTCAGCTACCAAGGTATATTATGAAGACCAAAAAGTTTACAGAGTAGCATTTAAAGAGAGCCACCTGAACTGAAAATTAGGTCTGAACTTTGATTATGAGAGTGGCAGATTTATAAGAGATTGAATTCATAGGCCCAGCTAGTATCCTATGTCTATGTCTCCTTAAAGACAAAGACATCAAATCTATTGAACTGAAATTAAGTGGAACTCAAGATGCTCTTGAGAACCACGAACCCACAGATTTCCATGAATCTCCCAGGAGGGAGTCTAGCTCATCTCCCTCTTGATAGAGGTCAGCAATGTCCCATTGCATGGAGGCAAAGATCTTATTTGATATAGATTTCTTGGAAAAAAACAAAAACAAAAACAAAAACAAAAAAAACACGTTTATTCTCCTCTGGATCTTTCACTACTTAACACTATTTTTCTTTTTCCCTCAAAGCCAGTAGAGCCAGCCCTCAGCATGGTCTTTCTAAGGAACTACTACCTCTTCAGGAGACATGTACTACGAGCTATGGATCATATTTATCAGCAGGAATCAGAGAAAAACAACAAACAAAAAACATGTGTGAGGATGGAGCGTGAAGATGCTCAACAAGAAGGGGCAGAATATAGAGCTGAGTAGGGGTAAGCTTTGCCTTTCATTTTTTCTTCTCTTTCCAGCAAACCTTTTTGTTAGGTGTGTTAATTGGTTTTACTTTTGGGATCTAGATCTTAGGTTTTGGAGACAGGTGTTCATGATGATTGGAATTTGCAAGGAGTGCTATACCTGGATGATCAGAACGTGAAGAAAGGAGATTACTTATGCATTGGAAGAGCTGTGGTAGATATGTGTTGGTAGTGTAACAAAGCCAAAGCACTGTTTGAGGGAAGAGGTAGAACAAGAGAGGTGGAAGGAGAAGCAGTTGTGGGGAGAAAGCAGGTTACTTGATTAAATATCTTTGAAGATGAAACAATTGTGGATTGTGGCGAGGACTGGCTACCAATCTGGTTGTGGGTATCCGAGTTGAAAATGGAAGAGAAGGTTACATGGAACCGGTAGGCCAGTAGGCTAGGAAACTTAAGGGCTGAGTTTGTTAAAACAGCAAAGTTTTTCAGGCAGATGAGAGGATTTAACACGGAAGGAAAACTGGGCCAGAAGACAAAGACCTTCGTTTCATTTGATGACAGTAAGAAGAATGGAATGGAGAGTATAATAAAATTGCATGAATCTTAAAGAGCAGGTTTATATGACAGGAGTGGAAGTAGGAATGGTCTGGAAACAAAGATACATGCTGTTGAGTTCTAAATCCATAGAAATATGGTGGAAGAGAAAAATATTTTCTTCCTGTGTTCTCTTGTATAGAAAAATATTTTTTTTTTCTGCATCCAGTCAGATCAATCTTATTGTTTGTAGAAATTACTTCAAAATTCCAGCAGTATCATTTCTGTCAGTATGAACACATTTCAGATGTAAAGTTGTGAGAGGCCAATTCATGGAGCTGCCAACCCTCTGCTATCTTAAATGGAAGTTTAAATAAAATCTTTATTATATATGTCAGTACATTTTATATATGTCAGTGGGAAGCCATATTCAGTTTATATAAATGTTAAGATTTTATAATGTTCTGTAGCTATTAATGGCTTAAAACAAAGTGATACCAATGTAACTGGACAATCTAATAAAAAAATTCAAAACCATTTTTTAAAAACAAATCTGGTTATTTAAGTTAACCAATCTGTTAATTTCAATACTAGTTTAAGAGCACAGTTTTTTGGCCTTTCAATGTTTTCCGTGACAGCTGTTTTCTTTTATTTGTTTCTATTTTTGCCCATTACTCCATAGAAAACAATAAACAGAAAATTCTGAAACAGATGGCTACTATTGTATTTTGTAGTTTATTTTTAAAATATGCTACCCCAAACATCTGCCATAATCTGGAACTAGTTTTCAGAAAATGAGTTTGGCTTGATGTTTGATGTGGACCCAATTGGAAATGATAATGATATATATAGTGACAAGACAAACACTAGGGTGAGCATTTTGCTTCTGTGGAAGCATCTGAAAAAGTTTCTGATGTTTTCTTTTATTTTTTAGTTAAATTCTACACTTGTATCAATAATCTATTGAACTGAAATTAAATCTTTGTACTTTCATTTGTTTCTTTCCATCAGACCTCTACATTTGTCTCCATTTTCTCACCACATCATACTTTATTTTATAGGTTTAGTTCATGTTAGAAGGCTAGGGTTTCTGTTATTTCTAAGTTAGCCTCACTGTCCTAAAATTTAACGTATAGACCTCAGTAAGATGATCGGGATGCACATTTAAATAAGTACTTGCTTCCAAGTTTACTTATTAACAATATGCATGCTTTTTCTAGGATTATCATGATAAATTTGATATATTCAGACATTACCTAGATCATCATTTTATCACCTTGAGATTTAAGGTTCTCTGTTGGTGTTCTAGAAAACAGAAAGAGCTTGCAAGTCAGAGAAGGTTGACTTGCTCATTCTTCTTAGAGAACATAGAAATACTAAAAAGATATTCATTTAGGATTTTAGCAAATATGCACTTATGTTAAATTAATACAGTTTACCTAACAAATATATGTATCACATGTTATATGTGCATGTTTTGATATATGTATTTGTTGATATTTGAAATTAATTGATTCTTTTAGGAAATACTGAGATCTTACTATGTTTCAGATACTAAATAGATGTGAAAAAAACAGACAAAATTGTATTCAAATGGGAAGACAGATAATAAATAAATAAATGTACAAATAGTATAATTTTAGAAAATCACAAATGCTGAGAAGAAACATGAGAGTAAGTGAATAAGGAAGACTAATAGAGATAAGAGCGTATTATATATATATTATTTATTCATTTCAGAAATTTAAATAAAATCAGATATTCACTGCACAAAAATATCTAGAGATTTTTAAAGATTTTAAAGCTTTGTCTCTGCAATTGATATAAAAATACTAGTACTTTTATTTTCTTTTTCCCACTCCAATCATTATTATTTGCAATCTTTGCCTAAAATTTTAAATTTGCAATTTATACATTAATTTTTCCCTTTGTAAGCCTTCATAGGGAGCTTTGTGTAAGGGGCAGACAGATAAAGAGTTGAAGTTGGTGCATGAAAAAGCATAATGGAAATAGAAATAAAGCCTAATGTATAGGTATTTAATATTATGGTACATAGATCTGTATGAGATCTGGACGTTAAATTCCACCTTCTATTTATTAATTTCCATTTAAAATGCATTGGTCTCATTTGCCTTATCTGCAAATAAAGATGGAACATTTTCTAAATTTGAAGATTAATGGTTGTATAATAAAACCAATTCAGAAAAACTTCAGATCTAATCATTTTGATTCTGTGAAAAATCAAATTTATAATTAATGTTCTAGATAATGCTATGTTTTGAGGTTTGTAAAAATACAATTTACAGATATTACTGTAGCAAATACTATCTCTAAGCAAGTATCTTTTTTTTTTTTTTTTTTGCCTAGATCACATGGTGAGCTTGTTTATGTCCTGTATCTAAACTATCAACAAATTTATCTTTTACTAATTTCAAACTTCTATTTCCTGTCAAAGAACCATCACCTTTAGTTTTCTTTACTTAATTAGCATTAGCATTTGATTTTTATGGGGATGCTTTTCCCAAAGAAAAGAAACTGCTTTTGTAACGCTGAAAGCAAAAGAAATGGGAGGACACCATGAATTCCTTTTATTGAATTCACTTGGCTTCTTGTGACCACCTCCTTTACAATGCTCAGAAACCCCTCACTGATAGCCTGTTTTACATGCTTAACTAGAATCAGTACAAAGCTGGCCTGTTTCAATTCATGTTTCTTATTTTCTTCTGTTTTCTTTTGTTGTCTTTGTACATCGAGACATTTCTCAATCTCTTAACTCAGGTCCATGGAGGGCTCTTTAAAAAAAGAGCCCAACTGGCTGGCCCATCTGCTGATGGAGTGTCCTGGGACAAAGATGAGGCCTTGCTGGCCTCCCGAGGCCATGTGTCCCAGAGCTCAGGGCCTCTCCAGAAAGCCTTGTGGAGGGAGGCCTCGCTTTGGGGTCCGCCTGCCCCAAGGTGGTGAGGAGAGCTCTGCCGCCTGCCCTCCTGGGGCCTCCGGGCACTGGCCATGTCTGAGGCTGCCTGGGTTCCGGCTGGACGCAGCAGGAGTGGGCCACCCACCTGGCCCAAGGGGCTGCGGGATAGGGGGTGGGTTCGGGAGGGTCCGGCCCCCACCACCTGTGCCCCAGCCTCACATGGACTCAAGGGTGTTGAGTGGGAACAGGTTGCGGTTGGTGGACGTGGAGAAGTAGAGCTGCTTGCTAAGGGTATGGTTGTCATATGGGCTGCTCAGCCCCAGCGTCTGCTCAAAATCTGGCAGCTGCCCCATGAAGCTGAAGTTGGGGGAGATGTTGGACTTCTTCCTCTTGACCAAGTCGTAGGCGTCATTAAGCGACAGTTTCATCTTCTGCACCAGGTAGACCACGGTGACCCTCACCGAGTGGCTGATAGAGATAGACATATTACCATCTTATTTGCAAGTTATTTCAATAATTTGGGTTGTAACATATTGGAGTCAAAAGTGTAGAAAAACTATTAGGCCCTGTTTGCTTACCTGCATTGTTGAAAGTAGGCATATTCTAGGGGAGAGGGTTATGTTTATACTTTGAATGTTGGAGTTTTCCCAAAAGTAAATAATCCATCCCTCTCTTTGGCCTATATTCTTTAGATGCGTTCAGTATAATTGTGAATAGTTCTTTTATTTGCACGAGAGGGGAGTGTGCACACAACCTCCTTTTAGCCACTGCTTAGGCTGTGGTCTTTGCTAATGCCAATTAACACTGGGCCCCGAAGTCTAGGAAACCAAGTAATGCAGTGAGTAATGATACTCACTAATTCTACATTCATGAAGCTTCTTTTGTTTATTTCCTAGTATAAAAGAAGGGCAATTCTGAGTTGAGGCTTGAAGTAGTAAATGTAAATGTAGTGTCTTGAAGAACAAGTTATAACCATACTTCACCTTAAATTCATGGGATAATTGATATCTATGTGTTAAATACAGTTCACAAAGGTATTATTCCTCTGCTTTGAAAGTAGTGTTATGGAAAATTTGGTGCACACTTCCTGTTTGTTGATCTCTTGCATTATCACATGAAGCAATACATTTGTTTGTATAATACCTTTTTGTAGAGTTAAATTTCTCTAATTGTCCCATAAAGTTAATTGATTCAGTGTTGCTACACTAATAGAAATAAATCGGTAATCTGCCTATCACTAATAGAATGCATTAACAAATTAATCTCAATAGAAGCATCGGCAAAGTAAAGTTGTCATCTCTCATTTTTTCATAATACTTTTGGTTTTAGTCCTCTTTTTGAGGTAATGCAGCGGCATTTGGTAATGATTGATTTGGGCCATTAATGACAAGTCCAACTAGGTTTTGGTTCATCCATTTTCCCTTAGTCCAGGCAAAAATGCTACTACAAATAAACATCAGGTCTGAGTGATTTTTGACAGAGAGAACTCCAAGGAGTCCTGGCTTGTTATATGTTTGTCTCTTCATCTACCTGACAGGAATGACATAGCTCCATGTGGGGCCTCTGGACCCTGAATTTAACATGTCCAAAAATCTAACTGTGAGATAACCCTTTTGGGGCACTAACTTGACACCTTGAAATTCTGGTACAGTTTCAGGGGTCCCTAAGGCTATCTGGGTGTTGGTGAAGAACGACACATAGAAACACAAACCCTTCCTATAATACCACACACAGACGCTTGTAAATGTGCATCTCTGCATGATGTCTCTGTGTGATGTGGAAAATGACAAAAATGGGAGAAGAAATTGTGCTGATGGGATACTACCTTCTCTGATGACAGTAGTTTTCAAAACTTCCTTTTCCTGGCTGTGACAAAAAATGATTTTTTTTTTTTTTTTTTTTTAGGTTTCTGTTTTTAGAGGGTGTGGGTATAAGTCATGGGTGAACTGGCATCACACCAACCGGAAGATTTTCCAGGGCACATGGCACTGATTGCCCCCTGTTTCTGCTTTTCATTTGATTCTCTTGAGGATTCTGTTTTTATCTCTGCAGGAAGGTATTAATTATCCTCCACTTGTACCTCCTATGTTTCTAAAAGCAAAAATATCCAAAGCAAGATTTTGAGTAATTTGAGAAACTCCTTCATAAAATAGAAACCCGGTGAATTTATTAGCATGACTAAAATCATTACAACAATCTGTGCATGTCTGCCATGTTTTTGAAGGATAAACTTTTTTTCTTTTGGGCCTTCTGTTAATTGTCATCATTGTGTAACATTTTTTTCTTCTTTTGTAACTCAATCAATTTGTTTTTAGATATTCATACAGACTAGGAACCAAACTTTTTTGGGCTCGAAGTTGTGAGATAAATTTAACCTGTGAAGAGTTCAATGTTAACATTCTTGTTGCATTTAAATATGATGAAATTACTACAAAAAGGGCAAGTTTCTGGATCTATTTTGGTACAAATGTCTGAAGCTTTCCTTGTGTCTCCCATTTTCTGAAATCTCCAAAAAGAGATCACTTCCAAGCTGCTTGTAAGTAGCTCATTACCTTAAATTCACATTTCATTCTATGCCATCCATTCTGCCAGAGTGTCTGTCTCCCTAAAGTATTATTTAGACCAGGTCCCTCTGCTGTTCAGTGTCCATTATCCATTTTCTAATGCAAATATCATAGCCTATCAGGGCTTTCTGTAATTTGGACCTATCAAGCGGTGATAACTGGTTAATTGCATTTTCAAGTCTAGTGACATTTCTGTTTTAATATTGGGAACTGTTCAGCAACAATCGTATCACTTGCTTCCATAAACATATGATTTTACTAGATCAGTTATATTTATCTGGGCTATATACTTATAAATGTAAAAAAAAAAATTAACTTTTTCAAAGTATACCAAAGTCTAATTCGTGAAACTGCTCCAAGATCCTGGCTCAGTAGATCTCTGTTCCACTCCTTAGACATTGTTCAGTTAAGTTGAATGTATATACCAACCTAAAAAGTTGTGCAAGAATATTCAAAGATGCATAATTTTAATAGTCCAAAGGCAAATTAGTTCCTGGTAACTACAGATAGAATTTATAGATTATAATTTTGCTAGATTAAATAAATCAATATACAAAAATCTATAGAAATGCTTTGAATTAGGGATACCTGGGTGGCTCAGTCGGTTACTTCTGCCTTTGTCTAGGGTCATGATCCCAGAGTCCTGGGATCAAGTCCCGTATCAGGTGCCTTGCTTGGTGGGAATCCTGCTTCTCCCTCTGCCTGCTGCTTCCCCTGCTTATGCTCACTCTCTGTCCCTCCCCCTCCTCTCTGACAAATGAATAAATAAAATCTTAAAAAAAAAAAATTGCTTCGCATTTGAAAGAACAATTTAAAAATTGAAACAGAAAGATACCTTATTTGAAGTAACAATAAAAGAAATTTAATAAGCAAGGTATTCCTATATGGAAAAAAATTACATTATTGGAGAACTTTATATAAAGTCTAAACAACTACAGAGTCATATTATGTTTCCCAGGGGAAAGAGTTAATACTATGAAAACACAAAATTTCATAAAATATTATTTCATTTGGAATTACAGTGGAGTGAAATTTTCACTTCCTAGAATGAGATAAACAAAGCCAAATTTCATATCAAAGTATTATTGTCTGAGAATAGCTATGCCATTTTGTAAAAGGGCCTAGAGTACTGATTTACTGGATATTAACTACTCCAGTAATCCTGTAATTCAGTTGCTTGTTCAGGGTAGTCTAATTGCTATAACCAGCAACCCTCAAATTTTAGTGGCCAAACACAATTATTTTCTATTCTTGTAATCGGTATTGTGAGGTGGGAGGCTTTTCCCCAACAGCCAGTCAGGGCCATGTTGTATCTGTCAAGAGATAGAAACTGTATCAGTAATTTGAACAGGGAAATTGTAAATTGGAGATTTGTGAACTAGAGGGATTAACTACTAAATTATAGGAATAGAGGATTGGCAGATATGGGAAGTAGTTTTTACCTCTAAGGCAGAGGCAGGGTACTCAGGAAGGAATAGACTTGGAGGAACCTCCCTTTCAGCCCCCAGATGCTGGGAGACCGAGCTCTTGGGAGAGGCTGTGGCTGTGGCCAGTTGAAAGGTGGGCAGGTTTGCTGAGTGCACAGGCTGGGGCTGGCAAGTACAGAACCTCCTGCTGTGCTGGTAAGACTTAGTAGGAAGCTTCCTGCTTGAGTCCCAGGGAAGCTTGCCGGGTGGGTGAGCGCCACTAGAGGTAGGGCACACTCTTTGTCACCATGTGCTGCAAGAATCAATAGGAAAAACAACCCCAGAATCAGGACCCATTCCCCTTAATGGGTCCCTCGAACACCTTCTGCTGACAAGGTGAGCCTTGTGCCCCCTGGCACAGGAGACATGTTTGTTTATAGGATCTGACTTAAATGTAACAAAGCAGGGCAAAGAGAGGGAGATTTGGTGCTGAGAAGCAAAATATTGTAGACCAGCAGACCTGAATTCCTTCTGTCTTGTGGCTTTTCCTTCCTTCTGAAAGTCTTCATTCTTCCAGAGATTAGTATAAAGATGGAGAAGTCTCACTTTTCCTAAACTTCCTTGGTGAGTAGTCACTAATCTCATGGGCTCACCTAAATGCAGGAGGAATGAGAAATATGGTCTAGTGGTGTACCCAGGAAGATGAGGAAAACACAGATACTGATGAGCAATTATCATCTCTACCACAACCTAATATCGAAACAATATGTTACCACCCTAGAAAAAGACAACTAAATCAGGGAAATAGAATAAAGGTCAATGTATAGTAAATAGTTCCAAAATTAAAAATAAATACATTCATTGGCTCTTTGAAAATCTTGCTTATAATAAGAAATAAAAGCGTTATTATGGAAAGATATTTATAGAGAGTTATTTATCACAGAATTTCTTTTGTAATGGTTTACAAACACATTTACAAGCAAAACAAACAAACACACCCATGAATGTCCAAGTTGAATCAGTTGTGGTATATCATACTAGAGAACATAATTCTATAATTTAAAGTAAGTTAGGTTCAAATTTATGAACTGGAGAAATGTTTATGTTAAATGAGTAATGCAATGTTTTAGGTAAAATTCCATTTTTATAAAAATACATAATCTTTAGAAGTCTATGTACATGTCTGCTTGAATATATTTGTATGGTCAAGGAGAAAAATGCTAACATTGATTACCCAATGCAGGGAGTGGAAAAAGAGGGAGGGAAATCATTAACTTTTATTTTAGCTTATTTCATTATAGACCATTAGCATGAATTTCTTTTCTAAGACAAAATAATAAAATGTGAAATGAAAAAATAAACCTTTATGGTACAAATAAATGTCTTAGGTCTAGAAATGCAGGCAAAAAACTTCCTCTACTGAAATGTTGAAAGATCCGAATTGGAACTAGTTACTTGGCTCTCTACCTGCCCGTCTGACTTTGAATACTTGAATGAGAGAAGTTCTCTTAATAGTTAGGTGACATTGCAGACATCCTAGCATTTGGGTGATAACTGTTTTCAGCTAAAATAATGTGTGGATATATTTATACTGAATATGTGAGAAGGCAGTTTGGATATAATGATAATGTAAGTTGCTATATATTTAGCATGCAACATTCAATTATGTTAATTTTAATATATATATAGATACATAAATATATGTGTATGTACACATATACATATATGTATATATTTATATTACCTTGTAGCAATCTTTCTTTTTAAAATTTTATTTATTTATTTATTTTTATCTTATAGCAGATTTTATAGTGGTCTTAAAAGGAAAAAGTTTTATAGATGGAAGAAACTAAGGGCTTAAGTACTTGCATAGTTTTCCATAGCTAACAAGTAGAGTTGGAATTTGAATTAATTCTTTCTGACTCTTAATTGCTGCATTAAAATAGGCTCCCTATGGCATTTCAAGTGAACAAATGCTGTTTTTATATTTTAATTTGCTATTAGTAACACTCAATGGGAAATTTGTTAGTGTAGGAGGACCAGGTGTGAATGGATTTTCTTATCAAGCTCTGGAATGTTGATTAAAACTATCCTCTGGGTAGAATCTGGTCAGAATCAGCTGGATCTTTGTAATTGATTTTGTTTATTGTGGTAAAATATACCAACATAAAAATTACTACCTTAACCATTTTTCAGAGTACTTTTCAGTGGCATTAAGTACATACATATTGTTGTGCAAACATCTCCTCCATCCATCTCCAGAACTTTTTTTCACCTTCCCAAAATGAAACTCCTTACCAACTTCTCTTCTCCCAACCCCTGGCAACCACTATTCCAATTTCTGTCGCTATAAATTTTGACTGCTCTACCAACTCTGTGGAATCATAGAGTATGTGTCCTTTTGTGACTGGCTTAAAGTATTATCTTCAAGGTCTATCCATTTTTTAGCATGTGTCAGATTCCCTTCTTTTTATATTTGCATAATATTCTATTGTATGCATACACCACATTTTGTTTCTCCATTCACCCATCAGTTGGTACTTGGGTTGCTTCCATCTTTTGTCTATTGTAAATAATGCTGTTATGAATATGGGTTTTACAAATACCTGCTCAAGTAGCTCCTTTCTTTCTTTCTTTTTTTTTTTTTTTAATTTAATTCCACTTAGCTACCATACAGTGTTATATTAGTTTCAGGTGTATAATATAGTGATTCGACACTTCCATTCATCACCCTGTGCTCATCAAGACAAGTACATTCCTTAATCTCCATCACTTAATTCACTCATTCTTCCATCCCCCTTCCCTCTAGTAACCATCAATTTGTTCTCTATAATTAAGAGTCCGTTTCTTGATTTGTCTCTCTCTTTTCCTTTTGCTTGTTTGATTTCTTAAATTCCACAGATGAGTGAAATCATATGTCTTTTTCTGACTTATTTCACTTAACATTATATTCTGCAGCTCCATCCATTTTGTTGCAAATGGGAAGATTTTGTTCTTTTTTATGGTTGAATAATATTCCATTGTATATATACCACATCATTATCCATTCATCAGTTGATAGATACTTGGGCTGCTTCCATATCTTGGGTATTGTATGTAATGCAGTTATAAATAAAAGTGTGCAAATACCTTTGAATTCGTGTTATTTTGTCTTTGAGTAAATTCCCAATAGTGCAATTCCTAGATGGTACAGTACTATTTTTAACTTTTGAGGAAACTTCATACTGTTTCCCATAGTAGTTGTATCAGTTTGCATTCCCACCAAGAGTGCATGAGTGCTCTTTTTTTTTTTCCACATCCTTACCAACACCTGTTGTTTCTTGTGTTGTTGATTTTGGCCATTCTGACAGCTGTGAGGTGATAACTCATTGTAGTTTTGATTTGCATTTCCCTGATGGTAAGTGATGACAAACACCTTTTTAAATTTTGAAATATTTTATGTATTCATTTGTTTGGGAGGGGGCAGAGAACAGAGGGAGAGTGATAAGCACGGAGTCTGATTCAAGGATTGATCCCACGACCCTGAGATTGTGACCTCAGCTGAAATCAAGAGGTGGATGCTCAACTGACTGAACCCCCCCAGGCACCCTGATGATAAACATCTTTAAATGTGTCTGTTGGCCATCTGTACGTCTTCTTTGGAGAAATGTATCTTAATGGCTTCTGCCCATTTTTTTAATTGGATTATTTGGTTTTTGGGTATGGGGTGTATAAGCTCTTTATAGCTTTCAGATACTAACCCTTTACCAGATAAGTCATTGGCAAATATCTTCTCCCATTCCATAGGTTGCCTTTTAGTTTTGTTGATTGTTTGCTGTGCAGAAGCTTTTTATTTTGATGAAGTCCCAATAATTTATTTTTGCGTTTGTTTCCCATGCTTTGGGAGACATATCAAATAGCTGCTTTCAGTTCTTTTGGGTATATGCCCAGAAGTAGAATTGCTAGATCATGTGGTTATTCTATTTTTAATTCTTTGAGGAACCACCATACTGTTTTCCATAGCAGCTGCACCATTTTACATTCCCACCAGCAGTGCACATTTCTCCACTTTCTTGCCAGCTCCTGTTTTTGTTTGTTTGTTTGCTTGCTTGCTTGTTTGTTTGTGTTTTTAATAATAGCCATCCTAATTAAAAAATGGTATCATTTTGGTTTTGATTTGCGTTTTCTCAATGTGTAGTGTTGTTGAACATCTTTTCATGTGCCTATTGATCATTTGTATATCTTTTTTAGAGAAATGTTTGTTCGGCTTGCTTGTTTTTTGTTTGAATTGTTTGGTTTTGGTTGTTGAGTTGTAGGAGTTAACTATAAATTCTGGTATTAACCCTTTGTTTTGTAAATATGTTCTTCCATATAATGTGTTGCCTTTTTGCTCTGTTGAAAATGTCCTTTAATGCAGAAAATGTCCTTTAATTTTGGTAAAATCCAGTTTATTTATTGTTTCTGTTTTTGTTGTTGTTGGTATCATATCCAAGAAATATTTTCCAGCTCCAATGTCATGAAGTTTTCCCACTGTTTTGTTCTAAGGGTTTTATTAGTTAGGTTTTACATTTAGATCTTTGATCCATTTAGAGTTTATTTTTGTATATGGTATAAGGGAAAGGTCAAACTTCATTTCTTTTGCGGTTATCCTATTTTCCCAAAACCATTTGTTAAAAAGACTGTACTTTCATAAATATAATGATGTCAGTCCATTTACAGGGGAAGAAAAATCAAAAGGAATAGTACTAAAATAATAAAAATCAAGTCACAGTTATTAGGGGATTTAAAAACAAGTTTACATGGATCATGTAAATATAATTTAAGTATTTTTTAGCCCTAATATTTTATGGCTAATGAAGAAGTAAGGACTAATATATTTTTTTATCACATGTCATATTCAAGACAGTTATATATACTTCTCCTTTAATCCTCATAATCCTAAAGCCAAAATAGAACTTGAACTCAGATGTAACTCCAAACTTCTGTTTGTCTCATATAGTGTTGGAGTCATTTTTAATATATATGTGAGTGTGTATGTATGTGTGTGTGTGTATATATATATGTATATATATGTGTGAATACATAACATATATATGGAGAAAACAAACCATTAAACTTACTTTATATACAAAATGTATATCTAAAATACCAGAAATTAGTTAATTTTGGGGGAAATAGCTATATAGTTCGTTGTGAGGCTTGAGGATTTCTGTGCTAGTCATCCTTTCCAAATGGCTGTAATATTTAGAATGCAGAGTCTTGTTTTTTTTTTTTTCTCCTTCTCAGATTACTTTGTGACCCTCTTTCTATTTCAATACATCACTGACCTGAAACTAATGGGAGAAAGAGAAGCTGAAAGTGTGGTGTTCCAAGTGAAAGGTGGATAAACACGGGCCTTTCGCTTGAAGTAGTTGATGGAGCTTCCCAAGTACAGTCGTCAGACCTGACAGCCGAGTGATCCACTCTCAGTGTACCCCTCAGTTTATCTTCAGCTCTTCAGGCACTAGGCAGTATTTACGGGCAAATCAAAACAAAATGAGTGTCCTTGATTTTTCAAGTATGGATACGTTTAGATGATTCTTTGAAATTTGTCCTTATCAGTTTGTATTGATAAAATTTTTTAGGAGAAAAAGCAACTTGAGTAAAGATTTGGGGATCCGTCTTTTTCCGAGTGAAGCATTTATGTCAATCGGAAGGGAAGAAAGTGTTCAGAGACTTGTCTTAAAAGGCTAGATAGGAACCCAGTGCCATTTGGTGCTAGGCCCCACTGACAGATTTACTGCCTGCTCGGAGCTGCGGCGGCAGCGTGATGGGAGTGGCAGGTGAGGGCTGCAGAGGAGAGGATTCCCATGCTCCGTGCACGTGTGTAACTGGCAGCATCCAGGGTCATGGAGGGGCAGGCCTGTGTTTACAGTCAGGATTTGTGGTGGAAAAAGAAAAAAAAGTTATTTTTCTTTTATCCCTTACAGCAAAGAACTCTCCACATTGCTTGCCTAGGAGACATTTCCGAATGACCGAAACAAAAGACAAGCAGGGGGCTTTAGAACTTGCCTTAGATGAGTTCTGCAGCATGGGAAGAAGTCAGAAATGCCAAAAATTAAATTAATCACCCCCGTCTTAAATAAAAGGCTCTTGATGTAAATCAATGGCAGTTAGGGCATGGATGTCTCCTTTCTGTAAGTAACAAACTATGCAGAATTTCGAACTTACTCAGTTCATAAGAATTAAACATCAGTCTAAAACCTATAGTGGATAATTGCTAGAGACCTACTGCTGAAGTGCAATAATGCTACCTAAATTTATTATAAATGGTAAATGCATCTAGTTCAGACAGAAGAGGAATTATTTCAGTAAGTGGAGTTGCAGATTCAAAATATCTTATGATCAGAGGTTGTGTGTAAGTGTAGATAGACCACCATTGGAGCTAACGTGCCAATGCAAAGAGAACTCTGCCCAGTGTTGGAAAGCACTCCTTCAGTATGTGTTAATATTCTTCTTTTTTATTTTTTATTTTTGGAGAGAAAAAGAGAGAGATTGAGTGTGAGTGAGCAGGGGGAGGTGGGAGGGACAGAGAGAGAAGCTTAAGTAAGCTTCACACTCAGAACGGAACTGGACTTGGGGTTCAGTCTCACAACCCGGAGATCATGACCTGAGCCAAAATCAAGAGTCCCACACTTAACCGACTGAACCACCGGGGCACCCCAGTACGTATTAACATTCTGAGATGCTCTATACACTACTCACTTTACTAAAAAAAGAAAAATTTGACCCAATTTATTAGGGAGCCTCTTCACCCCCCGATTCACTATTGAAGCACATCTTCGATATTTAAAATTGGTAATTTGGTAACTTAATTGATAGTTAAGTTTTGGAAGCTAAAAATACCTTCAGTACTTTAAATTGGTAGCTACTAAGGGAGCACATTTTTACAGAAATATACTGTGCGGTCAAATTTGCTGGTAACGATTCTGTTACCAATGCAAGATGTCTTAATCCCAGTTTCTTTATTTAAATTATCAATTGTTAGATTACTTGATCCCGTCCGGCAGTCACCAGGTCTCATTTCTTTCTGAATCCTTAGTCTCCAGCCTGAAGCCCGTCCCATAGGTGTTGGGTGAGTGCATATTGAATCTGTGTTTAGAAGGAAACTTCTCAGGCATTCATGTCACTGCTCTTGTTCTTTTGAGTCCTGGGCTCCTAAAGCCATCACACTCAGTGGCGCACTTAAAATGCTGACGATTGCTTTGATGTGCCTGGAGAAGCAGCCAAGCTGATTTTGCTTGCTATGGGTGGATATGTTTGTGGAATGGGGTAGTTTTTAAATCATTTGATAATAATAACAAACTGCTGCTAGCAATGGGAGTTTGCAGAGCAGCTGAGTTCAGCTTTAATTAACTTTTATACTTAACACGTGGAGCGTGTGGTTTGTGGTGATAGACGGGAATGGTATTACAAGTTAATGAGTTATGAGGAAACTCTTAGATGCAGAGGATAAAGACCTAGACCAAGAACTTTTAGGGAAACTCAATTGAGCTACCTCTTGCTTAGTATCTGTAGTACAATGAAAAAAAAAAAATCCAAACCCACAAATATGGCACTTTTCATGCTACATTGTAATTATCTGTTAATGAATGAAGTTTATTTTCTATTTTTTTCCAAATCTATCTCTCTTAATACAGTGTGTTTTTTTAAAAAAAGATTTTATTTATTTATTTGGCAGAGAGAGAGACAGCGAGAGAGGGAATACAAGCAGGGGGAGTGTGAGAGGGAGAAGTAGGCTTCCTGCTGAGCAGGGAGCCCTGTGCAGGGCTGGATCTCAGGACCCTGGGATCATGACTTCAGCCAAAGGCAGACACTTAACAGACTGAGCCCCCCAGGCGCCCCAGTGTGTGAGGTTTGCAGTCAGGTAACATATCTAATTTATCTTGAACATGTATAATTTATCTTTATCCAGTATCCAGGCCACATGACCTTAACAGATCCTCAATGATTATTTATTAAATTAATAAAACAAATGAGTGTGAACAGAATCTTATATAGTGTGTGTGTGTGTGTGTGTGTGTGTATACCTACATAGAATCTTATATAATATATAGATACTTACATAGTATCTATATACTCTATAGTGAGTATTGGAAAACTAAATAAATATGTGTATATGTGTGTATGGATTGACTTATATACTATGGATAATTTCATGTAATTATATATTTTTTAAATATAGTATACGTATATGATGGTGTGTTTTGTTTTGTTTTGGGCTTTTGTTCATAGTAAAATAACTTTCAGTGCAATGGGCTAGTTGAAAACTTAAATGAAGATAAATTCAAAATTAACTGTCTAAGAGCTTGAGAGTTTGCAAGACTGATACATAATAATGTGCCAAAAGTTTTGCATCCACTGATTTTAGCTTAGTAATCTTTGGAATGCTTATTCTTTAGGGACACATGTTGCTCCCATATTTTGAAAAAAGAATAAAAAGAAAAAATGCAAACAAGATCATGTAGAATGACTTCACTATTCATTAAGGAGGAATAGGACTAAAGCCATTTATATACTTTAATATGAAAAGAAGGCTGGGGCCATCTTAATTTTGTTGTTTATGGAAGCTAAACACATGGCATCACTGTATGAGGGCCACCCCTCTCCTCCATACAAATACAACTCAAAATTTGGGGCAGAATAAGAGTGTGTAGGTGATCTGATTAGGATAAACTCGCTCCTTAACAGGCTGCCTGTTCCTAAGGGGGAAAAAAAAAGCATTAAGCATTTTTAAGCATGTTTCTTTAAGAACCTGAGAAAACGGGATGGAGAAAGGCCATGGACCTTGAGGGCGTAGATGTCTCTTTTTTTTATGGTACTATGTCTATTTCAGCTGCTTTGATCCCTTTGTCCTGAACAAGCTTGTTACATATTTCCTAAGATGTATTTTTCTTATCACATCACATTTGGTCATTTTTAATTATCAAATAGTTTATTTGAGACTTCATCAGAGTGACAAGTTGCTTATTTTACCTCGGTACAGGATAAGTTGAGTGGAATGTCCAGAATGCATACAGTTGGAACCACAACATGTACTTTTTGCTGGAACTGTACATCATTTCTGCGTTTTAGCAATAAGCATGGGTGTGTGTTCAGGCCTGGAATTCAGTATAATAGCAGCTAGCAATGTAAAGTCTTGCCTTATTAATACTACATATAACACAAATTGTAGCCATATTGTATAGAAGGGAATATTGTGGGGATTTTGGAATTGAGAATTTAATTCTGTAATTAAGTTATTCATAGTGCCTCTGTCCCCCTTCCCCATGGAAGGACTGGTTCTTAAGTCCATTTATTGTCCTTAATTATGCCCATAGTCAATATTAATTTTGCAGTAAGTTATCAAACAAAGGTAAATGAGGTCTCTTCTCCAAGTCTGTTTGTTAGAAAGCTTTCAAGAGAGCTATTAAAGAGTTTATTGGAAAAGTCCTTAATGAATTTAGCCTCTAATTTAAGATACATTTATTTCAGCAAGCTTATATGCATCTACATTGTCAGCGCAAAGATACAGTATCACTTTAATTTTTCATCATGTTAGCTGGTGATGTCAGAAAGAATGCTCTTTAGTTCTCAATATTATCTGATTTATACTTTACTATGCACAAATATCCTGTTGCATTTTTCATTTTTTTTTAAGATTTTATTTATTTATTTGACAGACAGAGATCACAAGTAGGCAGAGAGGCAGGCAGAGAGAAAGGAGGAAGCAGACTCCCCGCTGAGCAGAGAGCCTGATGTGGGGCTTGATCCCAGGACCCTGGATCATGACCTGAGCCGAAGGCAGAGGCTTTAACCCACCGAACCACCCAGGTGCCCCTCCTGTTGCATTTTTCTAGTAAGCCAGAAATTAGTAAGAAAGCTGACTCAGGATCTGATACCAAGTTCTGGACTAGGGCAAGTTTCTAACTGCTTGGTTTTTACAAATACATCTGCCATAAAAATATACTGATACAGTACTGAGTCTTAATGGAGGAAAAGAGTAATTTTGTTCTGTTAATAAAATGCCTTGCAATTTTCCTGTTGCAGGGTAATAATTTGGGGTAAAAATGAGCAGGGTAAAGCAATTCTTTTTGATACAGACTTGAGCCTGAGGTATTTTAAAAAGACATGAGACACAGTCGCAAGTAGATCACTTTGACAGAATTTTTTTTGTCCAGGGTCCAGTTAGAAAAATAACGTGTTATTTTGAGGGACACTTGAAGAAAGTGGTAACTCCAACATTACCTTGGAGCACAGTATGTGTGTAAATTCTACAACTAATAATTCTTTTTCTTAAAACACCATATTTTCTGGCTTTCTTTAAAGGAAGTTAGATTCACAGAGCAATACGTTTCCACAGAGTCCTTGAAAGTTTTAAATTAAATTTTGAATTTTGTCCAGAGAGCAGTCTCAAGACTATAATTTTTGTATTTTTATATGTACTATCAGTAAACTAGATGAGAAGGAATGGGGTCACCATTTGTCCTCACTACCGTGGCTTGATGGGCTTTCATTTGTTTTGTGTAAAGTATATGACTGTTTATCAAATATTTCTATTAAATACCTAGTCCAGGTTGCTGTTGGTCAAAACTTGACTGAAGAAATCAGTTGATGAGGAGGAAATAAAAAGCGAAAACGAGAAGAAAGTCAAAATTCCAAACAGAGGAACTGATCTCTACTAGAAAGGCAGCCTTTTGAGGCTTGAAAAAGAACTGGGTGTTGGAGGCCCTCTCCTCTCTCAGATGGTTGAGCACAGCAGTGTCTGGTTGGAAAAAATCTCACCACAACACGTACATGGCTTGTGTGGTAATCCTTGCAGTGATCTGAGAAGTTTCTGCTTACTGCGGTAGCCTGCTGCGTTCAGCCTTGCTGTAGCCTAATGCAACAGGCTGTATTTTGTTTCAGAAAACTTGTTTCGGCTGCAGACTGTTTAAGAGCTACATTGGCGCTTACTACGATACTAATGTTACTCACTTATATTTGTATAGTATTTTAGGGCAGTTGTGCTCCAAGGGTGGCATCTGGTCCAGGAGCAGGAGCATCACCTGGGAACTTATCAAAATGCATGTTGCCAGGCCTCACCCATGACCTACTGATTTCGGGGCTCTCGGGGTGGGGCGCAGCCATCTGTGTGTTAACAAGCCTTTCAGCTGCGCGGAAGCATCCTAGACCTTGGCAGAAAAGGACTTGGAGGCTCCACAGTGCTCTCACTTTGGGATTAGGTGGTAGGACAGTGAGTTTGTTTTCAAGAGTTTAGGGAAGTTGATGGACGTGCTCGAGCTCACTCAAATCTAAGTGACAGAATTTGGACTTGAATCGTACTCCTTTTGCTCCAAATCTGATCATTCTTTCCATCCCCTGCTTGCCACGCGTAATTGTCAAAAAGACTCAAACTGTGGTGACTGGGAGTTTGGGGCACAGACTCAGGCTCTTGCCAAACAACTTCATGCTGGTGAGTGCGGTCGAGGCTCTGGGAGTAACTGGCTTAAAGGGGCAAGATTATTTTACTTCCCTTCAGCGGGTAGGCAGGAAATGTGAATCTTAGCATAGCTGTAATTCCTGTCAAATCCAGAGAATCACGTCATGGATCTGGAGATTCCGAACAGGGCATGCTTGTTCTCTGCTGAGATAGATGCCCACCACAAGGGTCCTGTGATTTATTGCCACGTCCACGATTTTCTCATTGCAGTGATGATACGTTGTAAGGGGCATTTATGGCTCCCTGCTGAAAGTATGAACCCACACTGGGCAATAAGGCATGGTGCAGAATTGTTAAATTAAATGACTTAATTTATGATCTACAACGTTTATTTGGAAAAACTGATCATGCTTTAGTTTCTGTACTGATGCCACTTCGAAAACAATCCTGAGGAATTCTATTTATTGCTAAGTTTCCCCAACCTTTTCTTTCTGTTTGCTTTTTTTTTTTTTTAAAGGAAAGAAAACCTTAACACAAAACCAAAAGATGATTATCAAGTTCCTCTCTTTGTAAAACATCAATTAGTATAAAGGGAAGAACCTACATTATACATAGGCGCCTGGGTGGTGTATGTATAATGTCAGTTAAGCATCTACCTTCAGATCAGGTCATGATCCAGGGGTCCTGGGATTGAGCCCAGGCTCCCTGCTCAGCAGGGAATCTGCTTCTCTCTCTCTTCCTTGGACCTTCCCCCCTGCTCCTTCTCTCTCTTTCTCAAATAAATAAATAAAATCTTAAAACAAAACAAAACAAAACAAAACAAAAAAACCCCAAGTCTACATTATACTGACAATTCCCTTACTATTTTGCCTCCATAATGTGTATATTGAAATGTGAAGTACCTGAGTTTCTGAAAGATGTTGTTTTGGAATGAAGCAGAGGACTAATTATACTAAATTTTAAAAATTAGTTATAAAAATACTTCAAAACTGGGTTTTGGTTAACATTTTAACAGGTAGTTTTCTCCAATCTCCCTTTTTGTAACTTCAAATCTAATTTCAAAAAAAAAAAAAAAGAAGAAGAAATCTGGAAAAAAAGAACAATTTCCTACTTGCTTATTTTTTGCAGTGTGGTATTCAAAAATGATAAAAAATAGTGATTATGATATAGTTTATATAGCACTTTAAAATTTTTATATAAATTGCATCTATGTATTTTTGTTTAATTCATAAAATAAAAATGTGATTTAATTTTTATCATGTCTTGATAGGTGAAAATAGTAGTAATGAAAGATAGTTGGAAGAAAGGCAGGCAGGGCAAGGGCTACCCACACCTCCGCCCTGCCCCCAATCCTAAGAGGAAACCACCCTTAAAAGGAATTTACAGTGCCTTGGAAGGAGCCCTCCACCCTTTCACATGTGATAGGTAAATGACAAAACCTGATTGGGTGACAGGTGACGGGAGGGTTAATCAGATTAAAAGAGTCCAGCCAGCAAGCCCATAAAACCCCCTAGACTTAGAAACCCCAGAGGCAATCTTCTCAGGTCCCCTCCCTCTTCCAGAACTTTGTACTTTCAGTAAACTTTGCTTTGCTACCCACCACTCTTCGTCTGGTCTATCTCTTCAGTCTTCCAAGCAGTGTGACCAAGAACAATGGAACTAAAGGAAAAAAAAAAATCTTGTAACTCTAGAATTTAGGGGAGTGACATGAATTTTCAAAACTGTGGCAACTTGGGCCCTCTTGAAATCCCATTCACTTTCCTCTATACTTAGCCCACTGTAAAGAACATAATAATATGCTTCTGGGCTCTAACTGATGGGGATATTTTATTGGTAAACATATAAGGGATTTCTTTTTTTTTTAAAGATTTTATTTATTTATTTGAGAGAGAGACAGTGAGAGAGAGCATGAGTGAGGAGAAGGTCAGAGAGTGAAGCAGACTCCCCATGGAGCTGGGAGCCTGATGTGGGACTCGATCCCGGGACTCCGGGATCATGACCTGAGCCGAAGGCAGTCGTCCAACCAACTGAGCCACCCAAGCGTCCTGTAAGGGATTTCTTTATATCTATGATAACATTTTACTTTTTCAAAAAATTATAAAATAATCTCAGTTTAAAGAACTGTAGTAGTACCTTGTTCCATTTTTTTCCTTGAAGTAGAGTGGCTATTTTATAGATAACTTTGCTAAAATTAAAAATCCTTATACTTTGAAAATTATGATCATTCACTCAGAGTACATTGATTCTAATGTAACTTTACACTTACAAAATGTAGCAATGGAGTAAATCACACTCAAAATTTCTTTCTTTCTTAATGTTTCCTTCTATCTCTTTCTTCCATGTTCCTATTTTCCTTCCATATCCCATTTAGGATCCTGAATTATAGGGCCAATTATAAAAAAGTTTGAAACTCTAAGATTTGTTTCATCTTTAGTATTTTTTTTTTAAGATCTTATTTATTTATTTGGCAGACAGAGATCACAAGTAGGCAGAGAGACAGGCAGAGAGGCAGGCAAAGAGAGAGAGAGAGAGGAGAAAGCAGGCTCACTGCAGAGCAGAGAGCCCGATGTGGGGCCCGATCCCAGGACCCTGGGATCATGACCCAAGCCAAAGGCAGAGGCTTTAACCCACTGAGCAACCCAGGTACCCCTCATCTTTAGTATTTTTGATTCTGGTTTGTGTTTCTCACATAATTGGCAAAGAGGAAGAAATATCACTGTTGGACCATAGAGATTTACTGGTGTTCAGGACTCCAAGCCCCACTCCATATTGGTGTAGGGTACAGTGGAGTATGGAGTAATCTCCAATTACTGAGTTAAAAAAAAAAAAAAATCATAAAAGTCCAGAAAGCCTGGCTTATGGAGAACAACTAGAAAAACCATTTGAGATAATCTTACATTTTATTGACAGCAGTGAGTACTTGATCTGAAGCCAGAGTCAGTTATTAAAACAATTTTTAAAAATTATCTTCAAGGAAAAGAATATGTATTATCAGTTGAATTAAGTTGCTGTTTAAGCAAGCTGTGGTTTTGGAGGCCACCACTCCTGGCTCACCCAGCTAAGAAAAATGGGTTAGCAATATTGGAACTGACAAATTAAATATTGCCAGTAATCCATTTAGTCTGATGTTTAGTGTCTATCAGAAATCTCTTTTGATTACTTCTAAAAGACTTCTTTCTATAAGCCAAAAAAAGAACCATTTTTAGCAAAATATCACATGGAATATCTTATTTTTTCCCTAAGGCATTTAAGTATAAGTAATTATTCCATGAAATGTTACTTCACAAAGGTTAGCATGAGCTAGAAGAGGAAAGAGCCATTCCTTGTTTACTGGCCTCTTTCAAGACTGAAACACATACAAGAGTTTTATTCTTATTCAGGCCTTGAGAATTACCCCAATCAATTGCTTACTAACGGACCTATAAGAGAACAGAGAAAAGCATGACACATAGCACAAAGAACATAAAAGCTGTCAGCTGAAGTTCTTAATGAGGTTGCATGCCATATTACTAATGAAATAGAATGAAACTACAGTGCGTGTGTTTCTTTCATTTCCTTATGAAACAATGAACACGGGTCATTAGTTTTCCTTTCTCATAGGGAGCTGCTGTGGTAGATGATGTTGTCCAAAAATGGCACAGGCATTATTGATGGTCCCATGAGGTCTTCCAGAACTTTGTCAACCCTCATCGAGAAGTAAGGTCTATTTCCCCTTGTTTTGAAATTAGGTGAGCTTTTGTGAAAAAACAAAGAAACAAAAGCCATGAACAAAAGACAGCTGAGTGATAGACTTCCGAATGCGTGACTTCTGAAGTTGTAAGACCGGTAGAGCCTACCCCTGGCTCTCTCTCCTTTGGGTCTTTCGCTGTTGGAAGCTAAACACCATGGTAGGAGGAAGCCCAGGATCCACAACGGAAAAGCCACATCTAGGTGTTCAGGTTATAGCTCTGTCTGAACTCCCAGCCAACAGCCAACATCAACAACTAGACGCGCGAATGAGTCTTTCCGTGTTTTCTGCTCCCCAGCCTTCAAGCCACTCCATTTGATGCTAAGTGAATTAAAGATGAGCTGTCCTTACTGGGCCCTTAGGCTACTGCAGATTCATGAAAGAATGCGTATTTGAGGTGTTTTTTAATATAACAATAGATAAATAAAAGAATACATGTTCCAGAAAAAAAATTATGACAGCACTTCACACAATTACAGAGATAGAAAAAAAAATTGTGGCACATACATGAAATACTTCTGAAAACCTGATCTCATAAGGGTTAAAATTGGTCAGAAACTTATAGATAAGACAAGATAAGGAAAAATTGCCATCTCTGAACATCGTTTTCCTGCTCTACTCAACAACTCTCAACAGCATTTTAAAGATTATTGCTACTTCTACTTCCCAATGTCCCAGCTCTCCCAGTCCCTTTTGGAATTCCTCTAAGTCCTTGTTTGTAACAAGGAGAAGCAATAGTATTTCTGGGAAAACAACAGATCCCGTGACGCTCTTTGTAGAACACCAGCACCAAAAATCCTAGATGTAGCTCTGAGCTAAAATGGGCTAAAAGGATAACCTAACTGAAACAAAGTGGCTTTTTCAGATGCCACTGAATTAGTTACACCAGTCAGCTAAGTTTAGTTGATTTTTGACTATTTAGTTGATTGGATGACTTTATTTTTCTTTTTAATGTAAAAAGCTAATCAGCGGCTAAACATCAATCATAATAGGAGTTGATGATTGATAATTACTTTATTTAAAGCACTCAGAATATTCCCTCCGCAGAGTAAATACTATTTGTGTATGCATGTATTTTGGTTATGATTATGATAGTCAAAACTGTTATTATTTATTTAAATATTAAAGTAATGCCCTGCTATGATTCCCTACAGTGAATCAGGAAAGAATTAAAAAACAAAGTAGTGCATCTACCCTTCAGCAGGAAATTAGAAAATTACTGTGTAAGCTTTCAAATAAATTAAAAACAGTTTAGAGAGATGGTTTTTCTAAAGTTGTAAAGCAATGGTTTGCTTCACTGCTGGAGACACTGCTGACTGTGAGTCAGGATTTCTGGAGAACCATGCAGCCTTTATAGCCCAGCATTGGATACACAGGACCCCTCTAACTTCAGACAATTCTGTTGCTCACTTAATTTCTATGTTGCAGTGGCCTGAGAGTATGTGACTCTCAAACAACAATAACAACAAATCAGAGAGCTCTGTACAAAGTTAGAGAACAGTTCACAAGACCACACACTTTGGACACCAACTGCAGAATTTGGAGGTTCCAGAGACCACCCTAAGTTTTGCTAGTTCCCTAGAAGGATTCCTTACATTCACTGAAACCTGTTATACCCAGAGTTGCCATTTATTATAGGGAAAGGAAAAGGTTTTTTGTTTGTTTGTTTTTTTAAGATTTTATTTCTTTACTTGACACAAAGAGAGAGAGAGAACTAGCAGGGAGAGTAGAAGAGGGAAAGCAGTCTCCCCACTGAGCAGGGACCCTGATGCGGTACTCGATCCTAAGACCCCAAGATCATGACCTGAGCTGAATGTAGTCGCTTAACCAACTGAGCCACCCAGTTGCCCCAGGATCAAGATGTTTAAAAAATCAGCCAATGGAAGAGGTTCATGGAGCAGAATGCAAAAGTTCTACTAAGGAGCTTCCAGTGTCTTTTTCTCATAGAGTCATGGACAGTGTTACTTTTCTGGTGATGATGTGTGACAATACACGCGGAGTACTGACAACCAGGGAAACTTACCTAAAGTTCCATCGTAGAGTTGATTGCCCGAGTGTTTGATCTTTAATCTCCAGCCCCTCTGGAGGCAGAGCTGATGTCTTTAGTCTCCAGCTCCAACTGAGGCAGAATGGATGTACATGGCCCCAAACTCCCATCATAAGTCATATTGTTTGAGAGTCTTATGTTTCCCAAGCCCCTAGTTTAAAAAAGACACTTTTCTAAAGATCATCTATCAGACGTGGGTCAAGTCAGGACCTCTTTTTGGGTAAGATTAGTTTTTTCCTACCGATTCTGAAGCTGAGCTAACTTGGGTGACTAAAGATCTGATCTGTCTCTTTTTCTCACTCCCTGATAGGGAAAGGTGTTGGTCCTGATCACTCGAGAGGTGTCACAAAATAGGTTTTTTTGCCTCCTCTTAAACAGTAATGTTTTCTTGGGAGGGAAATAATGGAAGCTTGTGGCAGATTTGGTTCAGCTTTTCAAAAAGCACATATTCAAAGGTGAATGTTCCGGTTCTAATGCAGGAACCTGAGGCCTAACTCAGTCGCTAAACCGTAGTTTTGTCTTTTAGGCATTACACTAGCTTTACTCTCATGAATCGATACTGACTCTCTTCTTCCCCTAAACACCATCACTTCCCTGTGTCCTCTCCCTATCACTGTACAAATGTTAATTAGAAGATAATACTCAGATATAAATAATAATCAAAATCATTTTTTTTCAAAATGGGCTTGGTGAATGATCTGACTCAAAATTCTTAGTACTGAATTATTCAAACGAAGTTTTTTGCTTTACTTTGTTTCACTCACTTATTCATTCAGAATCTATTAATCTCCTGTGACGTGCCAGGTACTGAGATGCACACAAATATAAATGCAATATATCTCCTCCCTAGAGTGGGCAACTTTGTCAAAATACACATGACCTCTCTTTTCTATTCTCTACTCCCTCCCCTCCTGTGTTTTGTTAAGTCTTCAGGATGGAGTAGAAAGTGCTGAGAAGGTGAATGTGTATATACAAAGAGTCTGAATGATCCACATGCCTCCTCTCCAACCACTGGGAAAAACTGCTGTTAGAAGTTTTCAGTATATAAATAAAATCTTAAAAAAAAAAAAAAGGTGGGGGGGCACCTGGGTGGCTCAGGGGGTTAAAGCCTCTGCCTTCGGCTCAGGTCATGGTCCTAGGGTCCTGGGATCGAGCCCCGCATCGGGCTCTCTGCTCAGCAGGGAGCCTGCTTCCCTCTCTCTCTCTGCCTGCCTCCCTCCCTACTTGTGATCTGTATTTGTCAAATAAATAAAATCTTTAAAAGAAAAAAAACAAGTTTTCAGTATGGAGGGGGAGATGAGATGAATAAATAATCACAGCTCTCCAGGGGAAGCACTAAGAGGGATATGTTCAAAACTTTGCTAAGTACATTAAAGCGTTTGGCGAGCACCGTCAGAGTGAAAAGGCAAATTAGATTTTCTAGATTTTCAGGAAAAATAGAAGAGAATTAAAAGGACAAAGACGTGTTCAGGTACTATTAAAGTTTCTGTTTTGTTTTGATTTGGTCCTGTGAGTGGACGCTTGTTAGACGTTTGGCGTGGATTCTTTTCCTGATTAGATTAAACGGTGAGTTACTGAGCGTGATGGGTGTTCTAACCATGGTCCGACATACAGTTTCAAAGGTGAATCAAATCAGGGAGCTTTAGAATAGTAGCAATCTTAAAAATATTTATAATCATTCATTATAAAATTCCATTCATAGGCATTTAACTGTAAGCAGAAACAGAAGCCTTTTTTTTTCTTTTTCATTAAAAAGAAATCTATATAGTTGTAGCCTAGAGAGGATGAAAGTGTCGGTTTTTACATTTAAGGATTTGTGCTTTATGAGCCTTGATACATTAATGCTTCCTCTGGGGCTCTTCTGGATGAGCACATTGCACAGGTGGCCCATTGAATTTATAGACACAATAACTAAACAGGAGAAATAAGAGGCCAGAGCATTTGAGCATTTGTGGCACATGGGCTGCAGCTGGCTTGGCCACTTAACAGCCAACATAAGTTTTATGTGACAGAGCCACTTACTAAAGCACAGGAGACACTCTTTTTCCTGGGATCCCAACCTATTGCTTTTTTCCCTCTTCCCTTCCTGAGGCACAGATCAGGAGAGGCCCTGAGAGCTGCTTTGTCAAACTCCAAAATGAGCAATTAATTTACAATAATTTATAATCTTCCGAAGCTCCTTGAAATGAACATCTGTTAAATGCAACTTCGCTTTGTAACATTCTAAAACTTCAATGAGTTAAACAGTTAAGGGGCTTGGAAACTTGAAAAAGGTAAAGTGCCTATGTCTGAAGTAAGTTTGAAAAAGACAGGGAACTGGTATTTTATCATCTAAATTATAAACACCCCTTAGGTGTGGGGGCGCTTTGACCAGAATGTCCTCAAGACCATCAAGATCTCTACTGCCAAACTGCTGAGAATAAAAAATAAAAATTATTATACAGACACACACAGACTCTAAAACTTGAGGCTTAGAATTAGTTATTGGCAAATGTTTTTAAAAATTCTCCTACAAAAAATTATTATACAGACACACACAGACTCTAAAACTTGAGGCTTAGAATTAGTTATTGGTAAATGTTTTTAAAAATTCTCCTACCGGTTTAATCTAAGCTAGTGTCATATTCCACATGGGGGTGCTTTATTTTATTTTTTAAAGATTTTATTTGTTTATCTGTTGGGGGAGGGGAGAGAGCAATAGGCAGAGGGAGAAGCAGGCTCCCTGCTGAGCAAAGAGCCCTGTGTGGGACTCGATCCCAGGACCCTGGCAGACGCTTAACCAACTGAGCTACCTGAGCATCACTGTTTCCGTTGAGTATGGGTCCTGGAAAGAGAGGAGAGAGATGAAAGTATGAGAGAAATGGAAAAAGAGAAAGAGTAATATATAAAGCAAGTGTAAATGAGAAATAGGGGGTGGTAGAAAGAGAAGAGGCAAAAATACTGTTTCTTTTTTTTAACCTTTGCATATTATTGGTGTACAAGACAAGTTATGAAGATACTAACCAATTTATTTTTTCTCTATTGTTATTTCCTGGGTCCAAACCTGTAGCCATACTCTGGTGCCCTTGGAAAGTTTGTTTAGAGGGCAAAAGTGGAAGTTGTTCACAAACAACCTGTGTTTTTGGATTTTGTTTTCTAGAAGCTTGAGCTCTTTGAAGAGGGAGAGATGAGAAGGAGGACATTCTTTGAGGCTGGGGTGGGCCTGGACTGGGAGGCAGGAACCCACAGCTGCGAGGTGGAAAGACCTCTAAGGGCAGTGCTGACAAAATGGGTCTTAGAGATGGGTCCCTGGCCTCTGGTTTCCAGCCTCCTCCAAGGCTCTCTTGCGTTACATATGATGCAAGAGCAGCAGGTTACCATGGCCCCATCTAAGCTTGGACAAAGGACATCTCTGTACCGACTCGTTCAGAGAAAAAAGCAAAGGAGCCTTCCTGATGTACTGACATGGCATGGGACCTCTGGAACATTATGATGCTTGTAGGGAGGAAGGGAATCCTCCCAATAATAAAGGGAAAAATCCCGTGCATTCCAGTGGGATGAGAGTTCAGATTAGAGTGTGTAGTTTCACATTTCTCTCTGCTACATTTGGTGTGTGGGCTTGGAATTTTCTTTTTAATAGCTCCCAAGTATATCTTACCCATTTCTTGTTTTATTTGTAGCAGAGAAAAACATTTACAAATATTTTCATCTCCATCTTTATAGATAGATATAGCTATGGCTACAGGTTTAGATATATGTGTACAAATGTAGTTATTTTTACCCCCCCCTTTCCCCACAAATGATTTTAGACAATAAAGATGCTTTGTTTAGGGGAATTATCAACTCAGTGACAATCTCCTTTCCACATTGAGTAATAAAATATAGTTAAAAAATATTGTAGGACCAACTGATTTGAGACAAGAACTAAATTTAAATTTATCCATTGTTTAAGATACATGGTTTATTTAAAAATAAGAATTTACAAAATTCTGTGGGTTAGGTAGTTGGTATTTTCATGAGCCCACATCATGAAAATGTTAATGAACTTAAGCTTTGAGGCCAGATGTTCCTGAGATTCAATTCCAGCTTTTCTAAATGCTGTCTGTGTAATTAGGCAAGTTACTTTATTTTTTCCTCAGTTGTATAGTATCGTTGTGAGGATTGACTGTAAATGTGGGGTGAAGCCCTTGAGCGGTGCCTGCGGAGACTTGATGTTTAATGGTTAATAATACAGGCTAGTTTTCTTCCTACTGAAGAGTCCTGCTTTCAAGAACTTAGGATATTTCCATGTGAGGGAAGCTATCCATATGTCACAGCAAGTCATAATCCCCGGTGCATTAAAGTTAGACTCCTAATAATCCCAAAAGAACGCACTTTAGGATTGCTGCTATGTGTACCCAGAGAAGTAAATCTATATTTCATTGGGATGTGTTATAAGTCAAATAATTTATGACTTCAAATTGACACTTCTCTAGACTTACAATGAAAAATGGGATTTTTTACTCAGCATGATATGTGTTGGCTTTCTTTGTCCAAAATGGTAATGGGTGGCACTAAATTATTAACATAGTTTTTCCATTTTTACCTGTTACTTCTACATATCTGTGTATGTGTGTGTGTGTATGCACATATGCCCGCATTCATGTCCATAAAGAAGCCGGTTACTTTAAACTCAGTACCTTAATAGGTGTTGATGTTATCACATTGGCCCGATAAACACTGTGTACCAGTTTATTTCTATTTATTTACTTATTTATTCATTCATTTATTATTTGAGAGAGGGAGTGAGTGAGCAAGCAGGGGGAGGAGCAGAGGGAGAGGAACAAGCAGATCCCACACTGAGCACTGGGCCTGATCCCACAACCCAGAGACCACAACTGGAGATGAAATCAAGAGTCAGATGCTGAATGGACTCAGCCACCCCGGCACCCGCTGTGTACCAATTTAAAAGCTAATTCAGGGTACATAGAATCCATGACAGGATTAGATAATGCATTTTTAGAGCATTTTTATGCAATGCATGACATATGCTGACAGAAATCATTTTTCTTAAGAGACATCCTACAAAGGGTGATATTTGCAGTTTTTAAAGAAAAAAAATAGTCTTGATTTGCTTCATGTAATGTCTACCCTCATTCAACATATTTATTAGAAATAGTTATTTTCTTTTGGGAATTTATTATTGCTCATAAAAGTAATTAGAATAACTGAACATGTATAATGGAGTGAGAAATATAAGCTGATAAGTAACAATTTATTATGCTTATAAGTTCAAAAATACACCCCCCCCACACACACAGGGTGGTAAGATGGTCCTTCCTCACTAAAAATGGGTGGAATACTTGGTCAGATGGAATGGTGGTGTGGTTTCTTTACTGACTGCCTTGGTAAGTTTGTTTTCTTACATAAGGTTTGAATATGGATCATGGAGTTGTTTCTCTTGTAAATGTTCAGAGTTCTGTCTTTAACGCTCTCTCTATGCTGTTATCTGCCAGGTCAAGGCAGAGGCTGAACCATGGGAAAGTTAGCTCTGAAGACACATGCTGTCCGTGGGACACATTCTATTTCACCCTAGAAATAATGAGCTTCTTTGAACCACAGCTTGTTTTCTGTATCCTGGAGTTCATGGCAGAGGTGGGAGGCACTCAGCATGTCCTAGGTCAGGGTTTTACTGAAAATGATTTTTATTTTTTCTTGAAGAAGTCATGGAGGAAAAAAAAAAAAAAAAGAGGAGAAGGGGGATGTAAGCTTACAAAGTAAATTGTTTCAGTTGTGAAAATTGCCTTAAATGTTTTCTTAAGGCTCATAGAGAATTAGTTTGTGGCAGCAGAACTGACTCAAAAAGGTCAGTATCCAGTTGATTTTTTATAGAACTTCACTAATTTAGCTAATACATTATCCTATTATTGGGAATATTTGATTGCAAATAATAATTCATTGATAAGGCCTGCTCAAAAAAAAAAAAAAGATTTAGATATTTTGAGCAGAGTCAAAAAATAGATTTGACTAAACTTTAAGAATCTATTCCAAAATAAGAGTATATGCACCACTCAATTGTATCAGCTTGTTTACTGTGTCTTTATAGTCTACTTCTCTAGCTGAGAGAACAAATTTTTCAGTTTCATTCTGTTCTAAAAATGTCAATTACGTATTTATTCATTCAGAAATTCTGTATCTCTGTCATATTCCATCACCTTTGCCATAAACTATATTTTTATTTAAATTGTATTAAGTATAAAAATAAACAGAATTAATCTATACAGTTTTGAGCTTTTCATCTAAGAATATTGAATTATTTTTTAACATCAAGGGAGTACATTATATCTAGCATTGTCCAATTTTATATTTGTGGTTGGGCTCATTTCTATACTTATCAAGATAATTTTTAATCTTGTTATTGTCATTTGTGTAATACAAGTCAGGCATACAACGTAATCTGCTTAGCTTCAAAATTTTTGATGAGGATACCTCTATATGTTCAGCAAAGTAATTGTTAAAATTGTTAACAGAATAAAGCCACGCACACAAAGCCATTCACTGAATTGAATAGCATAGACTTGTGATCTATTTAAGTGGCTTAAGTAATCTACCTCTGTTTAACATAAAAATTATATTTTTAATATGAAATTTCAATTTTTAAAAATATTTAGAAATGATTCAGGTAGTCTTTGAAGATCTTTATTGTCTCCATGTCATTTTATATGGTAAAATTATTATACCATTCATTTATAAAAGTATGGATTATTAATATTAATGTCTGGCAGAATGCCCAATAAACAGGTTTCATTTCCTAATTACATTAGTACATATCACTCCTCCCCTGCAAACTCCACATTCCTCTGCTTCTTTTTCAAAATCTAACTCTTGCTCAAGGGTTCTCATCAAATATTTTCTATTGGGTCTGTTCCTGCTTGTTAAGTTTGTCTAATATTCGGCATAGTTGCTGAGGCAATGAAAGTCAATTTTGACTATTCATTAAGGATCCGTAAGTCTTGTCATGAGGAAGGGAATAGCTCTGTCGCTCTCAACTTTGAATCTGACGTTCAGTAGATGAACACTGATTGCACTAGCTTTCCTTTTTCTTAACTTCTGGGTTTCATTCCCATCCTTAAAATAAGTTTCTAGGAAAATGTCAAGGAAATAAAAACTCTTCAAAATTGATAAGAAGAATATCAATTGCAATTGCATAGTGTATCTTTTTTCCCCCCAAATTTAAGTTTTCTTGTATTTTTATTATCCAAATGTGGATCCCATGATTACTAGTTTATAATCCAAATACAACCCAAAATGACATCTGGCTCTGAATATCAGGCTGATTTGGACCTGACCCTTGCTAATCCTTTATTTCTGAGAACTCGAATTCTATATTTAACACCCAGTCATGCTGGTGGAGGCATTGTCTCATTCTGTCTTCTAATTCTATCTCACATCAAGATACTATTTGCCTACAGACAGGGATTATCACTTTCCAGATTCATGTCATTATGACCCTACCTTCTAAAATGTACCTTGTGTATGGTCAATTTGGGCAGAACTCCGGGGTCATGAATCCCGCCATCCTTGGGCACTCGGTTTAGTGTTGGTACTTTTGCTTGGATCCAACTCCAAAGTCATTTCCCTTTTCACAGACTCAGAATCATTGCAGTTCTGAATACCTGCTTTTTCATGGCAGCCTACTGCTCAGTTAGCTTCAGACATTTTGTCTGAGACAATGAGGACAATGACATTATTATGTCTTCTTGGACAATTCTAGCTTAATTATTATTATTTTTTCCATGCAGTTTGCAATTGAATTTCAAAATTTTAAAGGGCAGGAATTATGTGTTATTATATCTCTTATTGTTGTTGCCACCATATGTTTTTGGAAAAGATCCAGATACATGATTTAATGAAATCTGGTATTTTATAAATTGTATCTTATAAATAAGATGTCTTGTAAATCCATCAGAGCATGGATTATTTGACATATATAGTATTCTGACTAGTATGGCTATTTCTAGCATAGTTTCTTGTATTCGGTATTCAAAATCTGTTTCTTGGTTGATATCTGTGAATACTGCCTAAAATGCATTGTCAAAAGAAACATTTTTTCTTTCTTACTTTGTTTAAAATTATGGTCATGATTCTCAGGGAACTTTTGAATAAATTGCTCTGTTAAAAATTCTTAGCATGCATGAGTTATGTTTGGGGGACCCTCTTCCACTGTTTAAATAGAACAGTCTTTTCAACACAGCACCTGAAGGGGTCACTCATACACAGGACAAATAATGCTCTCAGTGACACAGACTCTTGATTTGAATAGTAAAATGTCTGAGTGGTGGTAGGAACATTTGTGTGGCTTCTGAGGACAGAGCAGTTAAATTCTTTCTGGAAATAAAAGTTGTTCTCCTGATGAGTATATTCAAACTTAGGAACGTAAGGGATAGTCTTCTTAACAAATTTGAAAAGTTTTTATTTCCTTGACATTTTCCTAGAAACTTGTTTTAAGGATTGAAATGAAACCCAGAGCACATAAACATTAGAGAGATTAGACTTTAAAAGGCTTTGAAGAAAATGAGGGCAAAGCTTTTTTCAGGCTTTTACCCTCTGTTTTCTCAAAAAGAAAGGGTTTTTTAGGAGCAGGGTTAAGAAGGGTTGCAATTACATAGTGTATCTTCTTTTCCAAATTTAAGTTTTCTTGTATTTTTATAATCCAAAATATAACTCAAGAAAGTATACTCTTGTCTCATGCTTATTACTGATTTCACTTCTAGGCAAAAATATACGAAAACAACAGCTTTTAGCAATTAGATATTGCTATGATACTCTTTTTGTGATACTAATATTTTCCCATTAAATCCCATTATCCCCAATAAATCCCATTAAAAAATGGGATTAATTTCACACAAAGGGAGATCACCTTGAGAATTCTGCATTTGTATGATTGTTGTATATTTATATTTATTCTGTTTTTTTTTTAAATAAAATGTGTGTGCCTAAAAATCCTAGCACAATAAATACATGATAAAAGTTCTTGCTTTTGAAATACTTCAAGTCCATCTGTGACCAAAAATTAGATAGCAAGTCTAATTTTTTCACATTTTCTCTGAGTAGGTTTCTTTATTTCTAAATTTAAATTAAGGTTGACATCTTAAAGTAGTTTTATAGACGAAAATACAGTCATAAGTCTAGGTTCCTTATGTTTGACACTTTGATTTCTCTAAGCAAGCAATACTCATTGATTACCTAGAAGGTTTCTTTATGCTTTGCTAATTTGATAGACCCGGCAATTTATTAGGTGTTTCCTGTTTTTAACTGTAGTCTGATTCTGAAGGAAATGAGCAGTGTCTGTGGCACAGCAGATGAGTCTGTGTCTGATGAGAGCCATGTGGGCCAAACTCTCATTTTTCATAAATGCTGTCATTTTACAGATGTACGACCTTTTTCTTCTTTCTTCAGAGGAGGAGGGGCTGGGGGAAGAAGATAATGCACAGGGTTCATTTGAGAAACTCTTGTAGGCAGATACACAAATCATGTCATGTAAACCAGAACAGGCTAAGGAAACCTCACATCTCTTTTCCGAAGACAATAACAGATAGGACAGAGAAAGATGGAGTCAAAGATGATTAGGAAAACAGGAATGGTTAATGGATAACAGCAACGTGGCGCCAAGCTGTTCATTCCATGTCATAAAGATATGAAGCCACACAAACAGAGGCCAGGTAAAAGGTCTTTGAATGCATATCCAATCAATGCACGTGTAGATTTGTGCTTTGAGACTAGTTGATGGAGAGTAATATGAAGCATGGAGAAGTTACTCAAAGCCAATGAAGCTATTCTTTCCTTACAAGTTGCAGTCCTTGTAACCAGGGCTGGCTTCATGGACCCGTGGTGTGATCTGTGGAGCCACACAAGACTTGCCTCTCATTCAACGCTCTGCTGTTTTCCCACATGCTCATTTTGCACTGGGTCCCACAAGTGATATAGTCATTCTTGAGTCTGCCTAGTAAGTTTTCTTACCAGTTTTCTTATGTTTGAGTACATGACATTTTACTTTTCAATTCTGAAACCATAGGTTCACACCATCCTCAAAACCAGGGTGGTTTAAACGGTCATCAGCGAGGAGAGACCTCTTAGTCTATTTTCTGCCTAACATCTGACCTACCTTTACTTCCTCTAGGCTTGGGGGTTTATTTAAGCAAGGTTACAACTGACGAAAAGCTGTCGTATCTGGAAGATTTTCACACTGCACCTCATGTTTATGATAGAATTTTTAAAAAATTAATTCTTAGATTGTGTTCTCAAGTAGAAACTCTGTTACAGTCTCTAAACTTGAACTCTCCCACACACTTCACATTTACACATACATATCAAGGAATTTTTTAAAAGATTTTATTTAATTATTTGTCAGAGAGAGAGAGAGAGAGAGAGCACAAGCAGGAGAACAACAGACAGAGGGAGAAGCAGGCTCCATGCTGAGCAAGGAGTCTGATCTAGAACCCAGGATCCTGGGATCAGTACCTGAGCCTAAGGCAGACATTTAACCGACTGAGCCACCCAGGTGTCCCGTTAGCTAGGAATGTTTAGTGATTAAAACTACATGTTATTCAAGATGGAATTGGGAGGGAGACAAACCATAAGTGACTCTTAATCTCACAAAACAAACTGAGGGTTGCTGGGGGGTGGGGGGTTGGGAGAAGGGGGTGGGATTATGGACATTGGGGAGGGTATGTGCTTTGGTGAGTGCTGTGAAGTATGTAAACCTGGTGATTCACAGACCTGTACCCCTGGGGACAAAAATATATGTTTATAAAAACATAAAAAATTAATTAAAAAAAAGGTGAAGGAAAAACAAACAAACAAAAAAACTACATGTTATTTTAAAAAAAACCCACAATTTTATTTCACAATATAAAAACAAACTGGATCAGGCCTAAAGTTTTCATACATAGAAAGGGACATAAATAACTTCATAACATCTCCTTACAGAAATGTCTCCGCTGTTTAAAGTCTTCATTTGAAATAAAAGATCCTAAACCATTATCATCTCACCATTAAAAATTGTTCGTTGAGATTAGTATTAGTTTTTACTTACTCTTGCTAAAATATTTTGTAATATCAAGCCAGTTTCTGTTTTGTGAGTATGTAAGGCTGTTTGAACAGTGAGTCCTGTTGCTAGATTATAAAGTCAGTTTCTCATCTCCATTCTGGAGAACTTTTTTGTTCAATTCATTTACTTGACTAGTCCTGCGGTAAGATGAGATATGATGTAACTGAGGAAAACCCAGTGAATGATCTCACCTGGGGTTTGACTTCATTATTAAAGGGGATTCTCTAATGGGAACTTCTGGGGAGCGGCCCTCATCTACCTCACGTACATTACAGACTGCACGGGGAGGCTGGGAGCCTTGCCTCCTCCTCCTGTCTTGGATGGAGGAGTTAATGTTTATTTTCAGAGGAACTATAGAGAGAGACTCTCTTTCCCTTCTGTTGATCTTTTTCAAAAAGAAGATAACACGCAATGTGCTACACAGGTTGTATGTGACGATAAATGGGAAGAGAAACTCTGATATCAGTTAAATCAACTTTATACATTCATCTTAAAGAACACTCAATCAATCTAAATGCTTTCCGGTAGTGTCCAAACAGAACATGAAATGACAGTTGCCAAGCAATTTCTATTTTACAAATCAATCCCATGCTAAATTGAGGTATATGGTAAAAACGGCTAATCTATTGCATAGTTTTTTAAAAAGACTCTTCCCTTCTCCCAACCCAAACTGTTAATTATTGCACAGTCAAGGGTGCAATTAAAGGCTGGAGAGATTTGTCTAGTGAGATAACAGAGGGAGGAAAACAAGGACACATCTCTCTCTCCGAGGTTACATCACACTTGATAGCTCTCTCATAGATGCTGTTGTGTTTGTTCCTCAGCAGAAGGTCCCAGTCAATAGATATGTAAAAATAAAGAGCAATTGAGAGGTACATCTGCCTGATTATTGGAGATGAATACATCCTATGAAAGGCCTGAAAGATTCTCCTCTATCCAAACATCTCAAATGCAACTCTAGTTAATATCTCTGGAAAATGTCATTGATTGCAATACAACTATCCAATCACATATTTATTCTAAGATAAGGGGCTATAAACTCACTTCAGATAGAATAGCAAGTCTTCTAAGAAACAAGATTTTCTCATAAGATTTAATTTATCCAACAAAATCGAGCTAAGACTCTAGAAAGATAACACTCTAGAAAGAACAAAGATAAGCTTCTTATAAAATATCCTTTTATTTCCATTACAAAACTCCAAGGCTCTAAATTATAGCTCTAAGGCGACTTGTGTTTGTTTTGGCAAAATTTTTGCCATTACTTAGAAAAAATTCATTCACCTAATTTTCATCTTCCCTACTTCAATTTAAAAAATCATCTATTTCTGCAAATAAATTTTTTCTCCTTTTACTTTGTTTTTTGAACCAATATTCAACTCCTTTTCAGAATCTTTTGAAGTTACGGCATTTGAAACTAGACAAATAAATCCTCTAATTCATTTTTTAACTTTTGTTTTGAATTATTTCTCATTTATCTAATCTCTGTTAAGAATCTGCCATTGTATATTTAGTTTTGTTACACTTACATGTATCTTTCAACAATACCGTCTGTCTTAATACAGGGAGCATTGATTAAAGTGTTCCTAGAAATTAAGTACTTTCTCCTATAATACTTGCTGTATTATAATATAGTTTCTATATACTTGACATTAGGAACAATATATTTTCATCTATTTGATGAAATTTCTATGAAATATATAAAGTACTACAATGATAGATAAATCATGGTGGTGTTTTGAATTGAGTCTCAAGTTAGGTCAAAAAGATATTTAACAGATTTTTTGGTAAATGGAACTATCACAACTATGTAGTTCTCTATAGTCTTATAATTTAAAGGAAACATTTTTTCTTGCCACGAAGATTGAATATGGCCTAAGAAATGTATGACATAGTCACAAAATAAAGTATCTAGGGGGTAGGAGCTGGGAGAGGTTGGGGCTTACAAGTAACTTTGTTTGCAGTATTTTACAAAGGTTCAGGTATGTTGAGACTCTAAATAACTTTTTCCCTTTTAGTAGTTCATGATAAATACAGAGAATTTTAAAAGCGAGCTGTGGAATTTGAATGAGTGGGCTTTATGTGAATGTAAAAACCCTACCTGGGAACATTACACAGGAATTGATCCTTCCTTCAGAGTTTTGCCTTTTCAGTTAGGTCTGATATGCATGTGTAAAGATTTGTATGAACTGTGAAAACACTGGGTTCTCCTCGTGTGGGATCTTCTTGAACCATTTTAATACGGCCCACTTAATCTTTCATTTAGACTGAATCTTCAGAAAGGCCTACAGATCCCAATTTAAGGCTTACATGGCTACTCATACAGATTCCCAGTATTTAGAAAGCTCAGTTTGACACTGGGATAGAGCATATTCCAACTCTTCCTTCTTAACAAATGCAATGATGTAATCTAATAGGATGTTGAGAGTCCTCATTTTGTGTGGCATCTGGTGGGCAGCAATTCGGGGTTGTTATAAAATAGCAAACTTTCCGCGGTATTTATAAACTCTAGTTTTTAGGCTTTTTGTGCAGGAAAACGCTGAAAACGAAATACAAAATAGTATCTCCGTTTTGCTTAACTATAGGGTTGTAAAATTTAATATTCAAGCAACACGCAAATTAGAAAATACCATCGTAGGAACTGGTCAATCAAAAAAAAAATCCCATGATTAAATAATTTGTTTGATAAGCATTCAAAGAGACCCCCTCATTCTTTCTCTTTTAGGCACAGATGTTTTCCTTCTTATCTTCTCAGGCCTAAGGCGTTTCATTTGCATTTTATTTGCCTTTTGTCCTTAATGGAGGAAAAAAAAAAGAAAAAGCAAGGAGATAAGAGAAAGAAAGAAAAAAAAAAACAGTTCCAGATACGGAGCAGTAACCAATTCCTTGGTGTTAGTCTGTGCTTTTGAATATTTTATAATTTATAAACTGAAAACACATTATGCTCTACTTTTCAAACAGGCCATGTCACATGCCTTTCCTAAACCTTTTAAGACAGAAGGCTTGTGACTGGGATAAAAAATATGCATTCTTTATTTCTACATATCTCCTGCAGTGCTACATTGTGGGATCGGAAGAACAGAGGAGGTTAGAAGGAGGTCTAAAGTGCCCGCTAATCATTTACAGAGGCAAAACCGATTTTAACTGTTCACTTGCACTGAAAAAAAAAATAAGTATATATGTTGATACTTTTAAAAATATCTGGGGTGTATATTATCTAGAGAAGTCCTTTTCCTGACTGCCTAATCATCATCTCAACACGCATTTTTAGAGATGGTCCTAAGAGATTCGTTGAACCTCATTGAGTTAAAGCCAACTCATCAATTCTTAGCAGGAATATAAAGTGAAGTTGAGTCCTAATAACTTCTGGAGTGTAAAAAGAAATGCTGACCTCTAGTCTAGATGTCAATTGAAGCAAAGTCAAGGGCCAGCAAGTTTTGGGAAGAAATTTATACATCACTGATAAGAGATGAAGATTGTCTCTGTGTTTCATATCCTGGAATCCAAGGTGGTGGTTCTACATCTGCTTTTGTAGACCAGGACCAGTCGTTAACTTCCCTGTCTTTAATATGCTTTGCGTGCAGGAGAATTTTATGCTGGCAAGTTGCTTTTCTGGAAAGAAAATTAAAGCTACGTTAATGTAGCCTATTAGCCAATTGCTGCATGTATGATAGAAATAATTTCAGTTTGCTAAGAGGAAACAGCCCAAGTTAGCTGAGGACGGGATCTGGAAATAGAATACTGAAGAGAAGGGCAGAGCCTGGCTATTCTTTGAAAAGGGTGGCCATGTGCCATGTAGCTTCCGGACAACTGCCCAAGAGCCAGGCCGTGCAGGGATCCTGTAAACCTTCAGCCCTTGAGTTCTGCGGTGATAAGGGAAGCCTCTGGATTAACAACCCTGTCAAGGGTAACCCTCTGGAGTGCTTATTTGTTTAGAAGAAGAACCTCATTCATCATCAGGGAGTGATAGAAATGGGGGCTCTCTGACACTATATCTGAAGGCTACCTGGATGTATGGGCTCTTTTGGCACCGTGAAAAGGAAGAGGAAGAGAAAAGACACGATTGCTATTCAGTGTCAACATAGTATTAAAATGAAATGCATTATGCATGTTAAAAAAAAGTCATTCATTACGATGCCACTTTCATCTCTTTTTATTATAAACCTCTTTGGGGAAGAATTACAATTTGCCTTTTAATTTTTTTATTATTAGATCCTTTGAAGCCTGTTTTGTCAATTGATTCTTTTCATCAAACATGTGGATTTGATATTTGTTTGCTATAATAAGTAGATTATAAATCCATATAAGTTTTCTTTTTAAAAATGTAGTTTCAATAGTGATTAAAAAAAAAAGCAGGTTTTGGGATAACTCCAGGTTCTTTTTTGATAGTTTAGATTTTATAGTGTTATAAAAAAATGGGAAAAAGCTCAAAAGCAAATATTTCTGTCAGTGGAAATTAATGATAATAAGTGACATAAAAATTGAGTGCCTTGAGTATAAATAAGAATAAGATTACTTGTTAGGTAGGTAAAATTTTAGGTACTATATTTTAGTTATGATTGGCAATTAAAATTAAATTCTGTGATTTTGAGTGCATCTGTAATTAATAAGATTTTAGTTTTATCTAGAAAAAGCAGATAAAATATATTTCATCTACAATTTGTACTTATATAGTATATAATTCACTACTATATAGTGATCTATTCCTATATCCAGAGTCTATATATAACCTATAAAATACAAAGCCTACCAGCACATTCTAATGTAACTATAGTTTATTGAGAATTATGTGCTAGTAATTATTTCTTTATAGCATTTCCTGCAAGTAGATATTGTGGTCTTACTTTATAAATAAGAAAAGTGAAGTTTGATAAGTGAAGTGACATTAAATAACATGTCCAAGGCCACACACCTATTAAGTGGCAGAAACAGGATTTGAAGGCACACCCACCCAGTTCAAAGCCCTTGCCATTTACTCATAGTCACACTGGCTCCCTTGAGTATATGTACACGCATCCATCTACAAATAGCATTCTCATTTCTAATAATATTGTGTGCAATGCCTTCTTCAAAGAATTGTTCAGATACCTTAATGGCATCAAAGAGAAGAACAATGGAAAACCAATACAGTGGTTGATTCTTGTTGCCCTCTAAGAATCAAACCCAATGCAAGTGATTTAATGTTGGAAGGGAACAGACTGATACCAGAAAAAAAAGAAGTGCTATAGGCAATGTTTCTGATACCATCTCACAGATCATTCTGTTTACTCCACTCCTTCCCAACACCCCTTACAGTCCTCTACATTTTTGCTTTACTCAGATCTGACTTTCTCAGAGTCCTGAGGGTTCCTGGGTGATTATGGGAAAAATAGATTATCTTAACTACTCTAGTTAATATGGCAGTTAGCTAATTTACACCTCTTCTGAGAAACATAACAATAACAGAACCAAGAAGAAGAAATAATAAGAATCACCACATGAACTGTCTATCCTCTATACTGAGTAAAACTACTTACCACCCCTGTTACGGCCCTCAGCCTTCCCTCCCCTTACTACAAGAAAAGAACCCCAAAACTGTAACAGCCACAAAAGCTGACCAATTTACTATATTAGTTTGGCCACTATTTCAATGAGACTCTCACCCCCACAGATGGCTTTACTGTTCATTAGAGGAACTTCCCTAAAGACCCACCAAATCATCAATGGAAAGCATCAGAACATAGTTAGGGACAGGCAATTGTATCCTAACCTTTACTTAACTGTAAGCAAGCTCTTTAACTTAAAGATCAACCATAAACCAGCTTCCAATTCCCAACAAATGTTGACCGTGCCTCCTTCCGGCTTCACGACACTGTCAAAGTTTCTGCCAGGGTTTTCTTTTCCTTTACTGGGGTAAGCAATAAACTCAACGATAGATCATGTCAGTAATATTTGAGAATAGTAACTATTTACATGACACTTAGCATGTGCTAAGTGTTGTATACCCCCACACACACTTATACATTATCATTTTATCCTCAAAACAACACTATGAAGTAGAAATTGATATTTTCCCCATATTATACATGAAGGACCTGGGGCCCAAAGAGGCATTAAGTAACTTGCCCAAACAACACAGCTCAAGTGGCCTCCTAAACTGCTTCTTGTGTATACTAGCTCCAAAGAAATGGGTCTTCAGGAACCTCTACAGTATGGACTGTTAAAGAGAAATGGATGGAATTGTGAAAGCAGATGTAGGGAGACAGTTGTTAACTGGATATTTGTTTCACATTAGATTAGCTGCTGTCATTGTCTCTAGCCAGTACTGGCCTTGCATGAAGTAAGTCAGGTTGCAGGAATTAGTGCGGCATATCAGTTGAGGAACAAAGACTGTTCCACTCGATGTCTGAGTAAGGTATAATTACCCTAGAGAGCAGTCCTTCAGAGATGGTTTTCTATACCAGCTCTATCCATAATTGCAGAATGTTCTGCTATGCTTACCTCTAAATAAGAGAGGACTTACTTATAGGAAAAGCATTAAAGGCACAGAAGAAAAGAAACTATGAATAAAAAGCTCACAACTTCATTCTCTTGAGTCATGGACTATGCTCACTGCTCTAACAGGAAGTCATTATGATTCATTAATGGAAGGATGACTGGGGTATATCTTTTCTTGACGGTCTATCAATTTTCTGTCAATGAACTTCTAAGGAAATGGCCCTGGTTATATCACCTTTACTGGTCTCTCTAACTTAATGTTCTCTGACAATACACACATTCCCTGCTAACAAAATTCATCAAGTTCTTGGATTTGGATAGCAGGATACACCTGTATGTTTCTTGGTCTTCTCTGCCTCTCTCACACATAATTTCTCTCCAACCCTTCCATCTTCCTACTTCCCCTCTTACTTTTCGTGGTACTATCACAGTTTTGTGTTAGTTCCTTTGCAAAGGTGGTGATGAGTTGACATGTGTTTTGTGAACTTATCATCTGTGGAATTAGACTCTGTTGAATAGCTGTTTGGTAAAATGTTACCTGGGAATGACACTTCTGACCATTTAGCTTCCTGCAAACCATGAGCAAAGAATTTTGATAGGAATTAGTATAAAAGTAAATATAGGTTAAAGTATAATATATTTAAATATTTCTATTTTTAAAAAAGATTTTATTTACTTGAGAAAGAGAGTGCATATGCATGTGCATGTGTGGTGTGTGTGTGTGTGTGAGAGAGAGAGAGAGAGCGAGTATGAGCAGGGAGGGGCAGGGGCAGTGGGAGAAGCAGACTCCCTACTGAGCAGGGGGCCCACATGGAACTCAATCCCAAGAGCCTCCCAGGTGCTCCATTTAAATATTTCTTAAATCGTTTATCCTATATAGCTGTCAAGTGAACTGTTCATTAGGATTCTAATTGTCTCTGTGTTATATATCCTATATCTCTGCAAATACAGATAAAAGCTATAGATAGATATGTCTGTGTCTATTTCCAAATTCTCATACACAATAGTATGTTACTCTTCCTAAATTAACTCCCCTGCTCAAACTTCTTTTACCTTCTTTCATCTACAAATAAAATCTAGAATGTCTTCTGAAGCTCAAGTCTCAGGAGCTCTACCTATCATGTGCTCTTGTAGTTTTCTTGAACAGTACATCTCAAACCTTAACGTGCACACGAACCTCTTGGAGATCGCGTTAAAATACAGAGTCTGATGAAATAGGTCTCAGGAACGGCCTAAGATACTACAGCTCTCACAAGCTCACAAGTGATGTTGATGATGCTGACCCCTGTACCACGCTGTGGAGTAAAAAGAATCTAGACTCTAGAGCCTTATCACATTAGCCAACAGTCATTTGCTGTGCTCATTACACCTTTTCAGTCTTTGCCTTCTCTGCCCCTTGAATTTGTCCGTTCTCCTACCTTCCTTCCCTTTCCCTTTCCTTTCCTCCCTCCCTCCCTCCCTCCCGATTTTAGAGCATGAGCACACGTGCAGAGGGAGAGGGGGAAGCAGGTTCCCCACTGAACAGGGAGCCTGATGTGGGGCTCAATCCCAGGACCCTGGGCTCATGACCTGAGCCGAAGGCAGATGCTCAACCACCTGAGCCACCCAAGTGCCCCTGTCCGTGTTCTGTCATGTATACCTCTTTTTTTTTTTTTCCTGAGTTTTGTATAATCTACAGAAATATAAGTGAACATGATTAATTTCTCAGAGGGCACAGCATATCCTTTCAAAAACCACATCTCAGTGCCCTTGAAGGGAAATCCCTCGTTCTCCAGTTTCCCGAGTAAACACATTTCTTTGAACCACTCCCTTAATGCTGTCAAGAATTCCAAGGACATGGAAAGACTCTTTGGATGTGGTCATGAGACACAGGGACAGTTTAAATCACTGAAGGGATGGCAGATGGAAAACACTGTCTTTGGCTAAAAGAAATAACACTCCCTATAAAACTATTAAGAAATGTACTATAAGTGTTCCTTCTCTCTTTCTACTAAGGAAAACAGGGCAGTCTCTGGATGAACAAATCAAATGATTCTGGCATTTAAGAAATAACACATCCTGGCAGGTTTTGCAGATTAGAAGTCATCCTATTTCTGCTCAGACTCTTCTGAATGAGTGCACCTCTTCACCATTATTCTGGAGTGAAGGCCTTACAGCTCAAAAGCAAGCTCCCCTAGAAAGTGCTAATTAACACACAAAAGAGTCACTGCTGTTTACACTTAGAGCGTCCAGGCTTTTTGGCCTCCAGGACGGGTGGGGCAGCAGGCCCTGGCAGGTTGTTGTTTGAGCCAAAATTAATCCCAGCACTGAGTGGGAGCTCATCATTCCCTAACAGGCTCCCCTCCGGATTGATAAAGCCCTTCTGGCCTGGCAGTGCACAGTCCGCACTTCCGGGCAGGGCCGCAGCTTCCTAATCAAGGTGAAACTCCCCAGCTCACCTGCTTAAATGGTCTAATCCTAAATCAACTTTTAGATGGTCACGAAACAACTCTGAGGACGCCCTCCAGCAGGATTCCATGCAAATCTTAGGTGAATGAGACCTAGGCTAAATGAAAATGATCCAACAAAAGATTTTAAAATGTACAGCAAATTCTTTACCTAAATCATATTTTAATTCTACTCTCTGAGAATTAAGGCCAGAGGTCATCTTCAGTGATGATGTAGGACTCTCGGGCTTTACCCAGGTTGCTGTGGTAAAATCTAAAAAACTGGTGATGAAACAAAAGCTGCCTTTTTTACTAAATTTCCTTACCCCCCTTTTTTGATTTACTGATGGCACATAGTATAGTGCTTAAGATCTTAACTTCTTGGGGCTGAATATTCTTGCTTCTAATTTATCTATTCAACAATACACACTCTCAAAATATGTACTGTTTTGTTATGAGAAGAATCATGTTCTTTCAAGTGTATTTTTCTGGCTTTTGTAAAGAAATAAACATATTATCAGTGCCCTGAAGTTCTAAAATTTAAAATACAAATTTCTACATACCCATCAGTGTACTGATTCAAAATTTCTAGAAGGAAGCCAGGAAACTGTATTTTTATCAAGCCCTCCAGATCATTCTGATGCATGCTGAAAATATTCTCTGTGTGTCTTATTGAAGAAAGTTTCCTTTTTTATTTAAAAACTTCTTATCTGAAATAAGAGAATAAAACACACATACAGCTCAGTGTTCGAGAGGGCATTGCAATGGTTTTTCAGTGATGAAGGGGTCACTCAGATGGCTAGTGGACCACCACCCCCAGTGGCTCCACTGGCATAGAGCTGGGGGGAGGGCGATGCGGGGCTTGGTGGGGGAGTAGATTAGTGCAGAAAGATTCAAGGGAAGAGGGCAATTGGGAATTCTTATGAGTGATTTTGAAAGGAAGGAATGATTTGAGTGGAGGCCACATGGTTTAACTTACAATGAACCTGCAGGTTTTGAAAATCGCATGCTGGATTTCCTCACAAACATACATCAATTTCAGGGAACAGGAGGCTCTGCTCCTTGGTATGCAATCTTTTGGGAGTTTTTTCTCATTCAGTACAAATACATAGAAAATATACATTAGAGTTGAGAATTTAAAAATGCAGAGAAATAAAAAAGCTTTCAATAATTTAATAAAAAGCACGTGGGTGAATGTACCCTCGAGTCATTTTCCATTTAAATTATGAAACCTTTGAATTTGCTTTTAGGAGGATAAGCACAGTGTTTCTTTGGCATTCTCTCCCTCTCTCTTTTCTTCATTTTTTTTTTTTTTAAACCTGCATGTCATTTCAGAACGAAGTGGTAGCAATTATTTTTTGGGACCCAAGCAAGCAGTAGCATTTAATAGGAAGCATGACGCATGGTACAGAGTGAAATTGGGGTTGCCACCCAAAGCTCAGTCTTAAGCACTTGTCTTTTCTAATGCACAAATACACAGGAAAAGAAGAAATATGAACACACAGATATATAAGAGTATTATTTTGCTGTTTTTTTTTGGAATTAATGGAATACACAAAAATCTCTGGTTTGTCTTGTAGGAAGTTTAGCAAGTTTCTAGGATTAAATGGCTTTCCTCTTCTGTGAAGGGTCTGATGTAAACCCTTGTATCAAGGCTTAAAGTCTTAAGGCTGTTAGAAGTTTCCATCAGTCAGTCTGTGTGTCAGTGGATCAAGTCAGTTGCTGATCTAACCTAGTCATTGCTCTCTGGAAAAATACATCAAACTAGAGAAGTATTTTTTAATGATGAAGGAACGCTGGGGCAATGAAGGCCTGTCAGATGATAAAATGTGTTTTCTAACTGGCAACATTTTATAGCAACGTATTACCACAATGCTTTCCTAAGTAATTTTAAGTGTTGTGTTTGATGAAGTGGTGATAAAAGGGAGATGAGCTGTCTTTGGTCATCCATCCTTTGTCCCTGCCATGAACTGAAAGTTTCTTTCATTTCCATGGTTAGAAAAGTTTGTGTTCTATGTAGATTCTTCTTGAATAGTTGATTTTGCACATTCAGTATCAGCAAAATTTAATGAATGGAGGTAAATTTTGTTTTACTTTCTCCTGCCTTGTTCTCTTTTATAGAAAGTTGATCTACATTTTTAATATTTGAAATGTCTGCATTTTGTGGTACCGTATAGGATGTGCAGAGGGATATGTGTGCTCTGTTAGTCAACAATTATTTGACACTGAGTGCCAAACTGTGTACTGTATTCAGTGAAATGTTAGCAAAGAGGCAGACAAGGATAGAATATAGATAAAATACCACATCTGGCCTTGGCCTTGGCCCTCTAGGGGTTTATATGGTATATTTGAAAACATATGATTGTAGATCTTAATAAGCTTGGTTGAAGGCATACAAGGATACATGTGCTTTGCATGCCAGGGAATTCTTAAGAGGCTGCTCTTATAGCTCATGTCACAAAGTTCACTAAAGGAATTTGCTAATGATTTAACAATGTTGTTGAAATTGCTTTGTTACTTTCTAGTTAGACTGGCAAACGTTCTGTGAAGCATTTTACTCAACATTATCACGTTCAGTTCCAACAATGGGGTTCCCATAAGACTGGTCAGCTTCTCTCCTCCAAAGTTATGGTACTTTTGTCAGATATTCTCAGGAGCTGGCTTTGGCTATAGAAAGTAAGTTGATTAATAGGTATGTAAGGTGGATTTTGACATTTTCCTTGAGTCTGAATGACTGTATCCCAGAATTGATTTAATCTTTGTCTGCATGTCTGGACAGATCAATGCTAATGTTATCCACATTTCCAACTGTTATAACTAAGTTTTTGAATCAAAAGCATTTCAAAATAAAGTCTTAGTGTGGGCTTTAAAATAACAAGAGTTTTTGTACATGAGCAAAAGGTAACAATAGGAAAATGACAAACTTGGCTTTCCAAGGGGAAAGCATTTGTTAGAAGAAATTTCATCACTTGTGACAGATACAAAACAGTAATATGGTAGTTTTTTCAAATCTAAAATTTTCTCAAGCCAAAGCCTGAGAATAAGTCAGTTACTATGAGTTTCAGTCTGGAACTTTAGGAAGAGTAACTTTCTGATTGAGCCCCATGGATATTATAAATGTGCCCAGTGCTTCTTAGAAGAGCCTCATTCGGGGGCGGCTGGGTGGCTCAGTGGGTTAAAGCCTCTGTCTTCAGCTCAGGTCGTGATCCCGGAGTCCTGGGACCGAGCCCCGTATCGGGCTCTCCACTTCTTGGGGAGCCTGCTTCCTCCTCTCTCTCTGCCTACATGTGATCTCTGTCTCTCAAATAAATAAATAAAATCTTTAAGAAAAAAAAAAAAAGAGAAGAGCCTCATTCATATGTAACATCTGGCTCAGCATTTGCTTCATTATATTAGCATTTTTTATCAAAACCTGGTACTGATTTCCTGGTGCTACTTTGTATCTCAGTTTAGATGTTTTAGGAGTTGGGATATTGTATCTGCTTTCTTCTTTCCCTCCTCTTAGGCCTCCCCAATCCAGATGTCATTTTTTTTTTTTAACTTGAACACAGAAAAGTTCATTATTTTTTCTTTAGAAGGAGCTTTGGGGGGGGAGGTTAGAAAAGAAGACCTTATTAAAGCTTATAAAATACTTTTAAATGTCAGATATATGGAAAATTCACCTTATCAAAGCTTTAAGAAAATCAATTACTGAATATTAGCCTAGATGTTAAACAACAGAACAACTGATTCTTCTGTCATAGTAGGTGAGAGACATTTCCTCACTTAGTTTTTAAACAATGCTTTGACAACGTATCTTTCCATAGATGCCGGTTTCTCTAGCCAAATGACCTGACTTGATGGTCATGGGGGTCAGGGGTGCATCTCATCTCATGTTTGTAGTTGAAGAAAACAAGCTAATAAAAGTTAGCTTGGTTAATTTTTTGTAGCTGATACTATTTGTAGAATGCAGAGTTTATCATTTGGGAGGAGGGCAAAATCATGACAGATAGAAAACAAACACTGAACTCACATAGCAAAAAAACAAGCAAAACAAGACATTAGTCAATCACATAAGAAAATAACGTCATGAGGTTGCCCTGAGCAAGGATATCTTTCCTCTGTTTTGGAAAAGACTGGCCACCCTGTTTATGGTAGTAGGTCCTTCTTGACTTGATTTATTCACCTTAAAATTTTTCCAGCACTTCTCATTTTAATCAGTAAAATTTAAGTGAAACACATTTTTTCTAGATAGAATAACTACTGAAGGTTTCAAATTTTTTGATTTATGCTAAACTTCATAAAATACATGGAAGGACATTAGATCTTTACTAACATCAAACCCTGAATGTCTTATAACTGAGGAGACTTATCAAGATTTTATCTAATGCTTACCAACAAATATTTCCTTTTTTTCCTCCAAAATATCACAGTTTACTAGGGAATTAGGATCTGACCTCCTGTCCTACTATAATTTTTGTGAGGAGAGTACCAGGTTTTTAGCCTTGATCGCCTTCATTTTAAACAGAGGATTAATAGTAATATGTAATATATAGTAACTCTTCATTATGTGCCAAATGCTGTTTTAAGTCCTTCTTGACTTTTCACAGTAATATTATGAAGTCAACATATTATTATTCCCATTTTATAGATGAGGAAATTGAGGCAAGAAAAAGAAAGTAGCTTGTCCAATTAGTAGATTAATTAATAGCAGAGTCAGGATTTGAATCCAGGAAAGCTACTTTAAGGGAGAAGTAGTACATCTATTTTTAATCATTGAATCCCTCTGCATTAGAGGCCTTCAGGGCATAAAGTAGGATTAAGACAGATGCTCCAGGGATGTCTGGGTGGCTCAGTCGGTTAAGCCGCTGCCTTCAGCTCGGGTCATGATCCCAAGGTGCTGGGATTGAGTTCCATGTCGGGCTCCTTGCTTGGCGGGGAGCCTGCTTCTCTGCCTCTGCCTGCCACTCTGCCTGCTGGTGCTCTCTCTCTCTCTCGCTGACAAATAAATAAATAAAATCTTTAAAAAAATAAAAAAAGAGAGATGTTCCAGTAAGTAGCAGATGCTTCATATTTATATGTAGATTCTAAAACTCTTATCTGCTTCCATAATTTTCTTTAGCCCTTTAGACTTAGATTAAAAGTAATAACACGTGATATTGATCCTGGTGAACTTTAAAAATGTTTAACAATTGAGATCCTTCCCAGTTAAGCTGAAATTTAAGTGTTTTTTTTTTTTTTTTAATTTATTTATTTATTTATTTATTTGACAGAGAGAAATGACAAGTAGGCAGAGAGGCAGGCAGAGAGAGAGAGAGAGGAGGAAGCAGGCTCCCTGCTGAGCAGAGAGCCCGATGCGGGACTCGATCCCAGGACCCTGAGATCATGACCTGAGCCGAAGGCAGCGGCTTAACCACTGAGCCACCCAGGCGCCCCTGAAATTTAAGTTTTTGTCAGTTTGGCATAATTTATTTTAGGCTTTCAGAGTCTGGGCCTACATTAATATGTGTAGAAAGAGTTAGAAAAAAAAAAAACCTAAAAAAGAAAATTTAAGCTTCATGGTGAATTGTATAGAAGGATATTAACATGTAGTTAATGTTGGTTTTCCTTAGGTTCATATAAAACAAAGTAGATGTTAACAGTACGCATGTATATTGGCCATTTAAGTGCCAGATACAAAGATGGTGATTGAATAGTTTTTTATTGAGCATCATTTGGATATACAATTTTTGGAGTGTCAGACATGGATACTTCATAATATTTTGCCTGTTCATAATTATTTTTATAGGGGATACCAACACATTTCACCTCAAATTATTAAACTTCCTCTGATATAAAATTATTTTTGTAAGAAATTGCTTGGTACACATGGATCTCAGTGTTAAATCCTTCAGGTGAGATTGAGAATACAAAAATTCTTATTAGTTTGTTCTATCATTTCTAGAATATGTACATAAGAACACACACGAGTGAGAGAGAATCTGTATCTCAATGTGCGAGTGAGAAAACAAAGAAGATAAAAAAAAAAGGTCTGGAATACTTCCTTTGGAGTGAAACCCTATTTCCCACATGGTGATCTTTTTAGAAAGTTAACTATTGCTGCATTCTTCAAATAAATAACTCAGAATAATATCCTAATATAAACCAATACACCAAATGCATTCTGTTTGATGTTGTCTTTTGCTGCCAAATGTGGAGATACTTTTTCCAACATCTATGGAAGATAAATTATAGCAAGGCTAAGAAGTTTGTTTTAAACTATGTATTTAGGGGGATATCTTATTTAAATTTTGAAATAAGCAAACATTTATTTGCTTCTTTATTTAAAAATACTGTGAAAAGAGACACTGTGCTGTATTTCTGTCTTCCTTTTTTCATCATTTGCCTGCCCTTTCTGGTCCCCATTGTTTTGGGGATGCCTAGACCTCCATAACTCCTTGTGAAGGATTTCTTTTTTTGTAATTGTGATAAATACACATAAAATAAAATTTGTCATTTCTAGCTATGTTGAAGTGTACACATACATGGCATTAAGTGCTTTTACATCGTATAATCAACACCACTACTTCCAGAACTTTTTCATCAACCCAAACAGAAACTGTATAAACAATAAACTTCTCCAACTCTTCCCTTTCCTTAGATCCCAATAACCTCTATTCTATTTGTTGTCTCTATGAATTTGCCTATTTTAGGTATATTGTATAAGTGGAATCATACAGTGTTTTTCCTTCTGTGCCTGGCTTATTTCACTCAACATAAAGATGAACCCTAGGTTCATCCATATTGTAGCATTTTTTAAGATTTCGTTGCTTTTTAAGGGTGAGTAATATTCTGTTGGATGTATATACCACATTTTCTTTATCTATTCATCCTTTGGTGATTCTTGGGTTATTTCCACTTTTGGCTACTGTGAATGATGCAGCTATGAATGTTGGGGTAAAAGTCCCTACCTGAGTCCCGGCTTACATTTCTTTTGGATGTACACCTAGGAGCTGAACTGCTGGGTCATATAATATTTCTATATATAACTTTTTGAGAAATCACCAAAAGTGTTTTCCGCAGAAGCTGAACCATTTCACATTCCTACCAGCGATGCTAAAGGGTTCCTGTTTTGCCACTGTTCCCTGTTTTTGTTTTATTTTGTTTTGTTTTGTTTTGTTTTATACCTACCATCCTAGGAAGTGTGAAGTAATTTCCCATCCTGGTTCTAATTTGCATTTCCGTAATGACTAGAGATATTGCTTGTGAAGGATTTAAGTGTTTTGACCAAATTATGATAAACCTTGCAAGAGCCACATTGATACTCACTTGTAACAGCTCCTTAAATAATTGGAAATCAAAACTTTTCTTCTTAAAATTCCCATCAGTACAGAAAGGGACAGCAGTATGGGAGGCAGCACAATGTGTCATAAAAAATATGATGCATAAGTGAGCAGAAATTGAATTCAGATCCACTCCTTCACTTGTAAGCAATAAGACCTTGGGTAAGATTCTGGGAAATAGCAAACAGTTACTGCTTGTAGAATATTATGAGGCTTTCATGGAACTGTGCACGTATATTTGTTCTCTGTAGTATCTCTCCACTTACAACAGTGCCTGGGGTATCATAGGTACTGAATGTGTATTTGCTGAATGAATGAATGCTTATAACACCGCTCAATTAATTATAACTATTCTCATTATTTGATAATCAGAAGCATGTACCCTTCATGTAAACAAGTTTAAATATCAGATCTCAGTTTGTTCATTTTTATAATTTTAAATGTATCTAGTATATGTACCATATACTTATATATACATACATTACGTATAACTTATATTTCTATATAGAAGTACTTAATATACTTATATATCTACAAGTATCATAGATATCATTTGATAAATAACTTATCAAAATATATATTAGGTAAAGCTATGGCACAGAAAAGTTTGAAATTTACAATACAATGTTAAATTTTAAAACTTCTCACAGAAACAAATACTGAGCAGTTGAAAAGAGAACTGGAGAACCCACTTCAGTTCATACCGCTTAAGTTTCAACCTCATTTAAAATATTTCTTAAATGAGAATTTGATTGTTTTCTTATAATCTGGATAATGTATACTCAAATAAGAGTTACTAGAAATGTTTTGGGGTGCGTCTAAGTGAATGAATTTGAGGATTACCATCTCCGTATGCACTATTCATTCTTAGAAGGTGAATTGTTTAATGTCGGTATCTGTGATTCGTAGAGACAATCTCTGCCTTTCCCTTGGTTTTTCAGGTATTTTTAAGCTATTCTTCTGTGTTTATCTGTTTCTTTTACAATTTGTGTTTCTTTAAAGTCACTCAGAGTAAACAGTGTCTTTGTATGCATCATGAAAACAAGGTAAACTGACCAGTATACTAACAATTAAACCTTCCCCGGATTTTTGTCATGTGTTTAAACAAGATAAATTTGAACCAAAACTCTATACTCCTTTACTTTGTAGACAATTAGCTCTAAGCAACAATTAGCTCTAAATAATTAGCTCTTGCGCAGTTATTTTAAAGAGCCTTAGGAAAAATCATCTTTAAAGGTTGTTGCTTAAAATTAAAAACAAAAACAACTCTTGATAGATTCTGTTATACGAAATTATTAGCAGAAGAACTTTCCATCTCAAGTTAAATGGATTCTCAATGGCTCCTTTTTATGAAATGCTGATTTCTTCTAAGGGATGAACTTTTCTTGGAAAATGTCCACATTCTTTAACTGAAGCTTTTCTATTTTGCTTGAATTATATTTGGAAAATTATCAGTCAGTATGTTCTTTTCTCTCTCTCTCTAGATGGCAGCATTTGCCTTACAGACTATCTTCCCTTTCTTTTTTGGACCATCTTTTTTATGAAGGCGTGACACCTGGGGAATAAAAATGATGGCTCCCAGACTAGGTGACTAAATGCATGACTGCTTGGCTTATTAGTGAAAGCTGAGGTTATTATTTTGCAAATCTTATTTGTGTCTTCTCAGCAAAAATTCTGAATCATGCAAATTTAGGGGGAAGCATTCCTAATGAGATGAGTAAATGTTAAATCTGAAGGCTTTACTTTCCTCCCCTTTGTAGTATATTCACCTGGGATACTGTAATTCTTCCATCTTAGAACATTACTAAGATTTTTACCAATTTGGATGAAACCCAAAAGTTCATGAATGTAAAAAAAACTTTCCTAGACAAAGTAATCTGTGAAAACATATATCCATTTGATATGTGGACATAGAAATAAAATCTTCAAATTTTTTGAGATTTGCCCATCTTCCATGAAGATTATTGATAGGAAATGTGATGATAGCCCACAGGATTTAAAAGTAGCTGAACTAGGGCGCCTGGGTGGCTCAGTGGGTTAAGCCGCTGCCTTCGGCTCAGGTCATGATCTCAGGGTCCTGGGATCGAGTCCCGCATCGGGCTCTCTGCTCGGCAGGGAGCCTGCTTCTCTCTCTCTCTCTGCCTGCCTCTCCGACTACTTGTGATTTCTCTCTGTCAAATAAATAAATAAAATCTTTAAAAATAAATAAATAAATAAAAGTAGCTGAACTATGCCACCATTCGTGGTGGCCTCCAGGGGCATCAGATTTGTGCAGCTGCAGGGTCGGGCCTGGTTAGTACTTGGAAGGGGGGGAGATTTGTGCAGCTGCGTATGGTTCTCTACTTAGAAAGGCTCTGAACCTGAGCCCTTTCATGCTCTACTGTAACTATCTAAAGATTCTTTTTACTTTAGCCATTTCTGCTGTATTTTTACTAACGGTAACTATCTCACACTGACAAAGCCTGACTAGTGAATGTTAATGCTAATTCCTATTACATCATCAAGTAGGAAGTATACAAAATGTTATATGATAACTGAGACCTCTAGATATAATTAGAAAGCACTCACTTAAGTTTCTTGAATGTTTCAAGTCCCAATCTGGCAAATGCCAAGATTTTCTAAATTGATGTCAATAAAGGCGTAATAAAGATGATTGGAAAGAGTGTTCCTTTTTTTTTTTCCTTTTACAAAACTGAATATATTTCAACACATTTGTTTCAGTGGTTCCAATTGGAATCCAGAAATCCAGTAGCACATACAAAAGAAGGAAGACAGAAAGAATTAGGTGTACTTCATTTTTGTTCTTTTGGATTAAGTATCTTACAAACTGTTAATATGGCTGGAGAAATGCAGTAAGAATATGGTGTTATTCCCAAAACAAAGGCAAGAGGGGCAATCATTTTTTTAAGCGAGTGTAACAAATCAGGACATTGAGACTTAAGGAAAAAAAGACTCATTAATTTATGGCTACTCTAGAAAAAAAAATCCATATTCATTTTCATCTCAAGTAGTATTATAACACAGCACATGCACTGAGATATTACTGCCTGAACAAAATAGTTGTTTTTAAATTGTTTAAGAAATTTAAGGTGGAAGGGACCACTGTTAGAGTTGCCAAGTTAAATTTATGGCTGTATGACTTTAACTTACTTCACTGGCACGTACTGAAATATGCCATTTAAAAGTGGTTGACTTTTTGGATGCTGAATAAGTAAAGAGCATGTAAGCAACCCAATAACCCCTATAAATTAAGGAAGAGTGCAAATAATGTCCAGTCTCCTGTTTATCTCATTGATAAGTTCCTAGATACCAAGGCATAAGCCAGAATGATCCTAGAAAGCTTGTGAGCTTTAGAGGTGCTTGTATGCGCAAGAACTTTGTGATAATTAGAAGAAAAGGAAGGGGGACATTTTCTCTGTATACTTAGATGATGGGATTAGTAGGAGTAAGAGCAGATCAGGTTTATAGGATTATAAAAAGGGATCTTAAAATTTTACTCTGAATTCTTAGATCTGCATACAGTTTCCCCTAAACCTGTACACTATGTGGTTAAAAATGAATATAGAGAAAAATGTTATGCAAAGGTTGCTGAGAGGGGGAACGAACATTCATGTAGTACTTCTCTGGTCTGAAACCTAAAGACAGCCACGGCCTCTGTGACAGGAACTAGGGTACAATATTCCCATTTCATAATGAGTGTCTTTGGCTCTGTTTTTAAAGGTGAAGTTTTTCATTCGGGCAAGTCAGTGATAAACCCTGAACTTATACCTAAAAATAAGGAGAAATCATAGTGCTTCTACCATGATACATATACATGCCTTAAACATCGACAAAATACTATGTCCTAAGGCTTTTTTGTTGTTGTTCCAAGGCTTTTAAATACTCTCAAAATATGAAGTGACCACAAAATTAGGAGATTCTAAAAAAAGATGCCAAAAGGAGAAAATAGAATTTTGTGCTAATTAAGCAAGAAAAAGATACTTTCCTAAGAGTCTTTTCTGACTACATGTTTGGATAGAGGTAAGAGAGTGGTATGAATCTCTGTCATTATCGGAATAACTCAAAGAGATAAACAAAAGTTATCTAAACAAACAAGTTATAATTCTATTCCATGATGACATTTATAGGAACAGTCATTTTTCCCAAGCTGATAGATTATCAAGAAATACATAAACATTGAAATGAATTACATATTCTAGATATATATAAAAAGGAAAGACATCGTCGTGTAATCAGGCACATATGCATCACGCATAGTTTCTTTCTGACTATAACCCTGTCTTCTTCTTTTTTTTTTTTTTTCCCCAGTTGGGAAGATACATCTGTTTCTTCTCCCTCATTTGATATGATCCAGTAAAATCCAAGCTTTGGAGACGCTTGCCTGGAACATCAGTGATTACTTGATTTCTCAGCACATAAATCTAACTCCAGTCCTTGTTGGGCATATATTAGTAATGAGGTAACTCAGCCTATGGCATCATCTGCTCTTTACTTCCTCCACCAGGAGACTTTCTGTAACCTGCCACTTTAACACTGTCAAGACCGATGTCAATTGTTTTCCCAGATCAGCATGGTGGAGAACTATACACTGTTTAAAGAAAAACAGAAATGGCTCTGGAGGTTTGTAGTGTTTCTGAATATCAGCATTGTGAACACTGAATGCTAACCTTCAAGTTAAATTCTAAAACATGATGCCCTGGAAGATTCGATTGGAAGCTGGATGCCAAATCTCTGTCAGATTTCTTCTGTAATACTTAAGTAGATGCCTCCCATACACATATCCTTTTTTTCTTTCCTTACCATGTCTTCCTTTTGAAAAAGGTTTTGCAAACTAAGACTCTTCCTACATTTCATACAGATTAAAACACTTGCATAATTATATTCAAATTTTTCTATTTTAGTTTGAGAACATTGACCAGCCTTGCCATGGGGCACGAGTGCATCATCTGAGGATGAATTTTCCTTTTGTAAGAAATGATATTGGTTTTTTTGATCAGTGTAGTGGAAGTGAAGACATTGTTTGTTGTGCTGAATTGACTGGGAAGGACTGAATTCATAGGCTACCTGGATACATGAAAAACTACCTATGTAACAATAGTGTAGAGCATATATATTTAAGTGTTTTTCACATACTGTGTTTTAGACTTTCTGCAAGGCCAGCTCCATGGGCATGGCACTTACACAATTCCTTAGGACTTCACACTGAGTGGGATCTTCCATCTGATTTATGCCTTGCTGTTGTTGTCTTGCAATTCTTAATGATTCTCAATGGTTTTTGGAGTGGGTACCTAAGATTTTCATTTCTCCCTGGACCCCACAAATTATATATCTGGTCTTGACATCCAGTAATAATTTCTTTCAGATTTTTGGCCTCTAGGTACATTGCTACTAGTAGGGAAAGCTGGTTATTATCCATGAGAACACAGTGGCGATTCATTAAGTCATTGGTTTAGATGGAGCTCTGACCTTGAAAGAAGAATACAGGTGTCCAGTGTTCATGAAAGATTGTTCATAAAGAATAACTGTATACATTTTTCCATTGAATTTCATCATAAAAGCAAAGATTTGTTCTTACAGACTATTCTGTCAGTGGAGAACTTGAAATCCTTTGGTGAAGAAAAGTTTAAATTAAGGAGCTTGCCTTGTCCTTCATCAGTGTTCTAGGATCTGCCTGTAGTTTTCCTCACATACTTCAGTTTGAGATCTTTAAGTAAAGCAATTTATTATACCATTTTAAAAAGTAAAAAGTTAACATAGGTTTGAAGCCCCAGCTGCTTTGCCTTCTGGCAATCTAAGATTTGATTAACTTCTTGTTCTTTTTTTTAAAGGATGGCCACTGAGGTTTTGTTTAACCTAACTTCCCAGCAGTCCATAAAACACAGTTTCTAGTTGAGGTCTTCTCTTACTTGTGCTTTTATAGTAGATTTTTACTCAGTATTTTTGAACTAACACCCCCCCACTTTACTTTCTACCTGAAACCATCATCTCTTCAGACTATGAAAATATCTTATTGTTGTTGCCTATCTATTTGTCGTGACTTTGCCTTGGATGGTGATAGCAAGGACCAGCAAAGAGAAGGCCAGGGTTAAGAATGCAAATACTTCTGGTGAAAATGCAGGGATCTGAATCCTGGACTGGGAAAAAAAAAAAAAAAAAGGCAATTATTTTCAGGCTTGCCACTGTTGGTCTAAGAATCTGTAACTAGTTATCTAAAAATGAAAGATGATTATAGAGACGGGAAGAGGTGAGAGACAGGCACCATTAGCAAAAGAATCAAATTTGGTCTGAGGTCTTGATGTCTATTCAAGAAAGCTCAAAATAAGTAATGATTGGAGTTCTCAGTAGACAGTTACTCAGAATCAATGAGGTTAAATAGTAGTTGTTTAGGACCAGTTCATGAAAAGACAGAATCGGGGGCAAGAAATTCAGTTCTGGATGGGCTGAAATAATCAGGAGGAAGTTTCACTTCTGTAAGAGATAGAGAAGACAAAGCAGGAACCAGTTATTGAAGAAAAAGCAAAGAACTAGTTATTAAGGTGCTGTGGCCCCTAGCTAAACTATCTTGATACCCAATAGGAAGTTATTAATTCCGAGATTATAAAAAAGTAAAATTTGCTGTCATTGTCAAGTAATGCTGATGCTTGTAAAACTTCTTCAGAAGTCTTTTGAGAATGTGGGGAGCCCCATCAGCTAAAGCCACAGAATTCTATCATTCAGTTGGTATGGACTAACCATTTATTATTTGATAAAATGTAGTGCCAGCAAAGCAACCAACCAACCAACCAACCAACCAAACAAACAAACAAAAAAACCACAAAAAAGATTATTGGCTATTCAAGGAGGTAAGAGAACGTATTTACCTAATTATAATGATGGCTTCTTCCCTCTGTTCAGTGATTCTTTTGGGGGAAGCTATGTTTATTGTGGTATGTTTATTGTAAATAAGGATTGTAAAGTCTTTTAGGACAACAGAGATCATATTTAAGCCCTGACCATGGTCACAATGAAGGATTTAATCTCTGACTATAATAAAACCAGGCATTTTGACATTTTACCATGGTAGCAGGAGTGTTTGGCTTTGTTTTTGCAGACTGGCATGGTGCCATTACTTTATATCCCCCTGAAATAGCACTTCTAATACCCGTGCCTCCTTCCAGTGCTCTTGCACTGGTTCAAGACTAAGAAGAAATGGCCCAGCGCCAGCTCTAATTAAGCAATAAGACACTCCAGGCGGTACATTTCTGAGGATTACTGCATGCCTGCCTTAAGTGTGTCACTACTCAAGAAGGGCAATCATCCTTTAGAAAATGCATTCTCTGAAGTGACTTACTGCTGTTTGGAAGAGGAACTTTTATAACCTGGAAAGAAAAAAGTATTTCCCATGCACTGCACAGCATTCTCTGTGTGTGGTTTTCTTATACCTTTGAAAGAGGGGAGCAATATTCACCTGAGAACATCAGGTGATTGTTCTAGATAGCCACGAGACCCTTTATCTGGACCAGATCTAACCACGGACATGTGCTTGTCTGATTGTCTTCGTACAGCACGTCAGAACACAAAATGGATAGGTATTAAACCTGAGGTATTTTTGCCAGTTGTGTGAAAGTTTCCTCACCAGACAAATTTTAAAATGACACTACACTTCTCTCACTTTATGTTCAAAAAGACAAGAGTTACAAAATGAGTTTTGATGAATTGAGGACAGTCAAATGCTTTAGTTTTTAAGTGTCTAAGAGGCCTGAGATATAGAGTAGTGGTTATGAAGCTATCCTTTCAATCCAGAATGCTGTCAGAATGCCAACCTTGACATTTTTTAGCTGTATACCCTGAGAAAATTATTTCAATTCTCTATTCCTCATTTATCTCATCTGTAAAGTGCGTGTAATAAGCATACCTATCTTATAGGGTTGTCTTAAAGAATGGATGTGATGACATATGCAAAACAATGTAAGTTGTTGGCACATAGCAAGGCAAAAATGTATCTCTTGACTTTTTGAAAATGATTATTATGTTTAAATTTACCAGTGATCCTCAAGGGACATTGAGCAGGGAATAGAATGACTCTACCTTACTTTGTATACATTGGGAAAAGTTGCCATCTCTAGATTTCAACTTCTACATCTAGACAATGGTCAAAAATTCAGGCAGCCTCCAGGATGGCCCTGGTGATCCCAGTCTTTGGTGTTTACACCCTGTAATCCCCTCTCCTTGGAAGTGGGCTGGACTGAGATGTTACTTCTGAGACTATGCAGCTTTTGTCTCAGAAGCCCTTTTTAGCTGTCTTTCTCAGGGTACTAGCTACCACGTCATGAGGACACACTCAGGCAGCTTACGGAGTGGCCCCTGGGGTGAGCAACAACATGAATGAACCTGAGAGTAGATGCCCACCCTTGACAAGCCTGATGTCACTGGAGGCCCAGCTGATAACTTGCTTGACTGCGACCGACCGCAGGAGAGATACGGAACCAGAACGCTAGTTACCTGCACCCACCTTCCTCACTACAGAGACTGAGATGATTAACATTTCTTGTTTTTAGCTACCATGTTTTGAGGTAATTTGGGTTATGTAGCAATAGATAACTAATACTGTCAATAAGCTAACATATGTGGAAGGTATTGAAATGCACAACATGCTTGTAAAATTGACATATTAATATTGTTAATAGTGACCTTAAAGAAACTAAGTCATAGAAACAAAAAGCTATTAAATTACATTATTTTAGGGACTCCTGGGTGGCTCAGTTGTTAAGCATTTGCCTTTGCTCAGGTCATGATCCCAGGGTCCTGGGATCGAGCCCCGCATCAGGGTCCAAGCTCACCCTCTCTCACTCCCCTGCTTGTGTTCCTTCTCTTGCTGTGTCTCTCTCTGTCAAATAATTAATTAAAATCTTAAAAAAATTTTTTTAAATTACATTATTTTATTGCTTGCTCCATATGTATTTGTATCATTAATTAACAACAACAATGAAAGTCTGGGGAGATATGGGTGCCTCCTTGTGCCACACACCATTATGGTAATAGCAACAAAAATACACCAAGCATCCCTGTCCTTTTGAAGCTTACATGTGGCTAAATAAATAACAGAAAAAGTATTTTAGATGTCAATAAGTACTTATAAAACTTAAGCATGGAATGGGATAGGGAGCACTTGCATACAGATTATGTGTTTTTGTTTTTGTTTTACAGTTCTAAAAAGGTCGGCTAGGATGGGACCCCATAAGAAAGCAATATTTAAGTCATCACCTAAAAAGTAACAAGCCTTGAGGATGTTGAGGAAAGAATGTTCCAGGTGGAGACAATAGCAGGAGCCGAGACCCTGAGGCTGGTTTTTCCTGGTCTTTGAGGAACATCAGAAGGTGAGATTAAAGGGGCATCCAGAGTCAGGGCAGGTTCCTGTAGGCTGTTTGAGATCAGACTTAACTCTGAGCAAGGTGGAAAATCAGAGGGTTCTGAGTCCAGTTTTACAGGATCATAGCATGATCTGAGTCCAGTTTTACAGGATCCTTGGCTGCTGAGTAGAGAATAGACTTGAGTTGGGGGTGTGGGTGGAGGGAAACTACAGTGGCAGCCAGCAGGCCAATTACTGACATTAGTTTAAGTGAAATAATAAAAAGTAATTTAACTTGGTGGTAATTGAGAAAAAGATGACCTAAAATTTCCTTTCTTTTATAAATATATAGAATTAACTTTGTTAAATTCTCATGAGAAAGACAATGTATTTAAGTATTAACGCAGTAGTAAAAAATGTTATTTTAGTCATGCCACTTGATGGGGCCTAGCCTTCGGAATAAGATTATGGATGTATATCTAATTTACTCTGAAATGATTCATCTATACACACACACACACACACACACACACAAATATATATATATATACACACACACACACACACAAACATATTTATATATATACATGCATATGTATATGTATGAATGTGTGTGTATATACACACATAAGTATATGCATATATGCATGTGTATATGTGTGTATATATTATACATACATATATAAACTCTCATGTATAGTTGCAAAGAGTCTGTGTGTGTTTATATATATAAATATAATTATAAATATGGATGTAATCGATATGAATGTGGGTATACATATACAAATGTGTGTACAATGGAAGAGAGCATGCAAATGTCACAAAATGTTCATAACTGATAAATCCAGGTAAATGTGTTGGTATGCTTATTTACTACTTTTGCAACTTTTCTGTAGTCCTGAAATGTTCCAAAATAGGATGTTAGAGGAAAAATGCATCAGAATTGTGAATTCAGTCAAAACTGATTTTTTACTAAATACATAAATATACCATGGTACAAATAAAAAAGGAATAAGATTATGGCCTTGAGTCCCTCACTTGGGTGTTTACACACTGATTAGACTAAGCTCAACACTATACAGTTAAATCAGATTATGGATGCCAGGGGCTCTGGCCCCTCCTCGCTGATTACTTTGTAATTTAATGCTCATAAACACTTGCAAGAAACCTTATTTACTGGCTAAAAAAATTAAGCACTTCAGAAAACTTGCTAAGGGGAAGTGGGGAAATTAAAATTAACAGGTAGAGTATGGCTTTGTAGTGGAATGATTTACTTGTTTGATATGTGCACTGCTTAGAATAGTGATTCTGTACACGTCTCAGACAAGATATGTTATTCCAGAAGCCCAGAGCCAAGTAAGTAAACAATCAACGTGGACAAGAATGCTTCAGAAGTTTGATGCATTAAAATCGTTATTGGTGTGCTACCATTAGTTCTATCATAATTCTATCTATTCTTGTCTTTGTTTATTGAACACAGTGTTGAAACATTTTAAAAATTATTTCAGTTTTATTGAAAAGAAGCCAAAGCGGATGGAAAAAAAAAAGAAGGGAAAGGGATAAAACAAAACAAAAATTATTTTAGGTCACAATAAACTCCAAATTTTCATTCCCAAATAAATTTAAGCAACATATTTTTTGCTGTGATTAGCCAAAAGTTGTAGTAAGAATGCTCTTTTATTATAATATTTTATTTTTCTAAGAGGATCACCAAAAAGTACGTCAGATTTCTACAGACTATATGAGTCATGAGAATAACCTAAGCTTTAGTCTTCAAGATATTTTGGGCAACAGCCAAGTGTGGTAGATATCGAAAACAAATCATGTGTTCATCTTAATTAAACAAAACAAAACAAAAATAACAAAATTCAGGTATTTGTAAATATATACACAGTTTCTGAAGTTTTATAAAATTTATAAAAAAGCCAATGCTATTTTAATTCAACATATCATGCCCTTATTAAGTTGAGAAAACTAAATTATGGTACATTTCTTTCCATATCTGGTCCTTAATAGAACTGATATATGGCGATAGTTTATGTTCTTGGCATAAAATTTTACTAACAATAATTGTGGAGAGCAAATGGAAAACTATTTTTCCATTTCCAAAAAAAGGACTCAGAGTCTCGCTAAATTTTGGGGGGGTCAATACAGGTGAAACAATTTTACTTTTATAATAACTACATGTGAGAACTACATGTGAGAACTAATGTATAGTATGATCAAGTTAAAATGTTGCAGTTTTAATGTTAGTTGATGAACAATAAAAATGGTCATTGAAGTCTCTTAAGAGAGAAAGTCAAGATTATAATTTTTGTTTTAAACTAATGATTTCATCAAGTGACTTTGGAGATGGGGAAAACATGTTCTTTTTATCTCAGATTTAATGGGTATGTTGTTCAGTTCTCCCATGATGGCTTCCTAGAATATATCTTTAATTTGAGCTAGCTTATCTTTATAAAGGACCCTTTTTCTTATGCTAATATACAAATGAATATTTTGTGGTAGCTCACCACAAGGTTTTGTCCCCCTCAACAATATCACTGGCGAGTATTTTGCTACCTGAGCACTACTGATCATCAGTTGCTTGGTGTTTCTTATTTTAGCAGGGCTTATTTTAGCAGCAAAATCATTGGTGGCATGTGAACACAAATGCAGTTTTCAAACAAAGTAGCAAGTCTCTCCAGATGTCAGGTAGAGTAAGTAGCCTCTCAACATCAGAGTAGCCATATTTAGTGGGGGAGAGGCCTCTTTAAGCTCAAGTTGGCCAAATAATTGAGGTATATATCTTTATGTACCTCTATATGTATATTCCTGAACAGGTGATATTCCTCATACATAAGAACTACAAATTTATTTCAGTATATTCTTCACTTTATTTTTCTGCCTTCTGTCTCTAATATTCTCTTTAACAATAGATTCTCTTCAACAAAGGCCTTTGCTTCATTTATCATTGAGATTCAAAAATTTGAATCCATCAATTTTCCCTAGTCTCTTGATGAATTCAGTTCTACAAAAACACTAAGAATCGTGCTGTATACTTCTGAATGAAATTAATTTATCAGGTATAGTTTTTTAAATTATATGTTGTTCCAAATAGGGAATAGGTAGGTGTTCTTGGGCCTGGGTTACCTATTGAATGTGCTGGAAAAGCTTAAAAGTAAATGATTAGAACCTGTACTAGAATTCTACTGCTGTGTAATACATTATTAATAATTTAGGAAACTTAAAGCCATACACATATATATAATATATATATATATAATATAACAGTATTAGCTCAGTTATGTAGGTTGGACATCTGGGTGTAGGGTGGTTGGATTCTTTGCTCAGGGTCTCACCAGACCAAAACCAAATGTTGACTGGGGCTGTGGCTCTCATCTGGGCCTCAGAGTCATCTTCCAAGCTCACGGGCTGCTGGAAGAATTCAGTTTCTCACATTTGTAGGACCGAGGTCCCCATTTCCTTGTCTGTCAGCTGAGGCCCCCTTTCAGCTCCAAGAGGTTGCCCTCATTTTCCACCAGATGCTCTCTTCATCTTCCAGACAGCAGTAGCACATTGGATCTTTCTTGTGTTGTGAATCTCCCATACCCTCTTTTGCAACCAGGGGGAGAAAACCTGCTTTTAAAAGGTTCATGTGATTAGGATAGGCCCACCCACATAATTGCCTTGTCTTAAGATCAGTTGATGTGGGACCTTAATTACATCTGCAAATCTCCTGACAGTAGTGCCTAGATTAATGTTTCAGTAATTGAGAGAAGGTTTCTGTATACCAGGGAGAGCAGGATCTTGAGGGAGGGTTTTTCTTAATATTTTGCCTACCATAAAGCTTAATTCTTAAACTGCCTTGATTATGAACCATGTCAACTTCCTGTAAATTCCTTTTAATACATTTATTAATCTGGCATCAAGAGTTGTGTTTTGCAACCTCATTTCGTGATTTTTGAGTCAGCTATTAAAATTTCACTTCTCTTTCTGTGGGGAAAAAATAATAATTTGCTTTAGGACATCTTCCTAGTTATGAATGCAACATGTAACTGACATGCATGTTCAAAAGGGGAGAAATTGAAATAAAATTCTGTAGAAATGAAAGTATTCTAATTATCACATACTTTTCAGTGTCACATTGATTTAGACTCTAGGCGGGGATGGAGATGTTGGATGGAGTGGGGATGAACCAGTCTACATATGTGGTGTGAGGGGTGGTGAAGAGTTCTGGGGGTGTGGATACATATAGAAAAGCAGCAGTGTCCTAGGAAGCTTTGCTTAACTTCCTGATTCCTTTGTGTTAAGACAAGAAGTTAGAGGTGGTGATGTTTAGTTACAGAAGGTTGAACCGTACTGAAGAGTGGCCAACTTTTCCATCTCATGATTTTGGCATCATTTTGAGTTTGTTCTTTCCTTTTCCATCTTATTCCCATGTCCCTCACTGAGGCCTGATCACCTCCTGATTGGTTTACCACTACAGCCTTTTTCCTCACCCCCTCTCCCCAGGCTTTCCTCCTCTAATTCAGCCTACACTCAACTGCTGAATCAATCTTCCTAAAACATTGCTGTCATCACATTAGTTTCTTGATATGGCAGGCAGAACGGAGCAGAGAGAGATAAGCTGGGAGACAGGAGGCCTGCTCTCTGGTCCTGACTTGACCACTGCTGGCTGGATGCCTCCTGATCCCCACTTCCTTCTAGGCAAAATAAAACTAGTGGAGTCATAAAGTTCCCCCCAACTCTAAAATCCCACATAGCTGCTAGTCTTATGGATGAGTCCATAGAAACCTTAACCCATATGTTTCTGCCTCCATCCCCTGTAGCCCTTCCTCTCCTGAGTGACCTGCACTTCTCAGCCCTGTCTCCTTACAGTGATTGCAAAACTTGTGGGCAATATGATGTTAATCCTCTGAACTATTACTCACATGTGCCCAGTTGGATTGACCTAGTTCCTCATTTATGTGAAACTTTCCCCGGTGTTCTCAGTTTATACATTGCAGTTCACACCTCTGGAACTCTCAACCTTTCTCTTTCTTGTGGACCATCTAAGTAATGGTAACCATAATATTAGCCAAAATTTATCAAACACTTACCAAGTATTAAGTGCTACATTGTTTTCTTCTCCTTATTTTGTTTATTCGTTCAACGAGCCCTATTTTTATTCCTGCTTTACAGATAAGAAATTTTCCAGAGGTTACCCTGTCGGTAGATGGTGGAGTCCTAGTTCCTAACAAGATCTGCCCAACTCTTGAGTCTGTGTTCTTAACTACCAGACTGCACTGTTGATGATGATGTTTCTGTTTTGTTTTTTTCCCCCTCTTATATATTATATTACTAGAAATTCTATCTTACACTTTTTGTTAAGTATCACACAAACCTGACCTGTGACAGTACACATAATATAAATTCTTGGTAGGAAATAGTGGTTAATTTAATAGAGATTAGGTAGCATTTTCTCAGGGCTGGGCAGTTTCTAATTTGGTTGTTCAAAATGTGTTAGGTCTATATGTCTTGATGAAGATAGTAGTGCATAAAAAGTTAATTAATTTTAAAAATATAGAATATTGTGATAAAAACAATTTGTATATTTATATATTTTTAAAATGGCTGTCTGTGTTTACATTTGTACATTTTTAAGGGTTTTATTTGTTCATTTTGGAGAGAAAGAGAGCGAGTGAGCACAAATTGGGGGGAGGGGCATTGGGAGAGGGAGAAGCAGACTCCCCGCTGAGCAGGGATCCTGACTCAAGGCTCCATCCCAAGACCTTGAGATCACGACCTGAGCCAAAGGCGATGCTTAGCTGAATGAGCCACACAGGAACCCCTACATTTGTACATTTTTTTAATTAAAAGACTATAAATGTGTGTGTATATACTTATGAATTATTTTTAAGTTAATATAAAAAGAATTGAGAAGGCTGTGCACTAAATTTTTAATATTGGGTGCTTCTGATGAGTGAGATTGAAGGGAAAGAAGAAGAGGCTTAGTTTTTCTTTAAACAAAAAAACAAAGATTGAATCTTGGACCTTAATTTTTTATTAATGGTTTCATTTGGGATTTTTATATAGTCTTCTTCCCTGAAAGTATTCATTTTTGTTTTATCACATAGTTGGCTGATTTTGAAAAAGTTGAATGTCAATTTTTCTTAATATTTATTATGAGAAGAATATTATATTGTAGTAAGTGGAAAAAAAAGAGTTATTTGGCATGTTTCTTCAACATACCTTGTCTAAACTTCATAACTGTAGGGTTGACATTTAAGATTGTGAATTTTACTTCAAGTTCAATCAGTCTCTTCTTAGAATGTGTCTGACCTATTGTTGACTTATTCTTCACATGAAAGATTTGATATTAATTAATTAATTAATTTGATATTAATTAATTCAAAAGTCTAGCCATTTGAAAATGTTTCTGGGTCCTTTTACCAATCATGCTTTCCTAACAAAGAATGCCAGAAAACCAATATTAGAAGACTAGAGCTAAACTTTTTGAGATCTAATATTCTCAAACATTGGCTGTAAAATTTCTATAATTAGCATGACCCCTGGATAATGTCATTGGCTATTTGATGAAACAGGGCATGAACTCTTCTTCTGCCATGCAGGGGACCTGTAATACTACCCCGAATGATGCCTGGGAATTTTAAACTACGAGATAGGTCTTATCTAAGAAATTCAGGGAGAGAGGCATTTGTCTACCCTACTGACTTCTGTTAGCAGATTTATGCCGCTTAAATCAATATGTTTCTACCTTCCTATGTAGCCCCTATACTTACTTCTTAGATTAAAAGAAAAAAACAGAAAAAAAAGATACGTTTGATCCCAGTTTTCATAATTAAAAATGTATGATAATAATTTTTTAGAAAACCACTCTATTTAATATCCTTTGTTACACTATTTTTTAACATGCTTAAAGATACAAAGATGCAAACACACAGAAATTTATTGACTTTGCGTGCAGGACTAATCATACATTTTAAGAAAACAACTAGAATTAAATTGAAATAAGAGGCTAATAATGAGATACTTTATTAAAAACATTTCAATCAGAACTCATTATTTCTTCATAAACAGCTTTTCTAAGTGGTCATTGTTTTAGTAATTATAAGACCATTATCTTTTCTCTTACATCAGTCTTGACTAAAGATCAATTAAAGGAATGAATGTCTCTCTTATAAAGATAAATACCGTTGGAGAATGGATGATTTTTAAAAATCGCCTATTGTAACTAAAGGTTTGCTTTTTGATTAAAAGTATCTCTAAAACAAATAACCTGCATGCGTATATGTGTGTGTAACTAATGCAATTAATCTTCATGCTAGATTAGCTTGATAAAATATTGACCTAATTTGGGATTAAAAGATTATGAGTAACATTTTGCACTGAAGGCTCTAACATGCCTCATGTCAACGCAGTAATGACAGAATTAACCTCCCAAGGCCTCTTCAACTGGGGCATTTCTGAGCTGCTACTTGAGCAGTGTTTAGATGACCTACAATGGCTGGCGCACAAAAGGCCTCATGATGCTGTTTTCTCAGCCAGCTGAGCTATTTCCCTGATTCAGGACTGTGCAAAGGGAAATCATATTTAAGAGACATTCTAGTAGTGTCCAGCTTCTGCTTGTCAAATGAATGTTTTAATTTACTAGTAAAACACATCTGGAATTCTTTAAAACATTTTTAATTTTAAGCACAAAAAATGCCATTTATAAACATTGTATAATTGCTTACAAGTGTCAGACATTTTGCTTTTAAATGTAAAGACTTGAAGGTAGAAAAAATTTCCCTGTTCTTTAATTCTCTTTTTTTGTGATTTTGGTTACAGTTTTCTGATAATTAATAAGGAATTCTTATTGACAGCTTAGTGTGGCTAGAGATAATAGTGCCTGACTCCTTTTTCTCACTGGGCTTGCTGTGTATGATACATAAAATTTCAATCTGTAGTTAATGCTCAGTTATCCTTGGCAGTAAGGAATGAAGCTTCAGTTATCTTTGGCAGTAAGGAATGAAGCTGTGTAACAGATGAACTATGTAGATGATTAAAAATGATTTTTTTAAGAAAAACAATTGTGAGAAAAAGAAAAGCAACATTGGTATAACCTCTAATTATCAAGTAGAATAAAATAAAAACTGGCTAATAAGCCCTACATTCTTGGCTGGATCATATCTTCCCTTAATAGAGTTTCTAACTATCTAGATCCTGATTTTCCTATCTGTCTAAGCACACCGAATATTTGGATGGAATACGGATCGGAAAGACCCATTCTTTTCACTTAGAAGTTGGTAAAAGTGCCACATATGTGATTATGTGAAAGAAGACCATCTCAGGTTAGGCCAACCTCATGTGGAGGCATTCTAGTAATGATGTTCACAAGGGACTTTGAAGGTTTTAAGTCTAGGCTTTATGAGATAAAATGTGAACCAGTCCCTAATCTTCCTACCATTAGAGCTTCCTTCTGGATTTCAGCAATCAAAAATCTTTATATGAAACATACATACAGTATTATTTTTGCCAAGCTCTATAACACCCTGTGGCTTCTTCATACATAGAAGTGACTTCCAGAGGAGAAACCCAACTCATGTAATGACCAAGCTAAGAAATCCATTGTCAGTATTCCCTAGAAGTACATTTTAAGAAGAAATAAATATACTACCACATTTGATGAGTCTTCTATGGAAAGCAGTATGTTACTTTGGGATATGAGAAACAATAAAGTGAGCCAACTTGTACTCATTTGTTACTGCTTTTTCCTAAAAGTGGAAAATTCCTATCATCAATTAAGTTTATCTGAATTAGTCAATATTTAATGGCTTATATTGGTTCAATATATGTGTCTAAATGTACCTAAAGATACTTCAAAAAATATTTATTACCAGGGGTTCTGAGTCACTGTGAATGGAGGGCTGAAGACATGACTCTTTCAACAACATCTTACCCGCTATTCTTTCTGCATCATTACTCATTTCCTTCCCTAGTTCAGTAGTGTTTTTATTCATGAGTGACTCACAATCTTTTTGGAGTCTCTGCCATTTTATCTCTGCAAGTATGTAGCACGTTGAACCAGTCCTCATTGTATTTCATATATAGAAACTCAAAATGAAAGGAAAAAATAACAGAAGACATTGCTATTTTGTCAGAGTTCAACCCATTGAATGTGGCATATATGGAAGCTTATACTTAAGATGTTTTCATAGATTAAAAGACTTAGCTATTCTTGCTTCTCAGCAAGTCAAAAGAAAAAAACAAAATAACTAAAGGGTAAAAGAGATTATAATCTTTCTGTCAGTTGTGATTAATTGTTTCCACAAAATGATCAGTGCATACAGTGAAAAAAAGAGTAGACAAACACGAAGTTGTAATTTGTACTTGTGCAAAAAGTTCTACTTTTGTACAATGCATGAAATTAGTGTGTGCCAATGAAAAGAACAGAAAATGTCTGTTTTTCTGACAGAACTCGTTTCTATATATTTTCAATATTATTCAGTTGAGCAGAAATTATTGGATAAGTGTTCCATGATATTTGTACTGCTTACATACCATAAAGACAAAGAACTGGGCTAAAGCAGATTGAAATTTTCTGTCCACATCTCCTTGACTTGCTTGTGGATTTGAGATTCTAGACTTGCTTCTCCTTCTCAAATTCTTTCTCTTCAGTTCCTGGTCATGTCATTATCCCAGTTCTTCTCATATTCTCAGATTCTCAGATTCTTTCTACTTCCTTTCCTTTTCTGGGTCCTCTTTTTTTAAAAAAAATATTATTATTAATTCCCTACCTATTCTGTTTTAGGTTTATTTTCGTCTCTTTTGTGGTGAGCTCATTTATTCTCTTGACTTTGGCTATCTATTTTAGGCCAATAGGATCATAATTTACCTTGGTTATTTCTGAGGAGTGGGATTATGTGGGCCTTTTTGTAATCGCTAATTGAATTTAACCTCTAATTTGAATTCTTTTCAAATAATAGTAATTACTTTTAACATCAAAAGTAATGACATTTTTATGCCAGCTCTGAATGGCTTACACTGACTGGTAGGTCAGGTCTTAGATCTTTTTAGCAGAATTTGTAAGTTACACTGTTTTTTTATTTTTTTCCTCCCTCTGAGTTAAAGTACAGTTCAAACACCTGCCCATTACCACATTTCCAGGGCCTTCAAAGTGTGTACTAGGGTGTTCTTATCAATTTGCCATCATCTGCAAATATCTCGTCATTCTCTGCATTATTTCTGCATTTATAGACTCCCCTGCTGCATTATGATGTCCCACTAGAGGATATGATTCTTTATACACTTCTAAGTTATTTCACCATTATTTAACCATTTTCCACTTGATTTATAAATTCCCTAAAGTCTGCAATCTGTAGTGAGGATAATAATGGTAAAACACAAAGCCAGATTATTTCTTTCTGCTCAAACACTTTCAGTTTTTCACCAGTTCATTTGAATAAAAAACAAGACCATTTATAGGTATACAATCTTAGTTCACTTCTATGTGTATACCCACAAGAAATGAAAGCAAGAACTCAAGCAGATACCTGTATAGCAATGCTCATAACAGCGTTATGAGCATTAGCCAAAGGCTGGAATCAAGCCAAGTGCCCACCAGCACATGGACAGAATTTTGCACATATAAACAATGGAATATTATTCAGCCTTAAAAAGAAATGAAACTCTGATACACGCTACAATGTGAACGAACCTTGAAAACATTATGCTAAATGAAATAAACCAGACACAAAGGACAAATATTGTACGATTCCATTTATATGAAATTTCTAGAGCAGTCAAATTTATAGAGACAGAAAGAGTGGTTACTTAGGTCTAGGATAAGGGGGTGATGGGAAAGTATTATTTAATGGGTGCAGAGTTTTAATTGGGGATGAGGTAAATTCTGGAAGTGGATAATGGCGATGGTGGCACAGTGTGAATTTCGGACTCAGTACCACTGAATTGTATAATTACAAATGGGTAAAATGCCAAATTTAGTGTTATGTATATATTTGCTCTAGAAAAATATTTTTTTAAGTATAATAAAATTATAATAAAAGCAATTAATAAAAGTATAATGCAAGTGAAATAAAATTAAAAATAAATAAAAACCACACAAATAGCTATTTGTCATGTGTCTGCATAGACTGTCAAGTTACATCTCCGGGTTTGAATTATGATTTCTCAATTCTTTCTTTCTGTTCTATCTTTTAGAAATGTAAGTTCTAAAACCTACTTGCAGGAAGAAGTAGGAACAAAAGGAAAACAAAGTTTCGAACAACAAAAAATCAAAGGCGGCAAAGCAGTAATTGAAGTTCGAGGTCTTTGTGTGTCTGTGGAGAAATGGCCTAGGTGTTTTCATTCATTCAACCTCTCAATTCAATGTGCCACGTCTGTTTTAGGTTCTGAGAGTCCAGCAGGAAATGAGACAGATAAAATCTCTAACCCAAAGGATAATTTTAGGTACTAGAAAGTGCTACGAAGATAGATAAAGCAGGATAAGGTGATGGAGTGATGGAGTGCGTGTGTGTGTATGCATACTTGAGTTGTTAAGATGGGATGGTGATAGACAGAGAGAGGTGGGAAAAAATCATGACTGTTTAGCTTGTCTCCATTCCACATATTACTGTAATAGTTTCCCATGCTGATGGTGCTCATCCTGAAGTTCAACGAGGACTGCATTTCAAAGGGGTCTCTCTCTCTCTCTCTGCCACACACGTGCACACAGTTCTTTCCTTGGGTCTTTGGAAACATGACTTTTGATGATGGGCCTTTGCAAGGATGGTAAAATTCACATATCAGTTCGTGTGTGAACACTGCATTAATTCAACTTCATACACCTGTTTCTGTGTTGCTCTGCCAAGTCTCTCTTAGCAATATTGACAAGAGGGAAAATAATATTTCCTCATGGTGTCTATGCATGTTTTTCTAAGGAGATTCCCTGAGACATTTATTGCTATTGCCTTTTGTTGTCCATTAGCGCCTGAGTTTATTGTAGTTAGAATATATATTCTTTTTTTTTAAACTTTGTATACCTCCCAACATTTTTTTCAGTGTCTATAGCAGAGTGTTTTCTCAGTAAATATTTCTCAAATTGAACTGAATCCATGATTTGAAGGTTTCGCTTTGCATGTTAGAGGTGGTCAGAATTTCATGGTTGTGTTATTATTGTTAAGATATCTTAATCAGATTTTTCCTCCTCTGGAATTGTTATAATTATACAAAGTAATACTTTTGAGTCTGTCAGCCTACAGAATTTGAGAAGCTAAAAGAAGTGTCTTATGCAAAGTCTGTAGATCGGGCTCATTTAGTGTTGTTAATGAACAGAGCTGTCACCTCCAGTGACACATACCTCTGGTGCCCCTGCTTTCTGGAGTTTTTCAGAGCATCTTATTCTGCCTTGATAGAATCATGAGGCCTTTTCAAAGGTGGGTGGGAGGGTGGATTTAGATGTTGGATCTTGACATTTTATGTTTTATATTTTGGAGGAAGTTTCCATGGAAGCTCTGAAAATACTTGTGTTCAGAGAATAAGCCATTTTACAAAAAGATATCTTGATGGCCACTTTTTCATGCAGTCATATTCCCTTAAAAGTTTATGTAGGGACTAAATAGTTTTCTTTATAGAATTGGACAGAAACTAATCTTGAGGTCACTCAGATTCTTCTATCTAATTGTTTTAGGATCTGTATTGCAAACATTTTGGAAGGTATTTCTGGATACATTTATCAGATTTCATTTTTTAACTGTTTTGAAAGTTAAAATTCTTTTCCTCTAATACCCAGCAATAGAACAAAAGCATGCTTTCCTAGTCCTTCAATACTTCCCCAGTATTTTGTCCTTAGCCTTCCTTACCTTTGGGATCCATCCCATGGGCCACCTTATATGCTATCTACATTTTTTTTTTCTTTTTAAAAAGATTTTATTTATTTATTTGACAGAGAAAGAGACAGCGAGAGAGGGAACACAAGCAGCGGATTTGGGAGAAGGAGATGTAGCTGAGCAAAGACATTCCCACTATTTGCACTAATGGTGCCCATTTTCTTGATCCATCTGTCTTCAGTATATGCCTAGGTCCCTCCTCTTCTCCCTTTCCTTCCTCCAGTCTGGTCTCTGACTGGCTTCCCAGCCTACTCTCACATCAACATTCTTAAACTGATCTTCTAATTACAAACTCTTAATCCTGGATTGTCATCACAATCTACTTTCTCTGCTTCCGTGCCCAGGCAGCTGAACCTACTGAAGAATAATCTCATAAATTTGAACATCAACCATTACAAAACTACTGGCCCCAATTTGACCAATCATTGTAACATGCCCCCTCCCAATTTGTCCAGTTTGATCACTTGAACATTGGCCACTTTTCTCATGTGACACATTTAATGTTTTCCTCCTGTCAGCGAATGACCTCTTGATTTACTGAGAAAATTGTGCTTTTCACAACTGTTTTGCAAACTCTCATTGTAACTTGTCCTTCTACCTATAAGCTCTTTATATCAGGACCAAACTAAAGTCTTTTTCCTAAACTCAAAGGATACATCTATCCATCCTATCCTTTGATTTCATTCTATACCCATTTTGCTGGAATTTACTCCATTTTTTGAGGGTCTAACCACAGCTTCAAACTCACCCTCTCTAAAAGGATCTTCCATATGAGTCTGTAGGAATGATCAAATCTTTCCCATTCTAATAAAGTATTTTGAACCCTGAACCCTACAGTTATTATTCCTTTTTTCTTCTCCTTTTCTCATCTAAACTTTATAAAGGACTAGTTTTCCCTTTTGCTTTAATTTTTCAGTTCTCTGAAATGGGATTTTATTTTTAACCACATATTGAAACATTTATTTTTATATTAAGGTAACATCTATATATTTAAATGTTCTAAAACCAATAATTGTTTTTCATAGTTACATTACTCATAGTTATATTACTGGGGCAGACACTGTAATATTAATTATACCTATATTAATATTATTTATGTATTTATAATTATATTACTGGGGTGGACACTGGACATAAAAAGACATATATTGCTTTAGGTAGCATAGACATTTTCACAATATTTATTCTTCCAATCCAGGAGCATGGAACATTTTTCCATTTCTTTGTGTCTTCCTCAATTTCTTTCATGAGTACTTTATAGTTTTCTGAGTATAGATTCTGTGCCTCTTTGGTTAGGTTTATTCCTAGGTATCTTATGGTTTTGGGTGCAATTGTAAATGGGATTGACTCCTTAATTTCTCTTTCTTCTGTCTTGCTGTTGGTGTAGAGAAATGCAACTGATTTCTGTGCATTGATTTTATATCCTGACACTTTACTGAATTCCTGGCATCACAATTCCGGACTTCAAGCTCTATTACAAAGCTGTCATCATCAAGACAGCATGGTACTGGCACAAAAACAGACACATAGATCAATGGAACAGAATAGAGAGCCCAGAAATAGACCCTCAACTCTATGGTCAACTAATCTTCGACAAAGCAGGAAAGAATGTCCAATGGAAAAAAGACAGCCTCTTCAATAAATGGTGCTGGGAAAATTGGACAGCCACATGCAGAAAAATGAAATTGGACCATTTCCTTACACCACACACAAAAATAGACTCAAAATGGATGAAGGACCTCAATGTGCGAAAGGAATCCATCAAAATCCTTGAGGAGAACACAGGCAGCAACCTCTTCGACCTCTGCCGCAGCAACATCTTCCTAGGAACAACACAAAAGGCAAGGGAAGCAAGGGAAAAAATGAACTATTGGGATTTCATCAAGATCAAAAGCTTTTGCACAGCAAAGGAAACAGTTAACAAAATCAAAAGACAACTGACAGAATGGGAGAAGATATTTGCAAGCAACATATCAGATAAAGGGCTAGTGTCCAGAATCTATAAAGAACTTAGCAAACTCAACACCCAAAGAACAAATAATCCAATCAAGAAATGGGCAGAGGACATGAACAGACATTTCTGCAAAGAAGACATCCAGATGGCCAACAGACACATGAAAAAGTGCTCCGTATCACTCGGCATCAGGGAAATACAAATCAAAACCACAATGAGATATCACCTCACACCAGTCAGAATGGCTAAAATCAACAAGTCAGGAAATGACAGATGCTGGCGAGGATGTGGAGAAAGGGGAACCCTCCTACACTGTTGGTGGGAATGCAAGCTGGTGCAGCCACTCTGGAAAACAGCATGGAGGTTCCTCAAAATGTTGAAAATAGAACTGCCCTATGACCGAGCAATTGCACTATTGGGTATTTACCCTAAAGATACAAACGTAGTGATCCAAAGGGGCACATGCACCCGAATGTTTATAGCAGCAATGTCCACAATAGCCAAACTATGGAAAGAACCTAGATGTCCATCAACAGATGAATGGATCAAGAAGATGTGGTATATATACACAATGGAATACTATGCAGCCATCAAAAGAAATGAAATCTTGCCATTTGCGACAACATGGATGGAACTAGAGCGTATCATGCTTAGTGAAATAAGTCAAGCAGAGAAAGACAACTATCATATGATCTCCCTGATATGAGGAAGTGGTGATGCAACATGGGGGCTTAAGTGGGTAGGAGAAGAATCAATGAAACAAGATGGGATTGGGAGGGAGACAAACCATAAGTGACTCTTAATCTCACAAAACAAACTGAGGGTTGCTGGGGGGAGGGGGGTTGGGAGAAGGGGGTGGGATTATGGACATTGGGGAGGGTATGTGCTTTGGTGAGTGCTGTGAAGTGTGTAAACCTGGTGATTCACAGACCTGTACCCCTGGGGATAAAAATATATGTTTATAAAAAATAAAAAATTATAAAAAAAGAAAAAAAAGACATATATCACAAAATTATTAAATTATTTTAACTTTTAGTGAAAATTTATTTTATGCTAGAAAATTCACAACAACTTAAGTATTGCCTCCATTAGATATTCTTATTTAGGTTTGCAAGGATACAAAACAACAAGGTTTGCAAAGATATAAAAAAAGTAAGGTCATCCACAACAAAAAGTATAAATTTACCCAGTCTAAGAAAAATACCATAACATGGATTCTATAGGTTTATAGGGAAGTGACTGCCTTTTTTATAAAGAAGAGTAATGAAGTAATGTAGTATCTTTACTCCATTAGGAGACAGTGATCTGGCTTGGGGAGTTCAGAGACTCTCTAAATGTGTAGGGTTTTGGTTCTGCTTCCCACCCCTTCATCTTTTTCATTGAATGCTTATAATTCATCCAAGCTTGTATCATATAAGGTATCATAGTCACAGATAAGACAACTATTCATTGGCCTGAAATATTTGGTGGTTTCCTCCACTTTAACATGATAGGAAAGCTTAGAGAGCTGGGCCACATTCTATGCTGTAGGTGGCTTCACAGGAATGACTTAATAATTACCACCCACATAATACCTGTACAATTTTTCCTTCCCCTGCCAATCTTTTAACAGATTTAAAATTGTAAATATTTGGAGTTTTTATATAACTCCAAATCATAGCCCATTTGTTTGTTTTTACACTGACTCGTCTATGTACATAATATGAATGGCAGTTAAATAAAGTTCTCTTATTCTATAAACATCCTTTGAGGATGATGTTTTTCATCAGCTTCTTTTATATTTCAAAATGTTTTCCAAGCAGTTATATTATTCATGGAATTATTTTTCTTATTATTTTGCTATTTAAAATGAAGAAATATATTTTAGCTTCTCTTATTGTTTATTGTTTATATTTCTTCGGAAACAGGAGAAGCCAAAGTCTCTCTACTTTCACAACTAAATTCATGACATGCTTGTTTTGGGATTTAGAAAAAAATCTAGCACTGTGGAGCTTTCTAGCCGGGTGCTGTGGCACAGGGGCCTCTTGCCCCATCTTAAAGGTGTGAAGAAAATTGATGTCTTCAGCCATAAGGAAGCAGGATAGACTTGCAGCCAAAGGCAGCTTTCTCTGTTAAACCAGTGCCCAAGGAAATATGACCATTACCTTTGTATGCTACAATATGAAAATAATCAGGAAGCACTACTTTACAGTAAAACCAAACTTAGCTTGAGGACAGTTATGGAGCAAAACAAAATCCTAATTATTTATTTATGCAGCTGTCTGTATTACTACAGAACACTGAATAAAGATAATTTTTTATTAAAAATCAAGAAATAAAAATTGTTTTTGACAGTTATTGGTTAGTAATAAGAGGCTGTATATTGCCATGTGCAAGTAGTTTGATGTTCACTTTTAAAAGTGAGAATAACTTTATTAGGGATTTTTTTTTTAATAATACATTGCATAATGATGGTCGATGGTTGAACTGGTAAGAAACACAAGCTTGAAAGTGTGTTTATACATAAGGACTGGATTAATTGATTCTAATTCTAAAAATATCATATAATTTCAGGCCAACCAAGAGGTTTTTTTCAGTTGTTATAATGTGAAATAGCCAGTTTGAATCTATGTTTTCTAGTCATTATTATTCTTTTATGCTTCATGCACTAACATCAACTAGAGCAATATTATACAAAATAAAATTTCTAGCAGGTACTTTTCTCTTTTTCTAAATCAAAGTGAATTCAATAATTTTTGCATTAAGTATATTTCTATTGATTAGTCTTCAAATACTTATTGACGACCTGGAATTTAAGAAACAACATATGAATCTAGGGGAAGGGAAGGAAAAATAAGATGAAAACAGGGGGTAAACAATAAGAGACGCTGAACTCTAGGAAACAAACTAGAGGTTGCTGAGAGGTTTGAGGGTTACTGGAGGGGAGGTAGGTGGGGGGAAGGGGTAACTGGGTGATGGGCATTAAAGAGGGCACTTGACATAATGAGCACTGGGTGTTATACGCAACTGATGAATCACTAAATTCTACCCTAGTGAGTAATAATACAATATATGTTAACTAAATTGAATTTAAGTAAAGAATTAAAATATATATATATATATATATTTTTTTTTTTTTTTGACTACCTATTATTGGCCAGATACAGTGAGATGTCAGAGCAATGGAAACTCGACAGAATTCTCCTCAAGCTCACAATGTTAATTTGGGACTGTGGATTCTTTCTTTTTGTAATAATATATGCAAAAGTACACAGCCTGAGTTTATCCTGAGGAACTGAAATTTCATTTATACTGTTTCCTGTAGAGAAATAAACAAGCTCTTTTACTAAGGGAAAGAGAGGATTTGTTCTTGAAATCATAGAGGAGAGGGTCAGTGAGAGTCCTGCCGTCTTACCGTTAGGTCTAGGACTGGTAGCTCTTGTAGACCACAAAACTCTTCTCTAATAATGAACTCATTATGATAATTCACCTATAAGCCCAAATACCTGAACTTCCTCATCTTTGATATCTTGAAAACAGTTACAAATATTTCTTAGTTTCAATGGAGTCTAAGCAGAGAGGTTTTTTTTCTAATAAGGTAATTTTCATTGTAAGGAATGTGGAAGTAGATAAGGAAACTCATAAGAAAAGAACCAAAACCTACGTTACTTTAGAATGTCAGATTTGTTCGCAAGTGAAAATTGTATTTCACCAAGTATTCTCTAAGCATTTTGGTAACTCCTAGATTAGAAAAACGTAAACCCCTTTTATCGGGACCTAAATTTGTTTGTATTAGATTTATGTAAGTATTTACATCTATTAACTCCCTCAGATGGTTCTGGAACTGATGTTCAAGTCCTTTTGTGAAAAAGAAAATCCTATTCTACATTTATCATCGTAATAAATGTATTAATATAATCATGATTATTTACTTCCTTTTGGCTTTAAATTTCATTAAGTGATACCATTGTCTTAAAAACTTATTCCCGAGGGAAGAAAGCAAGCCCATGTCATTTGGCTATCAATGTCAGTTTCCTTTCATCCCGGGGGCCAGGTAGGGGGAAGGCTATAGGGAGGAGACAAAGCAGTGTGAGGAGAATGAAGGCTCTGTCTTTCTTGGAGGTGGGGTATTATTTTATGAATCCAATTTCATATCTGTCTTGCCATCTGTCACTAGACAGAAGAGATATAGGACAGTGGCAAACTCATGTTAAAAAGGCTGTCTTGGGATAACAAAGAGAAAAGTTAATGGACATGGATTTACAAATTATTAATGATTTTTCTTGTCATTTCTTGAAAAATGAAAGCTATGCACGCTGCCTCTTTCCCCAAACAGATTGCATTTTATTCCTCTGCAGTTTGTCCATCAGCCTTCACTCTGACAACATAATCCAGAACTAATCCAGAGCATTCAGTTTTCCTTGTTGGCTCTCAGGCAGCCTGCTTAGACAAATCCTGCTACCTGTCAGCCCTCCTGTGGGTGCCAAACCTGCTGCCAGGTTAACCTCTGGGGAAGCAGGAAGACCTGCTGATTTAACCCCAACTTCCCTTCCTGTAATCCACAGTAAATAGGAGGATGCGAACAGGCTAACTGTTTTAATCAGTCCTCGATCCTTTAAAATCTGTTTCATACGCAGCTTTAAGAACTCAGGCTATGAACATCCCTACGTAAAATCGCATGGCGGTTCCTCCAAAATGTGGGCCCTGGAGAAGCAGATGTATCAGATACAATGAAAGGTCTTAATCTTCCAGAATAGTTTGTGAAAATATATACATCACTTCCCTAGACCGCATCATTGCTTATAAATACTTCCTAATTGTCGGGATAAGATCAAAACTGATAGAGGAGTAAGAAAGAAAAGGGGGAAAAAAAAACCCAACCCACCTAATTCAGTAATCTATAAAGACTCACACTTTGCTAATTTCCGAAATGTTTGCCATAATTTACTTTCTCTTTATCCCCTGACTCCCCCAATACATGTATATGCACACACGTTAATTCTTATTGCATGACATTGAATTTGAATATTGTTTACAGATCGGTCTCAAATGATTCCAATATGAGCAAATAACCAGACAAAGTTTTCAAATGAGTAAATATAAATTAATGTTGCATGGCATTTAAATGAGTCACACAGAATTGATCAAGAATAAAAATGGAGCATATTGAAGTATAAAGCCTTTTAAAAATACTCACTCTTTATTCAAAAAGAACAACACATCACCTTCTCCTTGTTTGAATTCAAGGCACATCAGTCTATCTGCTCCTGCAGTGTCAACAACAATCCACAGCAGAAAAACCAAACCAATCCAAACCAAAAAAAAAAAAAAAAAAAACCCCAAAAAAACCAAACCCCAAAAAACCCAAAAAACAAAAAACCAACAACAACAAAAAAACAAAAACAAAACAAAACAAAACAAAAAAACCCAAAACCCCAAAACCAAAACCAAACTTCCATGAACATGGCATTCCAAGGCACACTTAAGTTTCACTAAGTTTAGCCTTCTGAGAAATGTAATAGAACGTCACTCAGCTCTTTCAGTGTTAGGAAGGTAAGATATCCCAGTTAACAGGGAGGAGGAAAGCATAGACCAGTTCCTGGGGAGAGAAACAGAGCTCTACCACAAAGAGGTGGGAATCACTGTGATTCTAAAGAGAATCTTTAGTCTTCCTTCATTTAATTGCAGGCTTTTCTTTAAGAGCAAGAAGGACAAGGCTTGACCCCCTTCCCACTTATTCCCTCCCACAGAGCAGAAGATGACAGATGAGGAAGGTTCATTATGCAAAACAAACACCCAGATATAGCTCAATGAATCCAGTGCACTTGTATGCATCTAATCACACAAACACAGACCACTCCCTTGTTGATTTCTGACCTAACCCGTTCTGAAATTAAAATTTTTATTCCTATTTAATCCTTGTGATGATGGATGTATTTTTGTATAAACAACTACAAGTTAAAACTGTGCAGTAGAAAAGAAAACATTTTATTTTTTGAATATGCACTCGTTTTTAAAAACAAACCTTTTGGTTTTTTTTTCTGTTCAACAGGTAATAAATCCTTGTATTTATTTGAAAATGGAATTTTAATTTTTTTTTTTGAAACTTCTTTGGTTTGTTTTTGTTAGCATCCTTTTCACCTCTCTTTTTCCATGGCACATATTCTTACTTTTCTTCTACACCTTCAAATTCCTATTTATTTTACTGGTGGTAAAGTTTACTAGGGTGTCAGAGAGTAATTTATCACAAAGCAGCTGACTTCGTAGTTAAGGTGAGAACAGGCATTAATTGTTAAACACATCCTATAAGATAAAGCGTGTTTCTGAGAGTAGGCAGTTACTCCACTGAGATTTGGAAGTAAAGTTAGAATAGATAAAATTGAAAAAAAAAATTGGTCACTGGAGTAAAAATCTTCAGTCTTCCATAAGATTATATTGATCACTATGACAAATGTATTTAAAAGACAACTTAATTATTGCACTGACACTCAGCTCCACCACCCACTAGCTGGGTAAGCAGGAAGGTATTTATTCTCTATGCTTGAGTCTCTCCTATAAATGGAGAGTACCTGTTCCGTAATGTTTCTGCTCAGATTGTTTGAAATAAAATATATATAGTGCCTAAGGAGGAGCCTGGTGTAGAAAATGAGCTTGGTGCAGTTTAGCTGTTATTCCTGAGGACAAATGGACTCAAATCTTGTTTAAACTTCCAGTGTAAGAATTATTTAGCCAGGAATCATAGGTTGGTATTCTGTTAATGAAAATGTTGAGTTTAAGGTTCATATTAGATGGAATATTTAGAATCTCTATACCAGAATTTTTTCCAGAGCTTTAGAGCTTTAGAAAATAGCTCTGATCCTTTGGGATACTGAGTAAATTGATTTAAAAACCCTCATATACCACTTTGACCTGAGATTTTTCAGGGCTTAAGTTGACCTACTTTTTGTTTGTATTTGACTTATTTACTCAGTGAAGAACACACGATGTTCAGAATAGTAAGAAAAGTGCCAGGATGCATCATTAAAGATATACATAAATATATATATCTATATATAGATACAAATCTATATATATTGAGAGAGATATAGCGTGTGTGTATATATAGTGTATATGTACAAATATCTTTATGCTTATATATCTATATAGTTATATATAAATTATTATATACTATATATAGTATATATATTAAATAGAACTACAAAAAATCAATACGCACACTGAGAAATACAGCAGCTTCATGGGTTTCTATCTGGTTTATATAAGGCAACTTCATCTTGAGCAGTTATGCAGTTTAGAATACATTGACTATCATATAATTGATCAATATGTTGTAAACAGATGCTAAAAATGTTATGTCGTTTTTGATCATCTTTCCTTTCTAAAGTACCAGTTGTAAGACACTATCTGGTTATTGATCATGTTTCTTATCAGCTCAGCACACTATGGTATGTTTGTAGTTGGTCTGTAAACTAAACAATACTGGCCTAATTCATTGACCTTTGAAATCTGGGTCTAAATGGAAGTAAAACAGGAAGACTGATCACACTTAAACAAGTCTTTAACTCAGTCTTGCTGTCTGGTAAAATCTGAAATGGTCACAGCCCAGAAAGTAAATGAGATAGTATAATTTACCTGAAGAAAAAAGAGTGTTCAAATCTATGGATGAAAATAGAATTTGAACTTTGCCTTTTTAAGTCAGTGACTTTTTTTCAGAAAAGAGGAATGATACTCATTTGCAAAAACTAGTATGAGGTGGCCATTCTCGGCCAGAATTTTGAGTCCTTTTTCGGCCAAGGGATAATAAGATGACCCTAGAATGGTGTGAATAACATGTGGCTCATTTTAATTTGGTGTGAAATATCTCAAAAATTTAATGTTTTTGTGGTTTGGGGCTTTCAGAACAAAAATTTGTCTAATGCTTGGAGCACACATCATTCAGTGACCACACATAAATCCTTTTACAGAATGAATCCTAAGTTTATATTCAAAAATACAAAAATACTCAAATTAAAAACAGAAGAGAGAAAGATCTAAATTAAATAGAGCCAATGAAACTAATGGGAGCCTTTGAAGAACAGATTTCTACATTCTTCCCCAGCCCCCAGAAGTCTGATACATATTCAGCTTGACTTCTATTTTTATTATTTTTAAAAAATTTATTTATTTGAGAAAGAGCACACAAGGGAAGGGAAGGGGCAGAGGGAGAGGGAAGGTCAGACTCCCTGTTGGGCCGGGAGCCTCAGGTGGTGCTGGATCCCAGGACTCTGGGATCATGACCTGAACTGAAGTCAGAGTCTTAACTGACTGAGCAACCCAGGCGCCCCACAGTTTGATTTTTTAAAATGAGATCATACAGTACTTATGTAAGTAACACACTTTCAGAATTTATCCCAACATTATTACTTTTATTACCTAAAAGGTACTCTTTTGTAGAATGTTCCAGTAAATATTTAGCTATCTCCCTTTTGAAAGATGAGATTTTTTTCAAGTTTTCACTATTTTGATCATTCAGATGTTTAATATATTTGCATTGTTTCAGACTTATTATTTCCTTAGGATAAATTCCGAGGGGTGAAGTGAATAGATTAGATTATATCTATTTTTAAAACTTCAATATATATTTCACATATGACCTTTTAAAAGAATGTATTGATTTATACTTGAACATCTTCTGCATATGATTATTAGCATCTATATTCCATTATGCTAATTACTTTCATTTTTTAATTGGTTTTTAATCCAAAAGATAAAAAAAGATATTTTATTATTTTAATTAGCACTTGTTTGACTAACGGAGTGGACAACATTTCAGATTCATTGTCCATTTTCTTTCTTTTTTGACTCCTCTATTTACTGCTGCTTAGTTGTCCACTGGTTGTGAATTTTTCTTATTTATCTGTGAGAACTTTTTATATAGTAAATATTTTCCACTTCACTTAGATATAAAATAAATATATGATATATTTAGATAGAAACTAAACTATAGTTTAACTATATAGTCAAGTTTATTTCTTCTTTTTACATTTCAATTTTACATATTTTGATTCCTAGTTTTATGGGATTATGATCAGAGACTATGGCCTCTCAAAATTTTGCTTTTGTGGATTCTATTGCAGTTTTCTTTGTGACCTAATATAGAACCGTTTTTAAATAAACATTTCATGAATACTTAGAAAACAAAATATGTTCTCTGTTGTAGATTGAATCCAATATATTAATCTTACATTGTTCAGATATTTTATATTTTATTCCCTTTTAATTTACTTAATCTGACAGAGATTGAGTAGTAAATTAAATTCTTTCAATACATTTATGTGTCTAAAAACTTCCAAAGACTTGCAATATTTGCATTATATATTTTGAAGTTGCTATTAATTATTGAAAGTTTATGACTTAAACTTTTATTTAGGATAGATTGTACTGCTTTTATCTTAAAATAACTTTCTTAGACAGACATAATATTCTTCCTTAAATTATTCTGTTATTCATATTGTTGGCTATATCTTCAAAAATTCTTTTTACTTTCCCTCTCTCCTGCCATTTATCTAGGATTACTCTTTTATTTGCTTGGTATTTCTGTATATATCTAAGTAAGTCAGAGTTTTAGTGGTTTATAGATAGCTCCCTTGGTCAGGTTTCGGTGTGAGGATTAGAGTTACATCAAAAAATACATTTGAAACTTTTTTTTTTCCTGTGTTAGATAGTATTATATAACCTTGGCATTATCATCAAAGTAACTCATCAGTAAATTATTTTGGTCTGAAACTGAGAACATAATCTCTGATGTACTTTCAATTTCCTCCATTTTATTTCTTTCTTCAGGTTCTTATTTTATGAATGTACTTTTAAAGTGTACGTATACTTTAAAGTTATATGAAGTTTCGCTTTTATTAGTACTGGAATATACAGAATATTGCTTAAAAATCTTTTGAATCTCATTTTTTGTTGTTATGCATCTTTCTCATTCTGATATGTGGTTCTTTTCATATAGTCTTTTTCATTATTTTATTTATCAGAAGTCTATCTCTTTTATTTTTGATACATGTCTTAATTAGCCTATTGCTAATATCATTTTGATTTAAAATTCACTAATTTGATATTTTCAATATTTAATTCCTCTAGATTAGGATCTCACACATTCTACTATGAATCTGAATTTGGCACTTGTTAACTGTGTGATTTTACACAACTTACTTAAACTCTCTGAGCCTCAGTTTCCCACTTGTAAAACTCAAACAACAGTATCTACCTCAGAAAGTCAGAGTTAAACTGAAGCATTTAATAGACTGTAGTAGAAGGGTGGTTGCTTAGAACAGAAGCTTCTTTGTCCAACTCTTGATATCAGCTTGGGTCATCATCTCGGGATTGTGAGATTGAGCCCCATGCAAGATTCTCTCTCTCCCATGCCCTTTGTCTCTCCTCCCCTAAAAAGCAAAACAAAGTAAAACAAAAAACAGAAGTTTCTATTGATATTGTTAATGCTTATATAATAATTGTAATTTTTTTTAAAAGATTTTATTTATTTATTTGACAGACAGAGATCACAAGTAGGCAGAGAGGCAGGCAGAGAGAGGAAGGGAAGCAGGCTCCCTGCTGAGCAGATAGCTGGATGCGGGGCTCGATTCCAGGACCCTGAGATCATGACCTGAACCAAAGGCAGAGACTTTAACTCACTGAGCCACCCAGGCGCCCCAATAATTATAATGTTTAAGTTAAGTGCTTGCTTCATTTATTTTTATTTCATAATGATTACCCTTAAGGATATACATTTCTCTTCACTAAGCTCTGGTTATGTTATGCAAGGGTTGAAATGTAGTGGTCTCAATTTGATCATTTCCTGAGTGTTTAATATGGCTTTTAAAAGTTATTATTTAACTGAATAATAATTTAGATAAGTTTTTTAAAATTCTAAGAGGGTTACAATTTGTTATTAATTTTCCTTTTTTGTTGTATTCTCAGATACAGATTTGGATAGGGCTTACACAATTTCTGAAGTTGGGGATTTATTGAGATTTTCTTATGGCTTAGTATAAATATATTTATATGTGTACATATATATGTATATATATGTGTGTGTACTATAATATTTTGAAAATATCCAATGAATAATTGAAAAGAAATTAATTTTAGATTCTATAGGATACACAGTTATAGTGTAACCTTATTATGTATCTTAATTTTCTCTGCCCTTATATATTATTTATGTATTCCTTTTGTTCCATTTTAAAAAGTAATAATAGAGGCACCTGGGTCGCTCTGTCAGTTGAGCATCCAACCCTTGATTTTGGCTCAGGTCCTGATCTCTGGGTTGTGATATCAAGCCCCGTATTGGGCCTTGCTCTCAGTGGGGAGTCTGCTGGAGATTCTCTCTCTCTCTCTCCCCATCTGCCCCCTCCTCTATTTATGTGTGCTCTTTCTCTCTCTCTGAAATAAATAAATCTTAAAAAAAAAGAAAAAAGAAAACTTACTACAATAATTATTTATGACATTTTTCATTATATATAATAATTTTCTTACCTTATCTCAGAATAGTAAGTTTGCTTCATGTTAAGATAAAATTAAATTTATTTATTTTTTTAAAGAGATTTTATTTATTTGACAGAGAGACACAGTGAGAGAGGGAACACAAGCAGGGGGAGTGGGAGAGGGAGAAGCAGGCTTCCCGTGGAACAGGGAGACCAATGTGGGGCTCGATCCATGACCTGAGCTGAAGGCAGACACTTTATGACTGAGCCATCCAGGTGCACCAGTAAAATTAAATTTAAATTTGGATTTTAAAAACTATATCTTGTAATTAAAGAAACTGGTTTCACATTTTTTTAGAAGGGGTAGGACAGAGGGAGAGGTAGAGAGAGAATCTCAAGCAGGCTCCACGTCCAGCACAGAGACTCCATTTCACAACCTTGAGATCATGACCTAAGCCAAAATCAAGAGTCAGGGGCTTAAGCAACTGAGCCACCCAGGTGCGTCTGGTTGCACTTTTGACAACTTTTGTTTGAACTTCCAGGCCTTTCTTCTCTTTAAAACAGGGTGCTTAATTAATTTTATTTTCATCTTTTTGTCCCATCTGCACATTCTAGGACAAACAGAAAATCTTATTCAATATCCTATTGCATGAGATTTAGGTGGTACTACCAATTTTATTTTTTCTCTTTGTCTTTTTTTGATACTCTGGGAATTTGAGAGAGCTTGGTTTGGAGTAAATGAGAAACAAAAATAAAACATAGAAATGAAAGGAGCAACTTGAAACTATAGGTGGATTTGTTCCTTTTTAAAAAAAAAAAATAACTCGCTGCTAAGAGAATGGAAGTATTGTAAACCTAGGGAAGAAAGTGGGAAACAAGGTTTATGTAGTAGTGAAAATTAGTCTCCTCATTTTAATGAATAGAGTTCATCGAATAAGTTATTTGTTCATCTATAAACATTCATCTACAAGACACGAGGTATTGTGGGTCACACACCTAGTGTGGTGGGGTATTTAAAGGTTAATATGACAGTGATTTTGCCCTTACAGAATTTGTCTATAGTAGAGAGACTACATGTGGTCATAATTAAGTAAATACAGATATGGAGAAGTTTCTATTTTCCTAGCAGCTGGTATAGAACTTCATTTTATGAAGAGACTCCCACCACCCCTTCCTCCCAATGATGTTTTTGATGATAGTTTGATGAGTTCACATCTGGACAGAGGCTAAGACTCTGAAGTCCTATTATCACCTGGGGCCCAGACCTTACAAAGAAGAGAAAGCCCTCTGCCTCGTAGGACATTTGGCCACGGCAGTGACCATTCCGGCTGGCTGGGTGTGAGAAGATAAGAATGCCAGGGGCTGACCAGTGGAGACGGGGATTTGGGGAAGACGGAATATAGTCGATAGGGATTTTAAACAATTTTTATATAGTTTGTTGAGGATATATAGTGTAAAACACTTGTCCTCTAAGTTGTAAAATTTTCTGTAAAAAAAAAAAAAAACTTTGCTTCTTATCAGTGACTTTGTCAAATGGACTTTTTGGGAAGTGCTGAAAAGTCTAGAGACTTGCACACAAGCTGGAGCTAAGTGACAACAGAAAGGGTTACATAGATAGATATTGGAAACCAAAGAAAAAAGGGGAAAGCAGACATTTGGGTAACAACAGATCAAAATTTTTGATGTGACAAAACTTATCCACAAAATTACCTCCCCACAAAGTAATCTAGAAAATCAAAAGATTATTTCTCATTGTGTAATTAGAAGATCCATGGAGACCAGTCATGTGAGATGGGTTTCTTTGGAAAGGGAGTTGCAGTCATAAGAGATATATTGAGGATATTTGTAGTGTGAAGATGAAAGTGGGAAGATCTGGAAAAGTTGACATGTACCAGGTTTGTTCAGAGAGCAGGGAGCAATTCAGCTTGTTCAGACCTTTAAAAGACGATATAGGAGAGTTTAGAAAATAATGCTAAATGTATATAAATGAGAAGATTAGCATGTTTCTAAATGTTATGAGACATATCAAATATAGTAGTAATATGTTCCTGGCCCAATTAATAGGCATATTAAAGTGATTCTTATGAAAACCTATGGTTTGTTTTATGAAACAAAATAGTTTTAAACTTACCTAGAATAATAGTCATATGAATGTATGTTCATAAAAATTGCATTGCTAAACGAAATGCAGATGAATGATTTAAACATTTCAGAGGTGGCTTCGAGAATAGGCTGATCAATGCAAGAGGGTCCCTTGAAATAAGTCGCTTGGGTTCAAGAAGACAGTAGAGCCGAATTGTGAAGGGAAGGCTTATTTGGTAAATGGTGTTAACTGGCTGTTTAGGGGGAAAAGAAAAGAAAATCTAAGTCCTAACATTAGACATCTTCCATAAAAAGTCATGCCAAATCAAATAGTTTAAAAATAAAGAAACACCTAGAAATAAATGCAATGTAATAGCTATGAAATTTTTATTTTGGGGAGAAAGGCTAAGCATAGGACTGGCAGATTTTAGAAGTAACTGTAGTTCTCATAGATCTCATGTCAATGAGACTGATTTAAACAAACAGGCTATAAAGAAATAGGCTATAATTAAACAGGAATTTGACAGAAGGAGAGTCCATTTTGAAGGTTTTTTTTTTTTTTTAAAGAAAGTAAACTACCTGCTCCCTCTCAGGGAGAGTCCATTTTGGCCTGTAGCAGTTGAAATCACATAAGGACCAGAATTAGTGCTTAAGAGAAAGAGAGGATTTGTTTAGAATAGAGTAAGTGGCTGGGGGGCTGGGGGGTGACTGTGAGTGGCCTGGAGCTACTGAAGACATTTGTAAGGCAGAGCAAATCCTATTGGCCTGCTGGGAGCAAAGCGTGCTCTTGGGAATCCCTGAGAGGTCAGATTAAGAAAGGCCTTGAGTCCAAAAAAAAAAAAAAAAAAAAAAAAGAAAGGTCTTGAGAGAAGCGCCTGGGTGGCTCAGTCAGTTAGATGTCTGCCTTAGGCTAGGTCATAATCTCAGGGTCCTGGGATCAAACTGGGCATTGAGCCCAGCAAGGAGCTCCTTGCTCAAAGGGGAGTCTGCTTCTCCCTCTGCCCCTCCCCGCTGCTTGCGTGCTTTCTCTCAAATAAATACATAAAATCGCTTTCTCTCAAATAAATACATAAAATCTTAAAAAAAAAAAAAGAAAGACCTTTAGAATCAGGCTCAGGAATGTGCACTGAAGAGTGTAGGAAACCTTTTGGAGGGTGTTGTGGGAAATTAGGTGTGAAATAAACATGGAGAGAAACGTGCTTAATTTTTGCTTTTAATGATTTTCCATTTGCTTATCCAGTCTTTTGCCCTTTCAATAGAAAATCCCCAGAGAGGAAAAGCTTGAAATGATCTTTCATTGAAAATGTCTTTGTGACCCCTTGTTCTGAGTTTGAAAGGTGGAATATACTCACAACAGTTAAATCAACATGAAAGCCAAATGACAGGAAATGAGCAAGCGCTTGGCATAATTGTTTTGTTGCAGTCAGCACCATTTATTTCTGATTGAGTGCATTTTCACTAATGATTCCAGTGTTGAACAAGATAAGGTTGTCTTGCCTCAGCTTGCAGTTTTCTAAAATAGTGAGCCATTCTCATGTTATATCTAGAGCAGCGAGTTATACGGTGGGCACCGCATTCAGTAGGTCACATTGAGGAGTCTTTATTAAAAAGCTGGTGGCTGCGAGGGGGCTCATGCACTCCAAAATCTCACAGCCCCAAATGAGTTCAGGGGTAGATGTATAAAGGCATAAACCACATCCTATTGCCAGTTTCTGAAATTGCCAAGCGCAGTACAGAAGCAAAAATGTTGAATTAAGCAGACATTTAGGGTAGGGGTGCATTTCCTGAAATTGTTATGTCTGGAGTAGTTTGCAGATTTTCTGTTAAGGTTGCAATAACACGGGTATAGTAACATGACTGTGTTATGAAATGCCCACTGTTTATAAAAATGGCATGACTTATACTAAGTCTGTTCCCTAGGCGTCTCATACAAGAGTAATAAAATATGGTGTAACACTTCTTGGTAATTACTATTTTGTTGATTACAGTGCTCCATGTCATCTCCTTTGCTTTTTTTTTTTTTTTTTTTTTTTTTTGATTATTTTGGCTCCAGTTCTAATAACTCAGCTTGCTTGTAACAGCTGCACCACAACAAAATGGTGATAAATGGTGAAATCTGGGATCAATTTTCCCAGAAAGATTGCTAAACTCTAGAAATGATTAATGAAAATGGCTAATATGTTTAGCTGTGTGTGTAAATGTAATAGCTAAACCAAGAATTTATATGTGTCTTATTTAATCTTTGAAACAATCCACCGAGATTGGTACCCAAGTTATATATGAGGAACATGAGGCTTACAGTGGTTCAGTAACTTGCCAGGATCACAGGACTGGCGAGTGACAGAGCAAGCATTTGAACCCAGGCAGTGTAACTGCAAATCCCAGGCCCTGAGCAACTGCATCATACTGTATCCACAATTTTCCTTATTTGTCAGGATTTGGTTAAATCTTATCTTCTTTCTGAAGACTTTTCCAATCCCTTACCTGAATTTACTCACTGTAATGTTTAGGCTCTTGTTAATTTTTTTTTTTAAAGAATTTTTTTTTTTTTTTTTTTTAAATTTGAGCGCAAGTGAGAGACAGACAGAGAGAGCGAGCACAAATGAGGGGCAGAGGGAGAGGGAGAGGCAGAAGCAGACTCCCTACTGAGCAGGGAGCCTGATGTGGGACTCAAACCAGGACACTGGCATCATGACCTGAGCTGAAGGCAGAAGCTTAACCGATTTAGCCCTCCAACTGCCCAAAGCTCTCCATAAATTTTACTTGTATGTTACTACAACGTGTCACAGTTTGGTCTGTATTACAGTTTTAAAACAAGGGTTGTAAATTGCAGATGGAATTCAGCTGATAGACTATTTTGATTTACTGACACAATGTTTTAGAGTAACTTGCTTTGTGTGCCTCTGGTTATTTAGAGTTCTTACCACTCCCTCCTGTCTTGTAATGAACTAGCTTTTGAATTTTGTATTTCCTGCCTGTCCTCTCAAAGGCTCTTGTCACTGAATTCTCTGGCTCGTGTATTTTAGTTCATTTCTGCCTGGTGTTTCTTCTATTCCTCCTCTGACCTCCCTCCCCAAACCTCACTACTAGATTGAAAGCTTTCTGAAGTCAAACCCTATGTCTTCTTCATCTTTTTACTTCCATCACCATATGCCACAGCATCTGCCATAGAGCTAGCGTTAAATACAAGATGTCTTTACAATCTCTTGGTCTATTTTTCTCAATGCTTAGTATTATGTAAAACTTCTATGAAAATAGGAGCACTCTAATGAAATGTTTCCAAGAAATTTTTGGAAGGACATTATTATCAGTAACCTTGACAGAAAGAATTTTAAAATGGCCTGAACAACACTTGTAAATCATCCCCTTGGAACTTGCTTTTGTTTAACAACACATATGCAAATTAAGGAAAACATTTCCCCTCAGGAGAGATGTTTAAATTAAGTCAAATGTCTCTTTGTATACCATTATCACTTCACCCACACCTGAGGAGGCCGGAAGCACAAGTACTTTCTCTTTGGGTTGTCCTGTATTAGTACTATGGGGTTCCAGTTCCATATCTTACACTTTTCAGAACTGATATATTTGCATTGCTGTTTCACTGAATTTTTTGAAATGTGGGTAGGGGCTCAGATAATCATTTTGAAACTGATGTAATTTTTAATGAGTTACTAAAATAATCATTGTGAATATTATGGATAAAGTTTATGATAGAATATTACATCAATGAATCAAAATGCAAAAAAATGAGTAAAAAATAAATTTAGTCAAACGTCTAATAGTAATCTCACCAAATAGCTATTTGAGAAACAGTATTTTTTTTCACATTGCTTTATGATTCTAGATAGACTCATAATGATTGCAAGTCATTATTTCCTATCTGACGGCACGTTATTTTCCTTATCTGCAGTAAGACTCAGAACAAACCTACACTAATACCATTTTGTTAACTGTAAATTACAAATCCATTCAGATCTTTTAAAAGATTACTCAATAATTTTCACCTTTTTTTCCTTTGTTCCGGTCAAAACCAACATTTTAAATGTGAAAGTCCTTAACATCATTCCAACCCCCTTATGTTTCAATGAGAGTCGGAATCAGAAGAGATTTTTTTGAATCTCCTAGATTCAAAAGAATTTTCTAGTCATTCTTTGGAAGAAAACATACTAACCCTACAACATCCTAAAAATAATTGTGTTCTGAAGTAGTTCTACTAAGCACATTATGTTTATAACTCAGCTGTAATGGAATATAAAACCACTTCAGGTAAATGAAATATGTTTTGGATGTGTTTCTTCCAATGATTATTATTTCGTTCAAATTATGGTGTAGTCATCGGACAAAAGCTGATTTTTTTCAAGATATGATGAAGACAATGCATCGAATTAGAAGAAATAGAAAGTATTATGGGCACTACAGTTGAATATGGGCAGTAGTGTTTAATCAAATCCTATGACATGTACTGTGGAGTGTACGTGTTGCCCCGTGATAAGCGTTTGCAGTTTCTGATACTACCAGCTTCATTGACTGTAAACATTTCATACGATACATCAAAAGATGACCTTGCTTCTGTGGGGTTGGAACAGTGGTTTTGGTTCTAAAGGGAAGAAGGCAAATTCATAAGGCCTATACTTTGGATACCCTTTTAACAGTCCGAGTTTAAATGAGAGCTATTTCCCTGCACTTATGGATAGAAATGAATCATATTTTTTTTTCTTTAAATCTTGGGGCAAACCATTTAAAAATTATGAAATTAAAGCTGCACAGTAATTGTCATGCATGGCTGGAAGCCGTAACCACTTCAGCCTTGGAAATATACTGCGATTGGTGTTCGTGTGGATTACATTTTAATATTATGCTGGAAGCTTAATTATAAAGGATTATTAGCAGATCATAAGAGGACTACAATGAAATAGGGTCGCACAGAGTGGAATATTATTAGCTGTCTAATCTTCAAGTCATATCTTTCTCTGAGGTTGACATCTTTCTTTAGTGCAAACTGCGGACTGGTTTTATAAGTTCTACCGGGTTTTTCCTCTGACATCTTTAGCCAAAAGTCTGTATTTGCATTGTTGTTGGTTTGAATTTTTTGTTGTCTGATTGTCTGGTTGGTTGGATTGCTCCTAGCCGTGTTCTCTGATCCTCAGAAGGTGAGCTTCTCGAATGTGATCCTGGAAAGCAGCTTGTGGACTTAGTGTATCAGCTAACAAGGGTTGGTTCAGACAAAATGAGGATGATCTTGGATAAGCACATCTCTATTTTATTTCTTTGGCAAAATTAAAAAAAAAATAAAATAAAAATCTTAAAGCACTTGGGACCCCTGTTTAAACTCTTGCAAATCCCACAGTAAAATTGCAGTTAGGCAAAGAATCAGTGCTGCCTGTTAGAGTTTTCAACAGATGATAGGAGTAGCAGGTATAAGCAACTGTCTTTTATAATGCAAGAGCATCATTGTCCTAAAATAGCACTCTGTTGACTTTTGTCATGTTAACTGTGGGAACTTTCCGGGAAATACATTTAGGTACTTGAGGACTATAAGTTAAAAGATAAGAGCAACTGATACAGTGAACAGCGTGCCTGAGAGGTAAATTGCATGGAGAAACTAAACATGACAGGCTTAGATAAAACACTTATTATGATTAATACCAGAAGGAGTAACAAGCTCATTTCTTTCTGCAGCCCCGGGAAACCTCACTTTTACCTGATAATGTTTATGACTCCAGCTCACTCACCCAATGCCCCACACTTTCTTAATGGCAGGCCACTAATCTGTGAAACATCAGGACTGAGGAATTCTTGCTTCTCTGATTTTCACCTTTCTTTGGAAGATTTACAAATCATTACTGTCAAATTCCCACATCAAAACTAAAGAAGGTAGACCGGGTTCCAAAAATCACTGAAACAAACCAAGATTTAATAACATTTGTTGTCTTAAATATAGCTGGATGTCATCCGCTGTTGGTGTGGGAATAGAGTATAGTTGGATTATTGCCAAGGGTAACAAATGAGGTAGTCTAATCAAATCGATATTTGGGAGCTGATTTGGGGCAAATATGAGAAGCAGCAAGAGATGAAAACTCATAGCACATTAGCAACCACAGAAGGCAAACTCATCTGCTTTTATTTATATCATAAATATGACATCTCTATCTTCTCAGAACTGTAGAATTCTGAAGTTGGGAGAAACTATAAAGGTCTTATGATCTGACCTACTACAGTCCTATTCCATCCCTGACATTTTCATCATGACAGTGTGATTATCACTTGAGGAAGCTCTTTGATTTTCTTTTTTTTTTTTTTTTAAGATTTTATTTATTTATTTGACAGAGAGAGAGAGATCACAAGTAGGCAGAGAGGAAGGGAAGCAGGCTCCCTGCTGAGCAGAGAGCACCACGTGGGGCTTCATCCCAGGACCCTGCGATCATGACCTGAGCCGAACGCAGAAGCTTTAACCCACTGAGCCACCCAGGTGCCCCAAGCTCTTTGATTTTCTAAATAGCCTTATTCTTATCTAGTTCTAACTACTATTGATTGACATCTGTGGGTATATAACTTCCACCGGATTGTTCCAGTTTGGTGTCTTGGCACTGTCCAAAAAAAGTAGAGTTCTTCTTTGACAAGGCAATTCTTTAAAACCTATCATGTGGGGCGCCTGGGTGGCTCAGTGGGTTAAAGCCTCCTCCTTCGGCTCATGTCATGATCTTAGGGTCCTGGGATAGAGCCCCGCATCGAGCCCCGCATCGGGCTCTCTGCTCAGTGGGGAGCCTGCTTCCCTTCCCCTCTCTTTCTGCCTGCCTCTCTGCCTACTTGTGATCTCTGTCAAATAAATAAAATCTTAAAAAACAAAAAACAAAACAAAACAAAACAAAAAACCTATCACGATTTCTCTAAAGCGTGTTTTCTACTTGTGGAAAATTCCTATTTTCTTCAACCTTTCTTCAGATGAAATGGTCTTTGGACAAATTATTTCTCTAAGAACATGCATCATTATTTTAATATAAAATACAGCATTCAGAGTCAATATGTAGTAGTATATACAGAATAATGTAGTTTACTCTTGCAGTAAAATCTGAAATTGTACGTTACCTTTTTAGGTAGTCATTTCTTAGTTAACACATATATAATCAAGTAGAGAATTGTGAAAGAAACCTCAAGGTTTTTTTTTTAAACATATATTAAGATCTGCTGCTGTTTAAATAGCCCTTCATTTGAGTTGTTAATCTTTAAAAAAAATCCATCTCTAGGACTTTAAAATTAATCTCACTAGTATCGGTCCAAATGTTTACCCATTGGGATCTTATGTAAAATCTTCCCTCCAACTTCATATCAATAAGTAAATTAATAGTCTTTAGCATTAATTATACAGCTATATAATCTAGTTAAGTATAAAGTATATATATACATATACATTTGTGTATATGTATATATACACTCTATACATATGTATATACATATATACAAATACATATATACATATATACAAATACATATATACATATATACATACATATATGTATATACACATACACACTTTATACATATGTATATGTATATACACATATGTATATGTATATATGTATATATATACCCTTTGGCAAAGCAAGCATTCAATAAACACCACATATAAACTGTATGAATGTAAGAAACGTTCTTGGTCTTTTGAATCTTTAGCTCTTAGGAAAGTGCTGATGCATTGGCACATAGTAAACAATAAAAACTTGTTAAATAAGTGAATAAATGGTCAGATATGTAAAAATTATAATGTCATTAGTATTTGAATGTGGGGATGGAAACTCATAGTGTTAAAAGCAGAAGGAATTTAGACCTAGAAAACAGAGGTACCCATGAAGCCCTGAAGGTGTGATCACTCCCATTTCCAGTGACATTAAATTCATTTGAAAGATAGCAGCCAAGAGAGATAGTTAACAAGAAAAATCCAAAAGGACGTACTTGTGTTTCTGTGTTTATTCCCTTTCACCTAATCACAGCATGGAGGAAGCCGCATGTCTTAGCTTGCTTCATAATTTCCCCTGGCTCAGGAATAGTAGGAAAATTCCCACATAGCCAGCAGGGCATAGAAGTTTCATGGAGAACCGACAGACACTAGACCACTTTATTTGAATTTCACTAGCTTTCTATTTCCTCTTTCTGTTCCAGGATCCAATCCAGCACACCACACTGGATTTAGTCATTATGTCTCCTTACTTTCCTCTGGTCTGAGACAGTTTCTCATTATTTCCTTATTTTTCATGAATCTTGACCTACCTGAGGAGTACTGGTCAGATAGCTTGTGGAATGCCTTTCAGTGTGGGTTTATCTGATGCTTTCTTCATGATTTAATTGAAATTTTATTCTATTTTGATCTTTTTTAAAATTTGTTTTTTTTTTAAATTTAAATTTAATTAATTAGCACATAATACATTATTAGTTTCAGAGGTAGAGTTCAGTGATTCATCAATCTTATAAAATCCAGTGCTCATTACATCATGTGCCTTACTTAATGTCCATCACCCAGTTACCCCAACCCTGCACACCCCAGCAACCCTTAACTTATTTGCTTTGATTGAGAGTCACTTAAGATTTGTCTCCCTCTCTGATTCCACCTTGTTTTACTTTTTCCTCTCTTCCCCTATGATCCTCTGTTTTATTTTTCAAATTCCATGTATGAGTGAGATTATATGATAATTGTCTTTCTCTGATTGGCTCCTTTTGCTTAGCATAATAACCTCTACTTCTAGCTATGTCATTGTAAATGACAAGATTTCATTTTTTGATGTTTGAGTAGTATTCCATTGTATATTTATACCACATCTTTAGCCATTCATTTGTCGATGAATATCTGGGCTCTTTCCATAGTTTGGCTATTGTGGACATGGCTGCTATAAACATTTGGGTACACGTGCCCCTTTGAATCACTACATTTGTATCTTTAGGGTAAATACCCAGTAGTGCAATTGCTGGGCCATAGGGTGGCTCTATTTTCACCTTTTTGAGGAACCTTCATAGTGTTTTCCGGAATGGCTGCATCAGCTTGCATTCCCACCTTACAGTGTAAGAGGATTCCCCTCTCTTTGCATCCTTACCAACATCTATTGTTTCCTGATGTGTTAATTTCAGCCATTGGTGAGCTGGTCTCTCATTGTGGTTTTGATTTGTATTTCCCATGATGCTGAGTCATGTGGAACATTTTTTCATGTGTCTGTTGGCCATTTGTATATCTTCTTTGGAGAAATGTCTGTTCATGACTTCTGCCCATTTCTTGATTGGATTATCTATTCTTTGGCTGTTGAGTTTGATAAGTTCTTTACAGGTTTTGGATACTAGTCCATCACGTGGTAAGACATTTGCAGATATCTTCACCCATTCTTATTCTGTTTTATCTAGGCATTTTTGTATGTTTCTTGGCAACTTGATCTATTTATCTGTCTCACTACCTTCCCTATGCAGTAGGCCTACCTTCCTCCCTATTTATTTTTTCTTTCCTTTATTAAAATACAGTGAATTATAATTGATCCGTTAACCAAACCAAATGAAAGCAACCTAACAACAAACAAACATAGAACTCCCTACTCCCCAGTTCCACAGTTATTTTGTTGTCCTTGATATTTTTGAGAAAACTCAGTTCTGGTTTGTGTTCTTGCTGTTCTGTTCTTTGATATTCAAGAGTCTCCAGTCAGGGCAGTCCCCTTCCAACTTCTGTTCACAATAATGCCTGTGAATGTAGATTAGTTTCTTTAGTTGTCTCTGGTACTGTTAAAGTTTGCTTTTATACCATATATAATTTTTATGGACGTCCATCCCCCTTGATTATTTGCTGTTTTGGGATTTCTAGTTTTATCTACCTTTTAGCTAATATAAGGATATGTCATGTTAGAGATCAGGGCACATTATTTACTATAGCTAGTATTTATTATTTTTTTTAGTTAGTTGAGTTCTGGTATGAGAATCCCTCCTTGCAAGCATTCTTGCCAGTTCCACTTTGTTCTCTAGTTCTTTATTATAATTATTTCTTCAAACACCAAATATCTTTTGGGTGCTGAGTGGGTATGGTATGTGCTAAAAGCTAAGAGGATACAAAAAAGAAATCACCTATGTGTCATACTTGAACAAAAACAAAAACAAAAAACCTTACAGTCTGCAAAGGAAGATTAGATGTATGCAAAAATAAATCAGGTAAACTGTACAACATAATGATTACTTTCATCAACAGCATATGTAAAGCATTATAAAACTCGTAATGAGCATAGAGATCATTGAAGACTATAACGAAGATCTGTGTGAGGTGAGCTTTGAAGAGGTTGCACAAAGAAGGAAATTGCATTCCAGTTCAAAGTTGTGACAAAAGAAAATAATAGGAGCATGGAAATGTGTCCTCTATTTAGAGAAAAACAAGTTGTCATTTGGCTGGATTGTAGAGTGACTTGAAAGAAGGAAACAGATACACAATGATATTTTAGAATAGGATGAAAGTTATGTCCTAGTGTTCAGACTATGAATTTTTGGGTTTTTGTGTTGCTAATGGAGAAACATTGAAGATTTTGACCTGGAGAGGTCAATCAAAAGTTTAATCAGCCAGCAAAAGCCAAAATAGATTAGAAAAATAGGGCCTCTAGAGCCTGGGAAAAAGTTGGAATGCTTTTTGAGAGGATAAAAATGGTGACACTTGTGGTTTAGATTAGGTAACAATGAGGTTCAGAGACAAAGATATATTCATGGGTTGTACAGTAGGGGACAAATTCAAGATCTTCAAGGGCAAAGGGGGAGAGAATTATCAACAAAGCAGATATGCAGCAGATATATAACATAATGGGTAATGCTGTTATGGTACTGTAACACCTGAGACACCCAAGTGTCCCTCCAGTTCACTGGTTGCTCAAACTTCTCTTCAGATCCAGGGTACCTACAATCCAGCTAACAGAGTAACTGCAGGGGCATGGAGAGCCACTAGGACCTGAATGGTTGGTGCCTCTTAGGAAATAGTGTAAATATCACCCATGGTGGTAGGATTTAGTAAATTAAGTTCAATATACCATTTCTTCACTCTTACCTCCTTAGCTTTTCAAAAATGAAATTTTCACCAAATAAAAGCAAAGTAAGAAAAGGCAGGGATTTACCAGTTGTTCTGCTATTAGCAGAAGACTTCCAGGTGACAGGCAGAGGTTGACATTTTCAAGCAATCATAAATATATCATGCTTATGGGTCAACTTTGTAATTCCAATTAGGAAAATATTTGTTTCTTAAATATAAAAATATTTTCTATCCTTTCAGCTCTACCTATAACTATACCATCATTATTAGTATTAGTCATAATATTACTTAAAATTTTTATACTAGCTGTGATGTCCATTTGTCTATTAGATAGGAACTTTTAGGAAAAAAATTTGTATCAAAATTATTATAATAATTATATATCATAATAAATACATATTTAAAAAGAGAAGTAAGGATTCAAAATTTGATAATATAATTTCAAAACCCAAAATGCTTACCAGTTTATTCTCAAATCAATTCAAGTTTAGGGAGAAGTGATCGTTTAGAAAAGTCAGGGTCCATGAATCTCTGTATTGTAAGAATCTTCAAGTACCAGGTTTGTGACTTATACAAACCATCTGAAAAAGATAAAGCATATTAGAAAAATGAAATCTTTGTTTATTTTTGCATCAGAGATAAGCATTAGAGATATTGACAATTGATAGATCTAGAATAAAAATAAAATTTCCTAGCACTTATCTCTATCAAGCCAAATCTCTAGAAATCTAAAAGATGGAATGACTCTGAAGATCATTTTTATGAGATTTGGCTGGACACTGAAGTGCAGTACTTTATATGTCTCTGTAAAGGTGTTACTGATAAGTGCCATATGTATGAAACTGTAAGGAGGAAACATGAGGTAGTTTGAATTTTAGTCTCCTCTCTTTAAAAGCGTTCAAAATTATATGACGGTTAAAGACAATATAGAACCAACTTATGTGAAAGAAGTACAAATGTAGCACTCCATCAAATCTTTTGTGTGAGTTGACTTTCAATAAAAAATGGAAAGGAGGTTATTTAATTGGAAAAGGAAATACTGCTAGAAGAAGAAAAAACTCATTAATATCAAAATCTTCTCTAGACCGTACTAAATAGAGGGAAGAAAAATAATTTAATTTCCAGTATTAAACTGTTAATAAATTCATGCAATGATTATTAATTGAGTATCATCTATATGCCAGGAACTATTTTAGGTATTGGAGGCAGAATAACAAACAATTGTCTCCACCCTCTTGAAGTTTATATGAATAAATAAATATTAATGAATATAAATAATAAAAAACAATCATGCCAGGTGGTGATAAGTGCTATGGAGAATACTAAAGTAGAGATAAGTGAAATGAAGAATGACTTTTTCAAATATATGGAGGTGGTGAGGAGGAATCTTGAAATTCTAAGCTTACACGTGATCATGCTATTTTTTGCTTCTATGTCTTCACACATTCCATGATAAGATATGTGACTAAGAAACCATCAGGATCAGAGGACACAAAGAGCCATTTGCCTTTGGGGCATGGGATTGTGTGATTTCACAGTTATTATGTCACTAACACTGTCAGATATGGTTGTGTCTAGATCAACTGAGCTACAGTGCATTAAAACCATTCATTTTCTTGAAGAGGAGATATTTATAAATTTACTACTCCATTAGTTCTTAGGTGAAGGACTAAAATGTTACTAACTAGAGAAGGCACTTTAAGTGACAGCAGGAAGGAGTGAGATTAATAGGTAGAGTCATCAGGGAGAAACTTGGGGAAAAAGTAAGCAGAGACATAATTATTAGTAAAAGAAATAATTCAGTTAATGTTTGTATCTACTTAGGACTAACTTCATACCTCTGAAAAAGGTTTTCTATGACCATTGTCAATTTGAAGAGACTGATTTTTTATTTCCTTCTGGAAGACATTACTAACCAGAATCAATGAAATCTCTAGAATATGAATGTATCTTCATGTATGGGCATAGATGGTGAAATACTTCTTTTATCTAATGGAGATATCACAGGTAATAAAGAACAAGGGAGAAAGACCAGATTTTAAAGATAAGATGGGATTCAATTTGAGGGTAGGCATAGAGTCAATTGGATGGAAGGATAGAATATTTGAAAAATTTTTATGGCAGGAATATTTTAGAAGTTAGTATTTATTTGAGGAATGGAACACACAATTTCTGACCTCCTTCTTGTTCTGTGTAACAAAATATATAAGTTAACTAAAAGAAAAAAGAATAGACTTATGAAGGGCTAGTGCCTCGTGATAAGTTGTTGACCAGATGTTGGGCATCTAATTGGCATGATTTATGGCATTCTTGGTGACATGACGTCTTACAAAGGTCTGGGTTCTCTCCTCACTGGTTGTCCCTCCCCAGATCTCTTAGATGACTGGTGGACAACTTGCACACACATGAGCCAGTGCAGGATAAAGACTATTTCAGGATGAGTTTTTTGGAAATAAGTTAGTTTTTTTAATAGAACACAGTATCTGTAACTGCACATGAACTTTGTTTCATTATTAACATCTTAAAATATATTTGAATACAATTTCAGAAATCACAAAAGATCAGATTACAACAATGCATTTTTAGAAAAAAAAGTGTTCTGTAAGATGCTTGGAAAACTGGATGGCTTTGCCTTTTATTATTTGGTTTTGCAAGGTATTTGCCTACAACAAAAACCTTATTTCACAATACCTGTCATCACTGTACTCTTTAGAATAGGAAGCACTTCTATTACAAAGGAAAGAAAAATTGTTTAGCATAAAAACTATTTCCAAAACAATGTAAGCGAAGCAAGATTTTTGTCAATATTTTTACCTTCTGGACAGTAGTTCTAGGGCATACATTTTATTTAGAATATAATTATTTATATAAAAATCATTTGGTTGGTTGAGCCAATTTGCTCTTACAACCATGTGGTAGGTAAATGCATATGTTCCCACTCACCCGACTAGTTCAGTGGAACAGTGGTCTCTGAAGTGGGTGTGCATCCCCAGCGAGTGTGAACCATGATCCACTGGGGTAGGAGAGGGTAAGATTATAAATCCCACTTATGTTGATTTTCATCTAACTGGAAAAATAATGAAAATTAATAATATTTAGCATGTCTCCTGACACTTCTGCTCCCCCTGTGTCTCGTCTTCAGCTGTGCGTCTTGAAATGTTAAGGAAGGGTAGGTGTTTGGACAGGAGCCTGCTCATGTGTTTGTTCACTTTTGTTTTATTGTGAGGTGCTGTAGTGTTAAAAGGTGCCATTGATTTTGTTATGATAAAAGCAAGACTTTTAAATTTCAGTATCATGAGAAACGTGTGAAATGACCCTGAAAATCTTTTTACCTCACAGAAATTCATCACTTACCTCATGAGTTGTCAAAGATGAGTTATACACATTCTTTTTCAAAACTGAAGTAAAGGCGTTCCAGTTTTCCTGACCTTTTTTTTTGTGATACCAAAAGGATGAGGAAACCATGTTATGTTAACAGGTATTATCAAAATAATATACCAGGTGAAGTGAATGGCTTAAGCAGTGCTTAAGAGATTAAGTTTGTTTAAAATAAACTTGTGATTTTGGAGAAAGCATTTTGAAAATTTGAATTTGAAAAATTTTAATCATTGAGTAATTTTATTGTCAAATAAAAAAATTTATTGCCAAAATCTATCACCTATAAAAACCATCAGAATTACACACTTTTTAATTTTTTAAGTTTGGAAGTCGAAATTTCAAACTTCTTTAAAATCTTCCAGATGAAGAGTTTCAATAGGTTTCGAATGATGTGCTAAAAAATATTTAAAAAGCAACATTTTTTCATGTAGTTTATAAGAATAATGCTTGATTTTGGAGCGACACAAATTTCCTGGCAAAATTTATATTCTACTTCAACTGATACATAATTATATATAATATCATCTATGTTATAGAACAATGTCGTATATGATCTAATGACATGTTAATAATAGATACTATGTATTCTATGGTAGGTAATATTATATATTTTGTACTAGAGATTATATATATTAAGGGACTGTAGAAATAGCTTCATGGTTTGATAAATGCAGACAATATACTTTGGTGCATGCCCTTCCATGTAGATACTTACCTTTGTGAAGTATCTCTTTTCGTTATGACTGCCATTAAAATCAAATATCTGTTTAACTTAATTAGAAAGAAAATTTAATGATATATTTCTACCTAAAGGTATTATCACTAATCAAGATTTCAGTGAAAGCAAGAACCTTTAATAATGTTGATAAATACATAAAATACTGTTTATTTCAGTTATAACTCATTATTATTTTAATTTCTGTTTTGTTTATGTTTAAACATGCACATTGTATTTGTTCTGAGTACACTCAGAATTTTTAATAATTTATTGAGTTACATTCACATAGCATAAAGTTAACAATTTTAAAGTGAACAATACAGTGGCATTAAATACATTTTTAGTGCTGCGCAAACACCACCTCTATCTAGTCCAAAGCATTTCTGTCACTGCAAAGTAAAACTCCCTGAGCCATTAAATAGTTTCTCATCATTCCTTCCTTCCCTTGGCCCTTGGCAATCACCAGTCTGCATTCTGTCTCTACAAATTTATTTATTCTGGATATTACATGTAAATGAAATCATATAGTATATGAACTTTTGTGTCTGGTTCCTTTATTTCATACAGTGTTTTAGAAGTTTGTAGTATCTGACAGTACCCCATTTTTTTTTATAGCTGAATACTATATCATTGCATGTATTATTATAATTTGTTTATCCATTAATCCATGATGAATATTTGGGCTGTTTCCACCATTTGGCTCTCATGAATAACACTGTTCTGTTTTTAATTCTTTGGGGCATATACCTAGGAGTAGAACTGTGGGGTCACATGGTAACTCTCTGTTGAACTTTGGGGGAAAGGCCAAATTGTTTTCCATAGTGACAAAACCATTTTGCATTCCCACCAGCAATAAATGAAGGGTCCATTTTCAGTGAGTATACTTTAAAAACAAACAAATATATTAGTGGTGCCCACCAAAATGTTTTCTACCAACTAAGAATAAAACTCTGAAAGGTCTGGAGCCTACTCCAGAGGGAGCACTCTGGCCCCATGTGAGGTGAATGTACAATCATGTATGTTTGTAGGATGGCGTAGGGCGGGAATGCTGTGGGTGTGTTCTCTTTGGCCTTAGAGTTGCCATCTGTAAATGAGAAGTTTCTAAATGAGATTGTAGGCTACCCCTAAGAACTCAGTAGGTCACTGGTCATTTATTATTCCTCAGGCTCTATTCTAATAAGCGTTTACATTTTATACCCAAGAGGAATGAAAATAAATCACAACCTGGCTTCTTATGAATTATACAAAAATTACATGTACTATTTGCTTCTCTCCCTCTCAGCACAATAGGCTGTGTTGCATTTATCTTACTGTAGATGCCTTTGTGGTGATTGTAGCCTCTTTTTTCCTTTAGGGCACCAGTGTTGTCGAAGATTAGTTGACCATAGAGTTGAGGGTCCATATCTGGGCTCTCTACTCTGTTCCACTGGTCTATGTGTCTGTTTTTGTGTCAGTACCATACTGTCTTGGTGATCACAGCTTTGTAGTAAAGCTTGAAATCAGGCAACGTGATGCCCCCGGTTTTGTTTTTCTTTTTCAACATTCCCTTAGCAATTCGGGGCCTCTTCTGTTCCATACAAATTTTAGGATTGTTTGTTTCAGCTCTTTGAAAAATGCTGGTGGAATTTTGAATGGGATGGCACTGAAAGTATAGATTGCTCTAGGCAGTATAGACATTTTAACAATGTTTATTCTTCCAATTCATGAGCATGGAATGCTTTTCTATCTTTTTGTGTCTTCTTCAGTTTCTTTCATGAGTATTCTGTAGTTTCTTGAGTACAGATCCTTTATCTCTTTGGTTAGGTTTATTCCCAGGCATCTTATGGTTCTTGGTGCTAAAGTAAATGGAATCAATTCTCTAATTTCCCTTTCCATATTTTCATTGTTAGTGTATAAGAAAACAACTGATTTCCATATATTGATTTTGTATCTATTACATTACTGAATTGCTGTATGAATTCTAGTAGTAGGGAGGTGGAGTATTTTGGGTTTTCCATATATAGTATCATGTCATCTGTGAAGAGTTTCTCTTCTTCTTTGCCAATATGAATACCTTCTATTTCTTTTTGTTGTCTGATTGTTGTTGCAAGGACTTCTAGTACTGGGTTGAACAACAGTGGTGATAGTGGACATCCTTGTCGTGTTCCTGATCTCAAAGGGAAAGCTGTCAGCTTTTCCCTATTGAGGATGATAATCGCTGTGGGTTTTTCATAGATAGATTTTTATGAAGTTGAGGAATGTTCTCTTGATCCCTATATTTTGAAACATTTTAATCAAGAACGGATGCTATATCTTGTCAAATGCTTTTTCTGCATCAATTGAGAGGATCCATGTCGTTCTTCTCTTTTCTGTTATTGATTTGTTCTATCACATTGATTGATTTGTAAATGTTGAACCACACTTGCATCCCAGGGGTAAATCCAACCTGGTCATGATGGATAATCTTTTTAATGTACTGTTGGATCCTATTAGCTTAGATCTTGTTGAGAATCTTGACATCCATATTCATCAGGGATATTGGTCTGAAATTCTCCTTTTTGATGGGGTCTTTGCCTGGTTTGGGGATATCAGGGTACCAAGGAATAGCAACAATCATAACAATATAGAGAAGCTGCCTGTGTAAAGCACATAATGCATTCTTTACAAACATAATTTTACTTAAGTCTCATTAGAACCAATCTCTTCTTTACAAAGAAGGGGTCTGAAGCGGAACGAGGTTAGTGGATTTGCCCCAAGAAGAAGTAGAAGAGCTTGGATTAGAACACAGATTTGTCGGGCACCTGGGTGGCTCAGTGGGTTAGGCCGCTGCCTTCGGCTCAGGTCATGGTCTCAGGGTCCTGGGATCGAGTCCCGCATCGGGCTCTCTGCTCAGCAGGGGCCTGCTTCCCTTCCCCTCTCTCTGCCTGCCTCTCTGCCTACTTGTGATCTCTCTCTGTCAAATAAATAAATAAAATCTTTAAAAAAAAAAAAAAAAGAACACAGATTTGTCTGATTCAAGATAAATGCTCTTTCCATTTTACTTTTGTTCAAGAGAAAAACTCCTTCCATATTACTTCTGAATGCCTCACCCAGGCATTTTACCCAGCAACTCTCTGACCTTGGCTTGATTTAGCTTTATTACACATATGGGGGGCACTGCTGAATTGTAAAATATCATTGACCCCATGAATAGGAGATTCTTTAAAAAAAATCCGTAATAATGCCTAAGATGGGGGAGCCTGGGTGGCTCAGTGGGTTAAGCCCCTGCCTTTGGCTCAGATCATGATCTCAGGGTCCTGGGATCGAGTCCTCCATTGGGCTCTCTGCTCAGTGGGGAGCCTGCTTCCCTCCTCTTTCTCTGCTTGCCTCTCTGTCTACTTGTGATCTCTCTGTCAAATAAATAAATAAAAATCTAAAAAAAAAAATAATAATGCCTAAGATGAACTCAGACAACCTAGACAGACTCAGTCTCTCTGTATTCCTTCTCCCCTGAGGCAGGTGGGTGAGGATTTGTTTACTGCACTTCATTAAACTCATTCTTTTGTACCTTTGTACATTTATTTCTGGTCCAGAAAAGCAAAGATCTCAGTAGATCTCAGGAGCTCAAACCCCAAGATTAATCATTCTTTATTACAAAAGAACCAAAGTCCTATTATATAACCATTCTACATTTCCTACGTTGTATTCAATCAAAGCATTTACAAAGATCAGGAAACCCCATCAAGGAGCTACAGAAACACAAACTGAAGGGAAGGACAGTGAAACCCTGCTGCAAATCATCTTGATTAAAAAAAAAAAAAAAAAAAAAGGAGTGAAAGCCCTGAGAATACCACAGGCTGGGGTCAGAATCCTGAGCACCAAGTTTTCATAATACGGCTAGATAGAAAAAGTATATAGAGCTGTTTACCCAAATGCCACTATTTAAGCATTGTGTCATTGTTTATAAGATTCAAAACTAACATAGATAAGTAGAAAAGTATTTTTCAGGAATGCACTGCTAAGACAATGGGCCTCCAACACTACTGAACTCACTTAACGGGTCACCACAGTAATGCTACTATTCAGCCATTTTCTCCAAAGACCATGTTTTACCTACTTGTCATCTCTGATGCCCAGCACCATATCTGACAGACAGAAATTACTCAATAAAAGTATGAATAATAATGGATACAAGAAGCAAAGATAAAATTGTTTCCTAAGGCAAAAGCTTTTTATTATGCATGTTTTAATGCCTTTAATACGAAGGAGGATATTCTAGAATGGTACAGATGTAACTACCTTATTTTCAACTCTAAGAAGGAGGCTCTAGAAAAAGAGAAGACATGCATAGATGATGCTTCTGCTGGCTACCTTTCTTTTGCTGACTTCTCAGGTACACTTTGGCCCTTCACCCTGCTCTCTATCTTCTTGGTTGGCCTGGAATGGACTGCATTCATGGGTTCCCTTGCCTTTGACTTATGGTTGGATTAGACCAAGGAAGTCATAGCAAGAGATGAGATAGCAAGAGGACAGTGAGTAAGGTTATTTATTCTTTTCACTTACTCCCCACGTGGTCACTGTGGGCTGACTGCTTGCCTTTTCTAGGGGGACTTTGCCAGAACTTTGCTCTTCAGGTTCCCGTAACTGCACCTTCCATTCACCCCTTCAGTTCTTGGGATTTATGTGTTGCAGAGAATGTGATCAATTGTTTTCTTTCTTTTTTTTTCCCCTATAAACCTCCTTGCTTTTAATAAACCATTTTCTAAAGCATCAGTTTACATTTTTAAAAGAACATACTTAAAAATAACATTTTTTGGATGACAAAAGTAAAGTACGTTTATTTTAAACTGCATAGAACTTATGGAGAAGTCCTTAGAAGAAAATAAAAATTCTTTATAAATCTACCATCTGGCTATATTACCACTCTGATGTATATTCTTGCAGTTTTTCTATGCATTTATATGTGTGTGTGCTTATAGACACGTGTGAATATTCTGGTTATATGTATTATATATATATAATATATAGTTGGATATATAAAACAATATCATACACACTTTTTATAACTTCAGACTTGTTTTCTTAACTTTCATTAATGCATTTATTATTTTTGAATTGTAATAATATAATTCACTAGGAACTGTTTATTTACATGTCTATTATTACATTTCTTCAGGAAAATAACATGGTTACTACTAATTTGAAACCCTCAAATACACATTTTACCTTCATGCTTATACATGACTTTACAATGTTTTAAATGTTGGGTTACTTTGGAATACACTAATCTGTCAGTAGGAGAGATTGCATCTCTTTCTTCCTTCCTCCTCCCTCCCTCCCTCCCCCCATCTCTTTCTTTTCTTTTCTTTCCTTTCCTTTCTTTTCTTTCTCTCTTTCTATCTTAAAAGATTTTACTTATTTATTTGTCAGAGCAAGAGAGCATGAGAGTATAAGCAGGGGGAGTGGGGGACTGCAGGCAGAGAGAGAAACAAGCTCCCCCGCTGAGCAAGGAGCCTGATGCAGGGACTCGATTCCAGGACCCTGGGATCATGACCTAAGCCAAAGGCAGATGCTTAACAGACTGAGCCACCCAGGCATCCAAGATTGCATAATTTCTTATGAAATTCTGTAGCTCTATTGTCTGAGCAAAGTGAATACATAATATAATTGCTATGAAGCCAAAGTTAACTAATTTTAGAAATTCAAGATCATATGTTCTGTCATCTGACTACTGGGGTTCCAAATTCTGACTCCACAATTTACTTGCAATTTTTAGAAATTACCAGGGCTTCACTTTTCTCGTCCATAATATGTAAATTACACTAGTGTATTCATTGTTGTGTTTTGGGAAGAGCTGAGTGTAAAACACATAGCCCAGTGTCTTGCAAGGAGGAGATACCTACATATGTTCCCACTTATTATTATTTGCTGTATCATCTCTGTCATCATCCGAGAGTGTCAGTTACCTATAATTCGCTAAGGGTTCTAATTTTAAAATGCCTTATTTCAATGGAAATCCTTCTAAAATGCATCTCTTTCTTTTCCGCATTTTTTAAGGTAGACTATCTTGTCTATTAAAACGTAACCCAGCATGTTTTAATAGACATTAATTTTTATTGACTTGTGATACCATTAGTAGATATTAAAGTATTTTGCTTTCTTCAGTTTTTTACTAAATGCTAACAAGAGGAAACTGCTCCATAACGAAGAAAGTGTTAAATACCAATTCTAAAACCATTTCTGGGTTCTTTATGAATTATACAGACAATAAGTTCCCTTGTACTGCTGTGGATTTTAGTGATTAAAGAAGGCTTCATAGATGGAATTTCAGTGGGATCTGGAAAAATGGACTTGTTTTTACTAATCCTCAGATGAAGTGAATCCATTTACACTATGGGCTCCATCAGTTTCAGGTGAATGCTCCCCAACAGCCACCTGGGGACAAGCCTATCATGCCAGAGAAATGGAGGCTAGGAGAGTTTCTTAACGACACTGAGCACAAACTGGCCTGTTGGGGGATTTGGATAGAGGACTTAAGTGCATGTCGCAGGCATCAAACTACCACTCCAAAGAACGCAACATTTTCCTCTTCTTCCCTCTTTGAGGGCAGTGCTCTGATGTCCTAGAGAAGGAGAGGAACTAACCCAAGAAACATTAACTTATGTTTCTGGTATGTCAAACAAACTTTAGGATTATTAACTCACAGAATGATGTCTCAGTTCTTGGCTTTGTCCGAGTGTACTTGAAATGGAGCATGTGTTTCACAGTGAAGTGATATTTAGGTAACTCTGTCTTGTTCAAAATTTCTGTTTTGCAAGGAGCAGAAATGGAAGAGTTGAGCTGAAAGTCCAAATACGAAATGAGCTTCGCAAATAATTCAAGCATTGTTGTTGGGGGCAGGGTCCAGATAAAAACAGGAGAAAGAGCAGTGGAAGATCAAAGCCGAAGGGGAAGCAGCGAGCTCGAAGGGCAAAGTCTGTCCCTTCAATTGTATGCACGTGCAGCCAACAGGTCTGCACTTTGATGATGATGATGGGGGATTATAAGCTTCCTATGGTATTTTTGGAGAAACTCTAAAAATCGTTTTTTCTAAATTCAGGTGAGGTTGACTCTAAGAGGATTAAGTGTGTCTCTATCAAAAAGGCTTTCAGGGATATGGGGATTTTAAGGCACTTGAAATAATCCCTGCAGAGCAGGCAAGAAAATAGTATCTTTACTTTAATCGAGTAAAAGGTATTATTAAGGAATCACATATGATAGATATAGTTCAATTTATTACATTTATACTAAAAGTATTTGCCTAGCAAAATTAAGCGATTCTTTATAAAACAGCCTGATTTATATATTTCTTCAAGTACTGCTGTATCATTTGTCTCAGCATACCTGTTGCTTACAATTTTTAAAAATGTTATCATTTGCTATTTTTTATTTTTTGCTCTGTCTCTCTCTCTCTCTCTCTCTCGGTCTGTCATTATCCCCCCTCTGGTTGTGTGGCAATGTGGAATAAATATGAGTTAAGAGTTCGATTGTGTAGTGAGATAGATCAAGATTCACATTTAACCCTGAGCTACTTATTCCATATATGTCTTTCAAGTTAGCTTCTCTGCTTCAGTTTCCTGATCAGTAAGCTGAGGATACCAACACATTCTTCATTGTTCTGGTGACAATCAAATGTGGTAGTCTGTGTAAGGTGTTTCGGTATATTCCATATATATATTGTGGGACATATAAAAGCCAGAACTTTTTTATTCTTTGAATGAGCTTTTATGATGATTCTTTTGACAGTTTATACTACATATTTATTGCACAAGCAAATTTATATTTATGTTCCCATTTTCAATTTTGTAGTTTGGTAAAGGTGATGATGATGATGATTTCCTGTGAGCAGATAAGAAAATTGAGCCTCAGAGATTTTAAGTCATTTGTAACTGCTAAATAGAAGACTTGAAATGTGAAAATATGAAATTGAGATTATTTTTCTCTTCAGTGGTATATAGTGATAAGCATGGAAAAAGAGAAAGAGTGATTTAAAAAAAAATTAGTACAATGCTATCTTTTAGAGCTCATTTCCCTAATTGTGTTGTACTGTGGCTAAAACATCTTGTCCTCACCTCAAAAGGCGAACAAACAGCAGCGGGAGAAATACTCACACGTTGAGTGTGTGGAAAGTTCACAAAAGGGGAAATGAGCAAGCATCTTCAATGTACCACTTTAAAGAATGAGACATTTTACTGTTGCCCAAAGGGTTCTTAAAATATGGGCATACCATATAAAATACAATTTAAAGGAACTGTCCAGTCCCTCTGAGATAAACAAATGACTATAGGGATTTTAGGCAGCTTAGAAGGCGAAACGGGGACACTCTCAGCCTCATTTATATCCTTGAAGGGAACTGCGGAATAGGGTATTTTATTTGGCTTTATTTCTACTGGCAGGGAAAAAAAAAAAAAGGAAGAAACATTATCAGCTCAGAAGGATTTTTCAGGTCTTAAGGATTAACCATTGAAAAGAACAACAATTTTATTAAAACTTCTTTACTTTAACCATCTATAAAGGATTGAAGTATGGATTCCAAAAGGTTTTAAAGTAGGTAGCAGAATCATTCATCTTTGCAAAAATCAGCCAGTCAGGACATCAAAATCTCAACTCCTTGGAAAAAATAATGCTATATTTCTTTCAGTTGAGTATTTTTATGCTGAGAACAAGATTAGAAGTTACATCATTGGTTAGGAGAAAATACTGGTTTTTTACTTCAAATGCACAATGTCACCCATCTTTTATTTTCTCTGCCTCTGTCTTGATTATTTTCTTAAGTGAAGGATAGGATAAATACTTCATTCTTGTTAATTTAGCAGTTTTCAAAATGAGTTAGTTCCCTAGCATCCTCAAACAGTGACCAATGCGTGTGAATTTAAACAGGCAATCTGTTGCACTTAATATCTTAATGGATGCTCAGATTTTCCCAATTTTGGTCACTGGAAGCCTCTTTTCCATCTGAATCTTTTTGGACATAACCTCAGTTGAGTTCCGACAGCCTTCTTTCTTGCTTGTTGACAAAGTTCACTCCGTGTGCTTCCTACTCTGAGACTGGAATCAGCTATTTCTTAAGGACCCCATCTTCTTTATTGTGGGCAACACATTTCAGAGACCCCAGTTGAATGTTGGAGAAACCAAACATTTCCTGCAAGATATTTTAGCATAGGTTGTTATCACACTCTTTAAATTATTATAATTATACTTCAGTGCCAAGCCAGAATAATTTATTTTTATTATTAATTTTTATTTTACTTTTTTACCTTTTGACCTCCTTCCCCCATTTCTCTCACCATCAAGCCTCACCTATGGCAAACACTGATCTCTTCTCCCTATCTGTGATATTGTTTTTTTTCTCTGCCTCAGATTCTGCATATCAGGGAGATCATACAGTATTTGTCTTTCTCTGTCTGACTTACATCACTTAGTGTAATGTTGTCCAGGTGCATTCTTGCTGTTGTAAATGGTAAGACTTCATGCTTTTTTATTGCCGAATAATATTCCTGTGTGTGTGTGTATGTGTACTACAATTTCTTTATCCATTCATTGATAGGCATTTAGGTTGTTTCCATATTTTGGCTATTGTAAATAGTGCTGCTATAAACACGGGGTTACATACATCTTTTTGAGTTAGTGTTCCCATTTCCTTCTGATAAATACCAATAAATTGCTGAGTCCTGTGGTAAGTTCTACTCTGAATTTTTTTGAGGTGTATCTTTAGTGGCTGCACCAATTTACCTCCCCATCAGCCTGGCACAATGTTCCCTTCTTTTTATATCCTTGCTAACACTTGTTATTTCTTGTCTTTTTGATAATAGCCATTCTAACAGGTGTGAGGAGATACCTCGTTATGGCTTTGATTTGCATTTTCCTGATGATTAAAGATGTTGAACATCTTTTCATGTGAAAAGTGGGCTTTTTTTTTTTTTTAAATTAATGGCTTTCTTTGTTGTGCAGCTTTTTAGTTTGATGTAGTCCCTCTTGTTTATTTGTGCTTTAGCTGCCTTTACTTTTGGGGTCAGATTAAAAAAAATCATCACCAAGAGCTATGTCAAGTTGCTTACCATCAATGTTTTCTTTTAGGAGTTGTATGGTTTCAGATTTTGTGTTCAAGTCTTTTATCCACTCTTTAATCCATTAATTTTTGTGAATACTGTCACATAGTGGCCCAGTTTCATTCTTTTGCATATGGTTGTCCAGTTTTCCCATTACCATTTATTTATTGAAGAGACTGTCCTTTCCCTATTTTATATTCTTGACTCCTTTGTTGTAAAATATTTGACTGTAAATATCCATGGGTTTATTTCTGGGTTTTCCATCCTATTCCACTCATTTTTCCCCCCTTAATCTCTTATAGTTTTTAGGATACAGGTCTTTTACCTCCTTGGTTAAATTCATTCTTAGGTGTTTTATTCTTTCTGATGCAACTGTAAATGGGATTTTTTTCTAAATTTCTCTGACAGTTTGTTATTAGTGTGTAGAAATACAGCAGATTTTTGTGTATTGATTTTGTATCCTGCAACTTTCCATTATGTTGAACAAAAGTGGTGAGAGTGAGCATCCTTGTCTTGTTCCTGATCTTAGAAGAAAAGCTTTCAATTTTTCATCATTGAGTATGATATTAACTGTGGGCTTTTCATATATGGCCTCTTTTGTGTTGAGGTACATTCCCTCCCTACCTACTTTGTGGGGAGTTTTTTTTTTTTTTTATCATAAATGAATGTTGAATTTGTCAAATGCTTTTTAAAGCATCTATTAAAATAATCAAATGATTTTTAGCCTCCACTTTTTTAGTGTGGCCTGTCATACTGACTGATTTGCAGATGTTGAATTGGGCTTGCATCCCTGCAGTAAATCCCACTTGATCATGTGTGATTTTTTTTAAATGGATCACTGAATTTTATTTGCTAATATTTTGTTGAAGATTTTTGCATCTATGTTCATCAGCGATATTGACAGAGTAATTTAGTTCAATAATTTTCAGGTAATTTTAGTTATGTGTACCTGTAAATAAAACATCCTCATGATACACTGTCATTACAGGTATAAGTATTTATTTATAAACTACACACAAGTGATATTGTATTAATGTATACCATAAAAAGTTAGCCAAAAGTAAAAAAAAAAAAAAAAGGACTTATAATATTTTCTTTTCACATTCCAATGTGTTGTAGTGTGGGGGTGGGAGAGGTGTGGATTACCCTCTATTCTAGAAAATACTGATCTATACTATGAAGATCAAATATTGCATGTTTTAATTTATGTAATAACTTTTACCTTACAATTTCTTCTTGTCAGTTTTGAAAATTAAATCAAGATCTAGTGATGATTCATTCTTTGATAAAAATTAGAAAGTGTTGAGATTCAGAAGAAGCAAATTCTGGATGTTTCTGTGATTTGACATTCTTTTTTTGACTCATAGGCCCAGTAGAATTCCTTGTTCTGACTGTTGTTCTAACTGTTTTGCTTAGGTACTTATCAGCAAATAATAAATAAGAAGTCACTATGTGTTCATTTCTATTTAACTGCTACTATTGAATGTATAAATAGAATCCTTTCACCCTTTCAAATGCTTGTGCTTACCTTATGTTGAAGTAGGTAGGGTTTTTTTTTTTTTTTAAGATTTTATTTATTTGAGAGAGAGAGAGAAAGCAAGAGAGAGACCATGACAATACAGAAGGAGAGGGAGAAGCAGGCTCCCTGCTGAGCAGAGAGCTGGATGTGGGGCTTGATCCCAGGACCCCAGGATAATGGCCTGAGCAGAGAAACTTAACCGACTGAGCCACTCACGCGCCCCAGAATTGGTAGTTTTTATAGATCCAGAAATTAATTAAATGCTCCTTAATCAGTTTGGTTTGAGGAAATGCTGAATTTTCATTTTTGATGATAGGTGTAAGACCTCTGGAACACAGTGTTTGGGGTTTTATCATAAACTGCATCTATTTCATTTTAGTAATACAATTTAATCTCATTGCCTGGGTGTGTGTTATAAACTATTGGGTTAATAAAAACTATATGGATATTATTTACTAGGTTTTGAAGCAAAACACCATGTTACTGTTCAGGAACAGATTATGTAATTCATGTTGAAAGATACATACTCTTGTATAAAATATAAAATACTTATTATGGTTAAGAATGATATTTGCTATATTTTAAAATAACTTTATTGGATTAATTATAGAGCTAGTAAGTATCATTCACATTTTGTCCCTGAATTTCTTTCACTGTGTAGTCCAGATTGGCAAACTGTAAAGAACCAAATAATAAATATTTATTTGAGGCTTTGCAGGCCATATGGTCTCTATTGCAACTATTAAATTTTGCTGTTGTAGCATCAAATTAGCCATAGACAATACATTAATGAATGACCTACACTGTGTTCAAATTAAACTTTATATCGGAACTGAAATTTGAATTTCACTTAATTTTCATTGTCACAAAATGTTTTTCTTCTTTTAACTGCTCCTTCTCCTCAGTCATTTAGAGATGTAACTCTAAAGCCATAAATGAAGAGGCATGTGTTGGATTTGACCTGTGAACCATAATTTGCTGATATCTGGTAGAGCCAACAGAACATAGTCCACAGATTGGATCTTCTATATGGCTACTAATTTAAAGGAACCCAGAGAAGCTAATTTAAAAAAATAAAATTTTAATTCCAGTATAGTTAACATACAGTGTTAGATTAGTTTCAGGTGTGCAATGTAATGACTCAACAATTTTATACTTTTCAGGTATACGATATGATGATTCAACAACTCTATGTATTACTTATGTTACTCAGTGCTCTTCATGACATTTAATCCCCTTCAACTATTTCACCTGTCCCACTACCCACCTCCCCTCTGGTAACCCATCAGTTTGTTCTCTGTAGTTAAGAGTCTATTTTTGGGGGGCACCCGGGTGGCTGAGTGGGTTAAGGCCTCTGCCTTTGGCTCAGGTCAGGATCTCAGGGTCCTGGGATCAAGCCCCACATCAGGCTCTCTGCTCAGCAGGGAGCCTGCTTCCCCCTTTCTCTCTCTGACTACATGTGACCTCTATCTCTCTCTCTCTCTGTCAAAAAAAAAAAGAGTCTATTTTTGGTTTGTCTCTTTTTTCAAGAGAAGCTAATACCATGTTTTTCAGAATATAGGTGCTTCTTTCAGTAGCAATCATTTGATGGTCAAGTATTTTCAAATATCTAAAGATTTTAGGCAGTAAGCACAAAAGTTGATATTCTTCTAAACTCAAATATATTATTACATTTTCTCTATAATTTTCTTGTCTTAAAGGGGCTCTTTTTCTGTACTTACATGCCTTAAGTAAGTTACAAGATTAGAATCATGCATGGAAATCAAACCAAATAGTCAATGACACTACTTTAGTTTATTTCACTCCCTGAAATTTATTGTAAAATGAACAATTTAATAGCACTTTGATTTTTTTTTCTTACATAATTTAATTTGTTCCTGACAATAGCTTGTGAGGCAGGTGTGGTTATTATTCCATATTGTAGCGGAGGAACTTTTATTTATTTATTTATTTATTTAAAAGATTTTATTTATTTATTTGACAGAGAGAGATCACAAACAGGCAGAGAGGCAGGCAGAGAGAGAGGAGGAAGCAGGCTCCCTGCTGAGCAGAGAGCCCGATGAGGGGCTCTGTCCCAGGACCCTGAGATCATGACCTGAGCTGAAGGCAGCCGCTTAACCACTGAGCCACCCAGGCGCCCCGTGGAGGAACTTTTAGAAGAAAATCTAAAAATGACATGATGGTGAAGAAGTTGGAGGGAGGACTTGAAGTACTATTCATCTGTAGATTCCAAAGCCTGGTCTCCTTGCCTGAGTAAGGGTATGGGGCTCCTCGTATACATGCACATGCACACATCTGTGTCTAAATGCCAACTTAAAACTTTACTTACCACTTATTTATTTGAAAAGAAATCAGAAAACATTGCGGAGAATTTATTATACAAACTTTAAATAAGCAACCTAAGGTAACTTTCATTTTTTAGTGATTTTTTTCAAGAACATGTGTTCAGAAGTTTATACATATAATCCAGAATCTTAAGCCAATATTTGAATCATCATCAATGCTTAAAGTAGGATCCTCAAAGTTTACTTTAAAAAGAAAACACTTTTATTTATCTTTCCTCTCCTTCTTCTACCAGTTTGGAAGAAATTTATCTGGAGAAAAATCAAGGAGTGTTGAGATCGAGCCAATCAGAGCAGATGAAAATGAGGCGCTGAGACCGATGAGGTAAAAATATACTGTGGACTTAAAAGTAGGTGTGTAAATATTTTTAATCAGTATTACTTGGAAAATAAAATATAACAACCACATAAAATTAAAAAAAAAAAATGTTTCTTTCCTCTAGGCATTCGAAGACCACACGCCTGAAAATTATTTGCTAAGTACGTTGCTAATTTTATACTATTTCAGGGAAATTAATTGTTTTCAACTTTATACTGCTGTGGAATTTAATAGCAACCTTATGACATTGCTTTATGGCAACAATTTTCAAACTGTGAGTCATGACACATTAGTAGGTCACGGAATCAATATGGCAATGTGATCAGTTTTTAAAAAATGATAGAATAAAAAAACATGCGTTGTTCTAAATAAGGATAAGTATTGTCACGTGAGACTTTAGCTTCAACTGTGTATGTTTGGTTATGTCTCTGTTAACGTGGTCTCTGGGTCCCCACGTGAAATGAATTTCTTACTATGAATGGTGGTCTCAAGTCCCTTCAAGGCCCTGGTTTGTGGAGGTGGTAACTCACTTTCACTTCTGCAGCTTGCAGTTTGTTGTGTTAGTTCAAACTCAAACCCCAGGTCTAATTATTAGTAAGTGATCCAGAACTTGGTTTAGAGTGCATTGATTGAAAATATGTGTTACCTTCTTTTGTCACCAGTACATTTAGCTGTTCTATTCTTTTTAAGATTTATTTATTTATTTAAGCAAGAGAGAGCACGAGCAAGGGGAGGGGCAGAGAGAGGGACACAAGCAAACTTCCTCCTGAGCGTGAAGCCCAGCCTTGATCCCAGAACTCCGAGACTATGACCTGAGCCAAAAATTAAGAGTTTGACGCTTAACCAACTGAGCCACCCAGGCGCCCCAGTACATCTGGCTGTTCCAAACAAGAAAAGCCCAGATTCAGAAGTTTGAACAGTTGTGTAATAATCGTTTATGAAAACATGGCAGATTCTTGGAGAAGTCAGATGCAAGAGAGGACCATAGATGGGAAAAGGCAATTAGAGCAAAAACACACACTGTACACAGTCAGAAACCATCTCACAAAAGCAGTATAGAGCCTTTACATTATTAGAAGAATATATAGGTTATGGACAGGAAAAAGTTATGTTGATTAGAATAATAATATGAATTAACTATTTTTTAAATGAGTAACACATTGATGTCCATGTGAAAGTCTCAACCAGTTGTTTGAATGTTTTTGGCTTGTAGAGATCAGTAAGAATAAGGTAAAGCTGTGGGATCAGGAAGCATAGTTTTGACATTTTTATTCTATCAAGAAAAAGAAAAAAATTAAGCAGCTATCACCCTTTGTAACACATTTTGTTTATTTAAAGGGCATTTTAACAATGAAAAAGCACAAATTACCAAAAAAAGAGTACTTTTTATTTTATTTAAAATTCACTATGTTGCCCTTTCTTTTCTTTTTCTTTTTCTCTCATTTCACTAGACACTGAAGAAAACAGTAACTGAGTTTCATTTGGTGACCACTGTTCTAAATTTCTTTCCAAAACTGTGGAAAGGGTGTGACTGCCAGTCTGCCAGTCTATCTATGTTTCTGTTCAAAAGAGGAAACACGAGACCTTGGGAACATGTGGAAATGCTAAATTACAGCTATACATTAACTAGCTTTCCAGCATCTGAGGGAAAGGGTGGTTCTCAAGTAGATTAGTACTTGAAGGGAGAAGCAGGCGGTTAGGTTAGTCAAATGCAGCGATGGATGGCTCGGTGATTCTCTATTGGTTATATTAGTTGATTATTGGCTCTGTATGAATGCGTAGGTATTTCCCATTATCTCTGTTTTTGGCCATGGTTTCACTGAAATGTTAGGCTCTTAACATGATATAAATCGCAGTAGGTAGCTAAAAAATCTCACTTATGACATACATTGTGTCCTACAAACTCACCTATAAATTTTACATCATCCCCTCAAGATAACTGACATAATTAGGATTGTCATCTTAACTTTGAAAACTTTTTTTCCCCTAAATCATGTTCATAATCTCCTTGATTAGTACTCTCTCATATACTGTAGGAAATGGTTCCAGAATTAGGTAACTTAGATTATAACTTGCTTGGGTGTGTTAAATCACTTAAAATATCTGCTCTGATCTGCCCTCTTTCTTTACCTAATTATGGGTGAAACTAATACCTCTCACAGAGATTTACATCTTTTTCTTTCAACTTTGAACTTGAAAGTTATTTTTCTATTAAAATTTTATTTAAAATTAAAATTTCTATAAAAATAAGTTTCACATTCAATTATCATTAGAAACAGTACATAAAACATTCAACAACTACAGGTCAAATGGTAGCATCATTATTCCTTATATCCTTTCTTTAAGCCTTTCTATTCTTTAGAAAACCAATGAAGGGGCTTCTGTGACTTACATTATCCTGTTTTTTTTTTTTTAAGATTTTATTTATTTATTTGACAGACAGATATCACAAGTAGGCAGAGAGGCAGGCGGGGGGGGGGGCAGGATTCCTGCTGAGCAGAGAGTGGGGATCGATCCCAGGACCCTGAGATCATGACCTGAGCTAAAGGCAGAAGCTTTAACCCACTGAGCCACCCAGGCGCCCCCATTATCCTGTTTTTTAGCAAAATCACATGTGTATTCTCCAGAAAGATTGCACTCCCCACCATACGGATCCCATAAACCTCGCAGCTGCCAAGTCGGATGGCGCTGGGCTTGTCAGTCCCACTCAGATATGATGATGGATGAACGCGGAGTTCTGTGGTGTGCTTCTAGCACTCCCTGCTTGGCTAGCTCACCCACGAGCTGATGAGCATTTCTTCCTAGGTCCTTCGAAGAGCCATACAGGTGTTCTCTCAGTAATGGAAGGAGTTTGTGCAGGAGATTGGGAAAGTTGGGGCAGATATTTTAACATGATTGTCATTTGGAGAGAAACTTACCCTAGACTTTCAGCAGTTGCTCAAAACCTAGTTCAGTCATTGGTAATTGTCACTGTCACATTGTCCTTACACTGGCTCCGCTGTCAAGGATAAATTAGGAAGAGAGCTCTGGGAGGCAAAGCACAGCTTCATTTGTCCTGCAAGCTTTAAAAGTGACTTTTAACACACAGTGTGTCTTAATTGAAAGCCAAATAGAATGAGTTGTGTATCGAATTTCTTTCCTTTCACATTCATCCTATGAAGCTATTCTTAGAGGAAAAATGAATAGGTCTACGTCTTCTCACCGGCCATCTTAATGGTGTTTGAAAGGGGGGTCTGACAGTTTGTGCGACTCTTTCTTCTACAACTCCAACTGAAAAATCATTCATTTTTCATTTACTTGTCTCCTATGCAATCACAGAAATCCCACTTTCTTCTCTCTAAGGAATCAGTATGGTCTCAGTGCAGTGTAGGAATTTCGGGGTATTTTGATGACTTATAATAAAAAGCATATTTAAAAATCATTGCAAACACTGTAAAAATCCTCTTTATTTGGTTTATTTTGAAAACATGAAGGTTAAGGATGGGTATGTGTACCTTAGGCAGGTAAATTAGGTCTCCTGATTATTTTTGCGAGGTTGATTAATAATTGACAAGTTTTATTTATTTAATAAATTTTTCATTATTTATAATAATGAAATAATTATAATTTCATTTATAATATAATGAAATGAAATAATGAAATATAATAATTTCATTATTCTCTAACTGAAAATTTTTCATTATTTAAAAGTTTTAAAAATAAAAACATTATCTAGTTAGTTTTATTATTCATCTACCAAGAATTCACTGAGCGCCTATAATTGCCAGACTTTAAGCTGGTCCTAGAAATACACACGCGAATAGAAAGTAGCGTCTTCCTCAAGGCCAGTGACTTAGTGACAGAAATGTATATTAGACATTATTGAAGCATTTGATATGAGAACATAACCCAATCAAGAGTTTCAAAAATCAGAGAAGTTTCTTTTACTCTCACAATTTCTTGGTGTTACTTCACTTTGACCAATAGCTACTTTTTGACCTTGCTTTTTTCAAAGTAGATCGAATTGTCTACATTAGTTTGATGAGGTCCTGGTCTCAACAGTACCAGAAAATCTCATCCTGTGCAAAGTATAGTGAAAATAATGCTGGTCTAGCAGCTCTTCACTGCATCTTTCTATGCCCAGTTGTTCACCTGTAAGACAGGGATGATATTTTCAAATTCCCAAAGTTGTTATACAGATCAAATGAGATATAATGTAAAAGCAATACAAATGCTATGTGGTATAAAAAAGGGTTTTAATTTGACTATTAGCCAATATTGTAAAATTTAGAAAATAATGTGGTTTGTAAAATTTCATCACTGAAGAAAATGGTTTTGAATGTCACCCTGTTTTCCTTTTACAAGAATAATAAACACGGAGTGCTTAGGAGTGTGATTTAGAGAAATTTAGCACTAACATCACAGTTCAAAAACATCTGGATATACATTTTACCATTTTCCTCTATATGGAAAAATTGCCCAATTTTAATGCACAGCTACAGTTTGCATTCAGGTGCAAGGAATTATTCTTCCAATATTTCAAGTTTATCATTATGAAGGCTTTATGATATTGATGGAGGAACACTGGACTAAGAATTAAATAAAAAAAAAAAAAAACTAGAGCTACTCATCTGCAATTATTTGTGTTATTCTGCTTAAGTTTCGGTTTACTCTTCTGAAGAAAATAGGGATAATAATTACCATTCTATTTACTTCATTAACCCGTGGGGATGAATAATTGGGTGAAGCCTGAAATGCCATAAAGATAAAAGGGGCTGTATCTGGAACTGGAGTAACAGGGCATCTACTGCACTGAGAGAGTTAAAACTGTGGTAAATGCAACTTTCCTAGAATGTGGAATTATTCTAATAGTAAAAGCTGCCCTGGCATTTCCTTTATGTGAGTTATTTGTACAGAAATCATAGCCATGATTTTCATTGCCTTTTCACGAGTCCTGGGAGGCAAGAGCCTCTGTGAGAACCTTATGGGTATGTCTGCCTTAGGACAGAACTACTGCCAAAGAGACTAGTGTTTAACCATCTACCTGGGAATATTCCAGCTAAACAGTACTCCATTTTTTAAAGTTTATTTGTTTTAAATGAATTAAATGTGAAACAGCACATGCGCATGCTCAGGTCAGAGAAAAATGGACTTTTTCCATAATGTCAGAAGATGTGGAATCTTGGTATTTGGACACATTTACACAGCAGTATTTTATGAGGGATCAGAAAAAGATGAAACTAGAAAGGATTATATATATAGCTATATCTATATTCCTTGGTGTAAAATAATTGCATGATGTATGGTAAGAGAAGCTTTAGAGTCCGTATGATAACAATGCAACAGATACGATTTCACGGAGGGGATAAGGCTTTGAATGGCTCGTCCCTATGAAATGTAAACCAAAACAATTTTTCTTCTCAAAGCAGGTGATGGAGCCTCAACAATTCCATAGATCTCCATCACAGGACAGCAAACTGCCTGCTCGTCCTGTCTCTTCCTAGAACCCCCTTTTAAATTGTTGATTGCACATAGTTGAGATAATTGGATGAGGCTATTAATTTTCTTATTGTTGGACTTGTTCTCTGTATCCACCGTCCCCAGAAGAGTGTCAGGTACTTAGGAAGAATTCCTTTATTACTTCTTGAAGGACCGAATGAAGAAATGAAATATATGAAAAATAACATAGTGTCAATCCCCCTATGGCAAATTTAACAGCTTTCCTGTAACAAGATTTATCTGAATATACAGCTTGCCTATTTGTTGTACAATTTTTGAGGGAAGAGATGGCAATTTATTTATCTTCCTATTGTTACACAATCCTTAGTGCCTTGTACTTGGTAAAACCTCAATAAATGATTGTTGAATGTATGAATATAAATACATTTATTTAAATATAATTTGGATATTCCTCATGGTATATCAACCTATAAATGAGTGATGAATTGTAACAAAAAAACCCCACATCCGTTCATGACTCCTTTTTAAAAGGCTATTCTCCATGTGAAATTCAACCGAAAATGACTCATATTATTATTTAATGTGTTTTGAAACTATAGATGTCTTTTTTCCATGAACAGAATGCTTTTCATAAATACTCAAGTTCTAAACATATTGATTTAAAATAATTGATTAAGTTTATTGGATAGGTTAGTCATTTTTGAGAAAGAACAATTTAACAGTAGATAACTTGAGAAGAAGTTTAAATGACTGATAGTGAAAATGCTAGCCTAAGGCATAGCTGGGATAGCATGTTCTGATTTTCTGTATCTCCTCAGATTTCACCTACAGTCTAATTTCAATTTTACATGTTCCCATACTATCATTTGGAATTTATTGAGCATGACAGACTTTGTTGAAATGAACAATCCAAACAACATTTGAACATTTCTTTTGCTCTGTATATCTATCAAATTAAATCTTAATCCTTTTCTTTTTTATAGTCATGTTATTCAACAGTGTCCTGGCCACACTTTTTCCTATGGTGTATTCTCCAGTTGCTAATATAAGATAGTTTAAAAAGCATATACAATTATTAGTTTGATGGTAGTGTTTTCCCTTCGTGATCCTATGACATAGGACAGTTGAGGAAAAGACCAACATAATCCCAAAGTTTATTAAATGACTACACAGTGGAAGAAGCTATGTTTTCTTTCTTAAGGGCTCCATAAGGAAATTGTGAAATATTAAGAGTAAGGATATAAGCTTTACTGAATAACAGGGAAATTTTATATAGGGAGTGGGGAAAAAAGTATTTTTAAATCAGAGAATTAAAAAAACAAATGTAGTGTGTGAATGTGTGTGTATATGCCCTAATGGGGGACAAAGAAGAAGCAAAAAAAAAGGTGATTAAGAAATAGTCTTGGGGCACCTCGGGGGCTCAGTCAGTCAAGTGTCTGCCTTCTGTTCAGGTCATGATCTCAGGGTCTGGGGATGGAGCCCTGCTTTGGATTCCCTGATCCGTGGGGAGTCTGCTTCTCCTTTTCCCTCTGCTCCCTTTTCCTCTCCCTGTGTGCTTCGGCCCCTGACTCGTTCTCGAGGGCACTCTGTCTCTCTCTGTCTCTCTCTCATTCTTTCTCAAATAAATAAATAAAATCTTAAAAACGAAATGGTTTTCACTGCTTTATAATTTTAAAAATGTGCTGTAAATTAAATATAAGCGATTCAATTTAAAAATTTGGTCAACACTCAGCTTTTTACCAAAAAAAAAAAAAAAAAAAAAAAGGAAAAAAGTAGGATAAGAGGTTTAAAAATTAGAAAAATGTAAAATAGATACAGGCCCTTTAGGCAGACAAACAAGAAAATTTTGTTCCAGTGTTTCATACAAAGCCCAGTAGTTAAACAAAGGGTATTTTTCCTCTTACTGCCTCTCCTTTGGTCACTTTCTTTATTTTTCTTTTATCTAGGAGATGGTAGATTTTAGTGTTTTCTTTGATGAACTTGAAATATGAGTATTATATGTGGTAAAAGATGATAAATTACCTTGTTAAGTGATCTTCTTTTTGATAAATTAACTCAAGTTGGTAAGTAAACAATGAGTCATTTTTTTTTCTTTTGAAGCCATTGTGATATCCAAGACCCCAAGGAGCCCAATATCATATAGTAATCAATTTCAAAAATGGTGAGAGACACTATCAGGCAGTTCAATCCATCAAGACTGCCAAAATGGTACGGTTTCTTGGCTTTATTCCAACTCTCTTAAGTGTGTTTTTCTTCAAACAAAAAAAAAACTTCAGAAACCCTGTATATATTGCCTTCTGAGTCAGACATTAACTCTATAGCTGGACTATTGTATTCTTCCACACTGACCTCGTATTTCTATGTGATATAAATAAAATATTGAATAAATATGAGGTAAATATTTCATCCATGATTTTGCACTGTTTTGTTACACCAGTTTTGTTTTTGGTTTCTTTAATCTTCCATTCATCAAGAAATCTGGTTTCTTTGCTTTTGTCTTAAACCTTCCTCAATTCTACAATTTTTCTCAATACAGCAGCCACAGGGATCTTTAAAACTTTGGAAGGACCATATCACTCCTGAGCTAAAAACCCCCAACAGCTTCTCATAGACAATCTGCAAGAGCCTATGTTAGTCAATAGAATTTTAGTATTGATATTTAGAATTAATTGAGGCTTGTTTTTTGGATGCTACATGATCCATTTCTGAAATAACAATATATGCTTAAAAGAATGTGTATTCTACATATATGTATTAGATCAAGATTGGTTCTACATATATGTATTAGATCAAGATTGTTGATTGTATTGTTTACATCTACATCCTTACTAATAGTCTCTGTGTTTGGTCTATCAACTTCAGAGAGAAGTACTTGGAAATCTCTTACAGTCCTTGTTGTTTTGTCTTAATTTTTTTGTTTTATTTTTGCCTTAAAGAGGTTGAGGCTATATATTTAGATACATTTACACTGATGGCTGTATAACTTACTTAGACCATTTTTTCTTTTATTAATGAATAGTGTCATATTTTCTCCCCAATGTCTTTTATTAATATCCTTATCAAAGCATTATTTTGTTAAAAATTTACTCGTTCTCCCCCCACCATGATTTTATTTTAACATGTCTGTTTATTGTGTTTTAAATTTATTTTTGGTAAATACAGTGAGGTAATCCAATCTCAGAATCTCTATGTCAATAAGTTAAGTTTAATTTATTTTCACTGACTATAATTGCTAATGTGGTTGAGTATAATTCTGTCATCTTGGACTATGTTTTTCCTGGATTTTTATTGATTGTTGCTGTTTTCTTGTTTTTACCTTTCTTTCTTTTTGTAAATTGGTCTCCTCTACCCCATTTATGATTTTGAAACTGAAACAGCCTATTTATATATTCTGTATCTACTTATACATTTAACTGAACGATGTCTAAAATTACTGAACATCTCGATCCTCCTACTGATTTTATTACTTTGTTTATTCACGTAAATATTTTAATAATACTTATTTTAAAGTCATTTTCAGATTGCCCTACTATATTGAGTATGGGATTTCTTGTTTTTGAACCTATTGACTTGCTCATATTATGTTTTCCCTTATTATTTAAAAATTTTAAATGTGTATTTTATGTTAACTCTACCGGAATTAAAATTAAAAATAAAAATTAAAAAATAAAGTACTTTTTAGAACAAACTTGAAAAATTAAATTGTGCATACTTTACTGAAAATTGTTAACCTGTGAGAATCTTGTGCATGACTTAGCTTGTGGAAGCAGCAATCTGCTCCCAGCATTATCTCTGTCCTATCTCTACAGGATTAATTGTTTTTTGACCCAGTTCTATTGTTTGCTTCTTGACACATTCTGTACATTATAAATAAGTATGAATCTGAGTTCTACAATCTTTGGAAAGGGTGGATATTCTTTTTTAAATTGAAGAATTTTTTTTTTTTAAGATTTTATTTATTTATTTGTAAGAGAGAGAGGGAGAGAGAGCGCACAGGCAGAGAGAGTGGAAGGCAGAGTCAGAGGGAGAAGCAGGCTCCCTGCAGAGCAAGGAGCCCGATGTGGGACTCGATCCCAGGACCCTGAGATCATGACCTGAGCCGAAGGCAGCTGCTTAACCAACTGAGCCACCCAGGCGTCCCTGGATATTCTTTTTTAACTCATGGCCCAGAATATGTGGTCTACACCTGTGTTACATTTCCAGGCCAATGTGTAGATTTGTATTTTTGAGTTCACTAACCCTAATTCTCTTTTCTTAGATGAGACAGTTCCTTTTGGTTTTTGTATTTTTAGGTATACTTTGGTTTCAAAGTTCTGGCTTCTTGTACAAGATCTGTAGTGTTAGCTCTCATCCTTACTTACTCATGAAAACCCATCTCTACTTGTACATGTGTTCCTGAAACCCTGTGTACTCAACTTTATGTAGTTTGGAATGCATATGTGCCTCTATCTATCTATCATGTACATGGATGATCGTTAGAATTTTGTTCCTATAAATTCCAAAAGACCTTTTTGTGTTTTATGGTATTTTGTTAGCACAATTTTAAGTCCTGATTTCCTTATTCTGGTTTCAGATGAACACATTTTATTCATAGTTATTTACATCTAAACATTTTTTCTATCTATATCTCATTTAATTTTTTAAGGTAAAATATTATAACTTTTGTTTCTAATTTTATATGACTCCTCTATTTGCAGAAGATATTGATACGTATTGATATAATTGGTTTTTAAATTTTTTTAATGGTTTAATGTCACTAAGTATATGTCCTTTATTTATTTATGTTAAAGGTTTATTTATTTATTTATTTATCCAAGAGAGAGAGGGAGAGATCATGAGCAGGTGGGAAGGGTAGAGGGAGAAGCAGACTCCCAGACTCCCTGCTGAGCAGGGATCCTAATGTGGATCTTGATCCCAGGACCCTGGGATCATGACCTAAGCCAAAGGCAGATGCTTAACTGACTGAGCCACCCAGGTGCAGCACTTTTATTTCTTGTCTTTTTTAAAAAAAATTATTTTTACATTTTTCAAAGATTTTATTTATTTGTCAGAGAGAGCACAAGCAGGGGGAAAGGCAGGCAGAGGGAGAAGCAGGCTCCCTGCTAAGCAAGAAGCCTGATGTAGCACTCAATCCCAGGACCCTGTGATCGTGACCTGAGCCAAAGGCAGACCCTTAACTGATGAGCCACCCTAGTGACCCTGTTTTTAAATCTATAGCCACATGAATTCTGGTGAGCATCAGGTGTGTAGGAAGAGACAACTCACACACACGTGTACACACACACACACATACACAGCAGGCAGGGCATAAGGGTCAACAAAGATTTTGATTAAATTAGATAAAGACGTAATTTCTGGCCCAGAGAAGTTAAGTAATGTGCCCAGGGTGACACAGCTAGTACATAGTGGTGCTGGGATGAAACTCAGAGTCTGGTTTAAGACTCTGAGCATTCTAACCCTCTACTCTCAGGGTGTCTGTGTAGGAGGCAATTCTGGCTCACAAACCCTGTGATGAGTACAAGACGTAATTTCTTATTGAACATAATAAGTTTGCACAGAGCAGGAATTCATGGGATCAATCTCACCTGAGCTTTCCTTGAGCAAAGAGCAAAGACAGAGACTTATAAATGCTAGATCTGAGGCGCTCTGTTCTCATCTCTTTATACTCACCATTTGGTGCACCTTATACTGACAAACTGGGTGTGTCTATTTCAGGGAAGGTTTACAAACATTGATTCTCCTGGATCTCGCCCCTGGCTCAGTGTTAGCAAGGCCATGTGGCCCCTTGGGAAGACCTAAGACTCTGTGCACAGGTGTTTTGAATCGTTTCTTAGCCTTCAGCTTGCCACTGTCTTGGAAAGCCTGTTTCTCCACAGATCACTGCTAATTCTGATTTTCTAACGATTTTATCTGGATAGTTCTGATAATGAATTTGATCTAAATCCTTTATCCTTCAGTAGGATCCAATGAGCAATGCTTATTGAGCACTGACCATCTGCCAGGCAGAATGAGGGTGCTGGGGAAGTAGAGGAATCAGGCATCTTTACTGTCTCAAGTGGAGCTCGCCGTGTGGCGAGTTTGTGTTGATTGTGTGTTTTTCTTTTCTGATTATTATCATTGTTGCTATTGTTGTACTTGCTATTACTATTATCAACGTTTTACAAATAGTTAAGCATCTGCTTTGATAAAAGAGTAAAATCTCCATAAAGACTGGTAGTAGATCAACTATTCTGCGATGATTAGGTTATGCTCAACTCATAATGCTCAGTTTGGGGCATTAGACATTATATTTTAAGGGAAACATAGATGGCCATTTATTCAGAAAGGACCGGGATGTTGGGGGAGATTTGAAGCCACATTATATGAAAATTTGGCCAAAGGATTGGAGAAATGGAATTGTTGATAATAACGTTGGAAAGACTTGTATTCACCAATCCTTTCTTCCCTTTTTCACATAATATGATGACATTCAGAGTAAAAAGACTGTCATTCTTTATTTCTGTCAATGTGAATGTGGTGTTAACTGTGGCTCTTGGTACATTTCCTCGATTGTCGCAGATTCCCAATGGCTAATAGGAGGGATCAGGCCCCTCCACTGTTTATTATTCACCAAATACAAATGCCTATGGCTGGCTAAAGTTGGTTTTCATAAAAGGATGCTAAAAGCTACCATTGTAAACTAGAGAAGGCCCTTCACATTTGTTTCTGGTCAAATCCAAATGTGAATCGTCTTTAATTTATTTATTTACCAAAGAATAAATTATAGCTTTTCACACTGAGAATAAACTCTTTCCATCTGTATCTTCTCAAAATTGTGTTGTGCCACGCATGGGGCTTTTGTGAGCCACAGATAGAGTCACATTTCTTTCTACTAACTGAAACAAGCTTGTAGAAAGTTAACCATCAGAAAGTTAAATATTTGTTATGGGTTCTACAAATGGAAAATATGAACATGAAATTAGTTTTTCTTTTTATTGAAAATATGATCTATCTGTAGAATGGTCGGACACCAATATAAAAATGATTTCGGTGCATGATAAATTCATAGCTCGCTACATCAATTTGGGGGAAGAGAGGATAAAAAATTGGAACTCTGGCTTGTTATCAAATTCAAATCATTACCAGACAAGATCATGCTAAAGCCCAAATACTGTGGTTTGGAACTATCTGAATATATTCCAAATTACCCTTGGAAAACATCAGACAGGTTTAGATTCATTGAGCTTGTATAAGAAATTACTCTTTGCTTGTACTAGCTCCGTCTGTTCTAAGCTGCAATGAACATGTCCCTCCTTTTGTCTGCAGCCCTAGGAAAGGTGTCTCACAGGTGCATGTTGGGCCACTTGCTGGTAAAGGGTCACTGAAATTCCTTTCCAACTCTAATTTTAGTCAGGCTCCTTTTTAGAGATTTGAAGAGAGCATCAGAATAGAAAGGCTAGAATGCTTTATTCCTTCATGTCAAAGGAAATTTTATTCATATCCCTCCCCTCGCCCCATTCCCCTGATGTATTTAAGCTTGGATAGACCATTTTGTACGTTGGTTCAAGGTTAACTTCAAAACATCTCTGGACACACCTTGCTTAAGTCCTGTTGGATATGTGATTTCAGTAAGTTAATGTTTATGCCGGCCCTAGTGAAGAAGTTGGACAGAGGTTTTTTTTGTTTTTTTATTTTATTTTATTTTATTTTTTTTTTTTGGGCACACTGGCCAGGAGATATAAAGTCTGAGATACTCCAGCACTTTTTCAAATCATCTCTTTCAATGAAAACTATTCGTAGTTTCATCCTTTCTCTCTTTGCTGTCTCTTCTCCTTCCCACCAGCACCTTCCAAGAGAAATTTGCACAGTTTACATAATGTAGAAATACACATTTTTAATCATGACATATTCAGAAGCCTTTGATTTACAAATAGTACTTGGCATGTATTGAGTTCTTAGGCCACAATGGGATATTACTGACATAGTGGAAACTTTAAAAATAATGTACATTTTTCCTCAAAATCATCATCTTCTACTTTGTTGCCTTACAAAAAATGAGGAATGCCTTTAAATAGTTTTGTTTTTCCTTATGAAGAGATGCAAATATACATATTTTCTATTTACTATGTACTTGCATATCTCACATAAGAGTTTATTTTCTAGTAAGCCTTTATATTGATGTGTAATCTAAGCCAAACAGGACAAAACTTTCCCAGTCTTAGAATATCTTTCCCTTTGTTTTCTTCCCCACAATGGCAACTTCACTTTATTTTTATTTCCTCATTTGCTCCCATTTCTTTCTCCCTATAGTGACACAGGGCTTTTCCAGAACACAAGGTGCGGTTCCCAGCTCCCTTTCCAGATGAGTATGAGCATGTGGAAGTCATATGTTCTAACATGTTCTATGGTGGATGCTAGGATATCTTTTGGAGATAGGAACATAGTCTTTGTCTTTGTCTCGTCTCTCATTTTGCTGCCCTACAGCGTGGCTATAGGCCATCTTGGAGCCTAAGCATGAGGCTACCCTTAGGAGTGTTAGAGCAGTGCCTGGAAAAACCCGGAGGGCTGCAATTCACATCGTGGTTCCTATGAATAGTATCCCTTGGAACTGAGTGAGATAGCAGCTTTAGAACCTGGGTCCCTGAGAGCTTCATGGGGTAGTGTCATTACACCAGTGCCTTTATCCCCAGAATTCATGTATGTGGGGAACAAACTTCTTGTGGTGGCCATCGTGAATTCAGAATGTAGTGTTAATTGTAGTTGAAGCTAATATTGTCTCATATGCTCTTTATCTGAAATAAGTTTATAGTCCAGCTGGAAAATGAATATGCATATTTATGAGGATATAAAACAACTGACAGATTATGTGACAACAGGTATGAATATAAAACTGAATTGTCACATATTAGTGGAGGTATTGGGTCTTCCACATCTTAGAAAATAGATAGAAGGTGAGAATTTCATAACAAATGACCTAAAGACAAAAATAAAATATGTTGAAGATATTCTACTAATTTTAATCAGAATTTTCATAGTTTTCATTAATAAATTTAAGATATTACCCTTCAGTTGTGTCAAAGTCAGGAGTCTCAAGCTACATATATAATATAACCAAACACTGTGATACTACATGTGTTGCTTTATTAATGAATATGTGAGGAATTCTGTCACTGAACAATTGTTTCTTCACATTGCCTTGTTACATATGTAGAAATTTTTTGTGTCTTTTCATCTAGAAACTTCAGAGTTCATTAGGCCATGATAAGTCAGATATACTTAGACATGACCCAATATGTTGGCATGCAGAAAGTGAGTAATTTTACTCACAAACATATTATTTGAAGCAATGCTGTTTGGGTTGTGTTCTACAAACAGAATTCTGATGAAATTCTAATGTACTTCCCATAAATAAATAAAATACTTGATGCATTTATGGTTTATACACAGCATTATTCAGTGTACTTCTTTCCTGATAAGGAAAAACTTACATAGCATTGATGAGAAACAAATTTTTCACTTATAACATTACATGTTTGGTGATTGGAAAACTATTCAAAGATTAGTTTCTGGCTCCAGTCATTTGTTATTCATTTCTTTCTTTCCCTCTCCCTCTCTTTCTTCTCTCTCCTTTCCTCTCTTCCTTCTTCTCTTTCCTTCCCTTCTTCCCTCCCTGCCTCCCTGCCTCCCTCCCTCTCTCTTTCTCTGCTGCACACCGATTTCCAGCTAGGCCTTCAAAGACATGCTCACATCATAGTACCCCTCTGGCTCTGTCATATGTTGGTAGGAAGAATTGTGGGAGGCATTTTTGGCTAGCAATCACTTAGTTATACACAGAAATCACTGTAAATCCAGCAAATCTAAATTAAATGTTTTTCCAGATAATTTCCCCTTAGCTGGATCTCATAAATGTCCTTGGCAACTCTATGGTCACCCAGAATGAAGGATGGAAATGGAAAGAAAGTTGGAGTAGGAGATAGATTTCTTAACAAAATTTGGCTAAAATATTTAACTTTAGAATATCACTAACCTTTGGGATCCTGGAAGGGTCTTATAAATGTGAGGGATGCTGAAGTTTCAACTGCTTTGCAGCAAACCTGCTTTTATGCAGTGCTACCATTTTAAAGATGCAGATTTTTAGATCTAAAATTGAAATGCTTGACTCCACGTTGTTGGATAACAACATAAAATCACACTTATGACAGAGATTATTTTTAAATCCAGATTTCATTTGTAATTCTTCACTGGGTGGCCATGCTTTATGGGTCTTATTCCTTCTGTTTCATTTTATCATGGTCTACATGACACCCACAATACTTTCTGATAGTTACTGGCCATGCTGTGCTACTTTAACTCACTTAAAGTTTTAGTAACTTTTTTCTTCTTGCCTTATTAAAGAAGGAACCCTTTGGCTGTTTTTTTCTTCTATCTTCTCAGTTCTTCTGAGGTTGGGTTATTTTGCAGTGTGCAAGCAAGCATGGTGGATGGTCTGTCTACAATACAGATCTTTGTTGACGGGTCTGTAGTAGCGAAGCCATCATATTTTTATATTAGTATCCACTATGTTAAATGTGTCACATGTTGCACATCCATACATGTCCCCACTATATTCATATTTTCCTTAAATCTAAAACAATGCAATATATTTTGTTAGCTATTTTCCAAAAGAACTAATGTTATGTTTTTGGTAGAATGTCCTGGTCAGTTGTTTATTAGAGATACCAGTTGTATTTTTTGTCCTTAGGTAGAGAAACATATAAATAAAATATATATTTTCTTGACTTAACTTTTCATCTCAATATTTATAGTAAGTTGTGCTTGACAGGAGTACCACTAGCTTAAAAATTCTCCACATCGGGCTGGTACCATGACCCCAAATTTTACACATTTTTTTATGCTGAAAATAAAAACCCATACTTTTTATTTGGGGATAGTTTATAATACTTAGTGATGATATATGATAAGAACTGGGTGTTTATATTACCTGTGTCAAGATTCCCTTAGGTCTATAATTAACATGTTTGCCAAATGCTATACAATTTCTCTGATGAATGTACTCACCCTTTTAACTGAGTGACCCAAAGATATGTTGTATTTTAATCTCCACCTGACTTCTACATTCACTTTTTCCAAACATTTTATTTGGCATTTATCACATTTAGTGCTCTCCCATTCTTTTCATCCTTCTTGTTTTATTGATGAATAATGAGAATGTTAGCACTGCTTATCTTGACTTGGGCAAATGAAGAGTGACTTACCTAAGAGCCTCTCGCCTGAATCAACTGGATGATTTCTGTGTGTTTGCTTCCAGTTTTAAGCTATGATTGCTTACACCTAACAGTAGCTATAAAATACACATTTATAGGGAAGGCTCTAATCTCACAGTCAACGAAAGTAATCTTATTCTGTGATACGACTATAAATGAAATCACACCCCACAAAGGCTAGTCTGACGCCCATATAAAACCAAAAGGGTTTGAGATACAAGATAATTCAAAAAAGATAGCTTAATAGGCTTCTTATCTGTGTGAGCCACTTTTTATTTTCCCATTCAGTCATTGCTGTGTGAATATTCTTAAAATACATTCTTAAAATTAATGGGTTAGTAATCTTTGTGAAAGATTTTTTTTTCCCAGAGAGATGGATTAGATGGCTATGATGAAGGTTTAAAACCAAATTCATAATAATATGATAAACCATTTCAGCATAGGAAAAAGAGTTAAGGAAGAACATCCAAATGACATTCATTCTGAAGATGCTAACTGGGGACAAAATGTGGGTGTCACCAGGAGTTGTCATATACAGAAGTACTTGAGTTACATAAAGGGTTATGGTAAATACATTTCTCACTGTGTGTGTGCATATATATGTATATTTGTGTATTTGTATGGATATATACATATGTATGTACACATACATTTAGGTACACTGACACATATATAAACATCAGGATAGAATATATAGATGTAGATATTTAGGATAGAATATATTACTCTAAGTATTTTTTATGTGATATATACAGCAAATACTGGCATCTTAATTTGAAACAAGCACTGTTCTCATTTCAGTGTTCATATATGCATGGATATTATAAAATGTACATATGTGTATAATCATATTACATGTAAATAATTTTCCTTTCATCAGGAGAAGCCAAACTCCTATAGCATAGTTGGCTTACCAAGCCTCAACTTAGGCAACTTCATCACTTTAACACTTTTTAAGTCTAGCACATTCCTAAAATTGCTGAATTCATCTTCTGCAAGAAAAAGAGATTGTTCTTGCGTCTTATCTTTTAAGTCTTCATGCTGCATTGATTCCTCCTGAATTAGATTCCAACCAAGAGACATATTTTTAAGTTTTATCTTCTATTTACAAACTCAAGACTGTCAGTCTGCTTAGTCATGCTGGATTGATGTTTAGTTATCATCAAAGATTTTGCCGAAGCAGATTCAGCCACACATTCTTTTTTCCTTTATTGCTTACAGCACTGTTCACAGTAGAAAGTACTAATTGAAATGAGAAGGCATTTTTGTGAATTAACTTCCTCTTGTCTTTAGTATTATGTGTCTGTAACTCTGCAAGTAGTTCGTATGGTTTTGCTCTTCTAATATCACATTTTTATTTGCTCTCTGAGATACAAGAAGAATGTATGTAAAATACGTAAAGGGAAGAAACATACATTAAGAACAAGGGACTGAGTAGGTAGGAAAACATTTACTGAGAGGCAATCGCAAGTTCTGCTTATATGGTATGCCTTTTCTAAATGAGGTAATAGTTCTTGCAAACTCCTGAGACTTTCAAGGGATATTATTATTATTATTTTTTAAAGATTTTATTCATTTGGGGCGCCTGGGTGGCTCAGTGGATTAAGCCGCTGCCTTCGGCTCAGGTCATGATCTCAGGGTCCTGGGATCGGGTCCCGCATCGAGCTCTCTGCTCAGCAGGGAGCTTGCTTCCCTCTCTCTCTCTCTCTGGCTGCCTCTCTGTCTACTTGTGATTTCTCTCTGTCAAATAAATAAATCTTAAAAAAAAAAAAAAAAGATTTTATTCATTTATTTGACAGATACCTGTGATTGGAGAGAAGAAAGGGAGAATGATTGGGTAGGAAGGGTCCCAAACTGACCAGGCTCAAGATTACTGGATTTCATAGAAAAAAGCCTGCTGTAGTTTCCCCATAATCCTTAGTCATTGGCTAGGAGTAGTCTGTGGAAAGTGTGGCCTCCGTGCAAAGATGGTGGTGGGTCTGGAGGCAGATGCGGTAGCAGAGGCCGTCTACACAGCCAGAGATATGCACTCTGAATATTAGTACTTTCAACTGCCACTCAGGCTGAATTCATATCTATGATTTTTTTCCCCCATCACTAAAGTCACCGCCTCTCCTGAGTGGGCCAGAAGGTGGGCTTGAGAAGAGAGCAAAATGTTTATTATTAGATGGAAGCAGAGCCCTGTACATACTCTCATTTCCCAGATTCTGAAATGAGAATATGTACAGGGCTCTGCTTCCATCTAAGTTGTACCAAATGTTAGTGACTTGAGGTGGCAGAACGTCTTGAGAGGAGACCAGAATTCTGATGCTTTGGGACAGAGCATGGTCCATGAGATGTATGAATTGTCAGGGGAAGGATTCTTCCTCTACTACTTGGACCCACTACCGTTAAAAACAGAACAAGAAATAGTGACTGAGATTTTTTCCTACCCAGGAACCAGGAGAGCACTAATGCAAGTTCATGGAGAAAAAAGGTTCTTTCTTGGTGTTTTAGCATAGTACTGAAGGCGTGCAAGGGGTCCAACTGCTGGCAGGAGCAGAGACAGCAAAATGTTCCATTAGAAGTGGGCTTGCTGGCTCACAAAGTACTCTAACAGCTTATTCTTAGCTTCCCTGTATAGACAGCTCTTAGAGAAGGTTGACTGGGTGGTCCTGCAGAAAGGAGCATAGAGAAACTTCTAGATCCCTTCCACCTGATTATGAGAGCCATAGAAAAAGGAAGGGTGGCTCAGGCTGACTCTGGGTCTAAGCACACTGTACAGCCATTTTAACTGTAGAAATGAATAGAAAAGGCAAATAGAAAAGGCAATTCGCCTAGAATACCTAAGGGCTCTCAGCATCCAAAGAGGGAAAGAATAAGTATAACTTCTAAAAGAAAATTATGAAGGCCTTTAAAAAAAATATTTATTTGTCAGAGAGAGAAAGAGAGAGCACAAGCAGGGGGAGCAGCAGGCAGAGGGAGAAGCAGGCTTCCCGCCAAGCAAGGAGCCCAGTACAAGACTCTATCCCAGGATCATGACCCCAGCCAAAAGCAGTTTAACTGATTGAGCCACCCAGGTGTCCCTCATGTGGCCCTTTAATCTGATTTTTCAATATTAAAATTTAGTACCAGAAAACAGGTAGATATAGATGGCAATTTTAAGTGCCGCAATGGAACAATAAAAAAAGCTAAGGAGAGGCAAAACAGTTAAAAGACCTGGAATTAAAATTCAACATTGTTTTGAAATTCTAAATTTAAATTCAGTGATAAATTCAGGGATGATCTCTTTTAATCTTCATCTCTGAAATGACTGGGTTTTGCCATTTAAACTTTTTTTTTTTCTTTTTTTAAATCGTAATGCACTGTGGCTGTTATACTTTCTGAATTTTTAACATTTAAAAATATGTTACCTTTTACTTGAATAAATTCTTACCTGGGTAGTATACTTTTGCATCACATTTGTTCACATTGTGCAACTGTTTTCTGGTACTGCATATTTCTATGGTGAAGTCCAAGGCTGGCTTGATTTTTCTATCCATACAGGTGACTTGCTTTCTCTGTCTAGAAGCTTGAATCACTCTTTCTTCATCCTTGAAGTTCTATGGCTACACCAGACCCAGACATTCTGTCTCATTTTTTTTTCCTCTGTCCTCTTCAACTGCAGATTCATTTTTTTCTCTTCTGTAGTACAGATTCATGTATGTAATATCATATATTGATATTATGAATATATCTAATATTCATGTATGTAATATCAAACATATCATCTTGTTGGGTTTTCTACTTCATCTTGTTCATCTTTCTCTATATTTTGTGTATATTATTTTCTATTAACTTTCTTTAAGATCTTACACATCCTGCATTTATATTGATTATCTAAACCCTTTAATTCATGCCAATTAACTTTTGAATCACACATATTTTGGTCAATCTGCTTCTAATTTACTATTAATTCTGTAGTAAAGTTGTTTTGTCCTCTGTTCCTTTTGTCAATATTAAATACTCATTTTTAGCCTACCTGGATATTAAGATCTCAACTCTGATATCTTATTTAAGTCGTGTTTTTACTGTGTATTTTATGACATAAATGTCTTAGTTCATTTGGGATTGTTGCCACCACATAATTTATCTAATTTAAACAAATATAAACTCTTTGTTACTTTATAATTATATTTAAATAAAGGTCCAATACGGATTCAAAATAAATAATTATGTTATGACTAAGGACAACAACAATGTATAATATAATGGTCAAAACATCCTTGTGGTTTTGGCACTTAGTTTAGGGATTAAGATGTTGAATGACTGAGGCTAAATATGCTCCTTTGATCTTCATTTTCTCATCCATATTCAGTGTTCCCAAGAAGATTTCACATTTTGACTAATTAATTGATTTATAAAAATGGAAATTGAAATGATATGAAATTAAAAACCTTCAATGACATGAATCTTTGGAAACACTGTAATGCTCTCTCTAAAATGTTGAAAAGATAATCTAAAAGCTCAGTTCCAAAGAAATCTTTGAAATCACCAGTGTTATTGAGATATATTTATAGCATCTTAACAGCTTGAAGGGGAAAATATAAGTTAAGGAAATAAATTCGGTTTGATCTTATGACTGGTCAGATCTAATGTTTATGCCTGATGTTCAGAAGAATTAATTTTGATACATTATTACAAAAATAAATAATGTCTTCTTTCATAATATATAAAGATGACATATTTGTTAGGAATCACTTCGAACTAACTTTAAGATGAAAAGGAATATAGTAGAATTACATTGGCTAAGCTTCTGGCTAAACACGGAGTATTTGAGCTTCAGAAATAACTAGAACAGTGTAATTTGGATGTTTGTACATCAATTGGGAAATTGTAGCTCTTTCTTCTTTTCTTTGGGTATCCAAATTCTTCGTTCTTATTATAGATTTGTTTTCTTCATGTAAGAAAAGAATATGGGTACAGAAGCTATGGATTTTGCAACTCTCAGTCTTAAAATTACTATAGACAGACCTTGGCCCCATACCCAGGAAAGGAGCTCAATGGATTAGCTCAGGACAGGAATCTCTAACCATTCCTATCAACTACGAATTTTCAAATAGATTTTGCCCATACGTCTTGAGGTTATTGGTTGCCCACTCGTGTTTGAAAATGAAAGAAGAGGTAATTATTTCAGACAGATTGTGTGTTTTCTCTCTTTTGTCCAGGTGAGTATGTTCTTGGTGGACTGTCTCAAAAATGAGAGGCTTGACTGGAGATTCTGGGTACATTGGTGGAATTGGCTCGCTGACAATCTTCATTTTGCAGTCTAGGATGGGAGAGCAGAATAGTTGACTGAGGATTCTATAAAAAAGCAGAATTATCCAGGTTTTCCTGAGGCATCAACATTTTATTTCTTTCGGCAGATGATTCAGTTTTGAACTGAGGAGACCTCTAGTTTTTGTCTATCCATAAAAATTGCAGGACAGGAGTGGGTACAAAGATATCAACTGATAAAACCATTTCATAAATGAAACTTCATTTAAGCCCCATGGTCTACCCTAATCCACACACCTGTTTTTCTTTCATTCTTTTTCTGTTTCCTTGTTTTATTGCCAGTATGTAGTTCTGAACCTTTCCAAGATTCTCCTTGAAAAGAATAGCTTAGACTTACACAGCAAGCCCCTCGTTCAAGGGATGTGGGTTAAAGTTTCCTCTGGTCTGTTTTGTCCTTCAATACAATTTCAAATACTTTTCATTTCTTGGATATGTGTTAATATCTTAACTCATATCTGCTGACCATAAATTTGATTTAGGGTTCATATTCAAAATATTTAAAACCCATATGACATTGGGAAAAAGAGACAAGGAGTTAAACCAGTATTATCAGTAGTAAACAACCGTGACAACAGACTGAATGACAGTGTTGGTTTTTCCTTTTTTTCCCCCCATGTTGCTATTATTATAAAAGTCTTGGGAGAAAGTGCAGTAAAGACATGACAATTTAACTTTAGAATAATTTATATATTCTTTCTCAGTTACCTGCTTCATATTTGCATTGTGTGAGACCAAAAAACCAACATAAAGTTATAGGCAGTATTGTTAAACTAAGCTTCTGACCCTCGATCCTATTTTCATATTAGTCCATTCTAAAGTTTTAAATTCTATGTGATGGAGAAACATAATATTAGACTAACATGGCTTTAATGAAATTATAATTTAGACTTGGTTAAAATTGAGAGGGGACAGTACATCATAAACTAGAAGTTGTGAAGCTCGTTTCGTTTCAGAAATAGGCATTTTAAGGGGGAAATAAGTACATATGTTTCAGATTTATTTACATTTGAATAATTAAATTAATCTTATTCAGAGCTCTTAGACACTGCACACTTCTCTTCATTACTCCTCTTTCATTCTGTCTCTCGTAAGAGCTAGAGCAAATGTCTTCATACAGCTTCAAGAAGCAATTCTAAACATACGTATCTGGATTAAAATACAAACCAAGTAAAAGTAATGCCTTTCATTGCCATACTGTATTTTATCATGGTAGAATCAGTTTTTCATTTGCATTTTGATGACTTTTCTTTCAGTTTATATTCAGTTGGTATAAGGTTATATTCTTAAAATATCAGATAATTCAGGTCCCAAATTATGTAATTAATTGAAGAATGTAGTTTTAATACATTCTGTTTTAGAATAAATTGATACTGCATTGACTTGACCATAGAAAACCACATAGTGATTATACTAACTATCAAACTAAAGGAGATCCAAGAACTCCTTTGTCTTTTGAGAACTGTAGTCAATTAATGTGGAACATTCCTTGGCACTCCATATGCTAGTTAGGTGGCAAAATTTAGTTTCATTATAATGCCCTTATCTTTTATGCATTAGGCTTACTATTTTACAACCATTATTTTTCTTGTTCTAAGGATGTTTTTGAGAACTTTGTTTGCCTTATGACAGTGTCTTATTTTTTCAAGTCTCTATACTTTTGATAGAAACATCTCTTTTTTTAAGTTTATGGAAACAGGATTATGGAATTGATTAAGATCCCACTTTGAAGTTGCTATCGACAAAGCTAAAGCCATATTTGTTGGTTATTCCCCAGTAGACATTTTACAGGCATAACTTGGAGATATTACAGGTTTAGATCCAGACCACTGCAATGAAGTGAATATTGCAATAAAATAAGTCAAAAGAATTATTTTTTAACACATATAGAAATGAGGTTTACACTGTACCATCGTTTTTTAAATGTGCAATAGCATCATGTCTAAAATACAGTGTACATACTTTAATTATAAATATTTTATTGCTAAAAAATGTTGACCATCACCTGAGCTTTCAGTGAGTTTTAAGATCGCCAGAACAAATATAATAATAATGAACAAGTTTAAAATATTGCAAGAATTACCAAAATGTGACACAGAGACACAAAGTGAGCAAATGCTGTTGGAGAAATTGTGCCTCTAGACTTTCTCAACAAAGGGCTGCCACAAATTTTCACTTTGTAAAAAATGCAATTCTGTGGAGTATCATAAGGTGATGGAATCTTAATAAAGTAAGGTGTGCCCGTATATCTTACTTTTTTTTTTTTTGTATGTACTATTCTTATTCCTGGCTTTGTCTTAGTTACTTTTTAAAAAATCTTAGTTATCTTCTCCACATTTCTTTGCTCACATTTTCTCACTACTTTTATTTGTACTATAGCACTTAAATATAAGTGTAAATATAATATAAATATAAATAGGTTTTAGTATTTTCAAGTTACATAAAATCCTTTCTGGGCAATGTAGAAACTAAATGCTATTTTTATTAATGACGACTAGAGTAGTAACATCTCTTGCTGTTTATAAAGATAAATTGATTGGGAGTTAATTTTTAGCTCATTATATTATTTTTCCAATTAATTTATTATGTAGGCTGAGTTGCAAATTTTTAAAGTTTTGTCTTCCTCAGATTTTACAACTTTTCCTTAAATATATGAAACATACAAAGAAATCTTAATATCTGGAAATATGTGACTTATGTATTATTTTACATAATAGTTACTAAGGAAATTCATAGTATGTTTATAAAAATGTACATACTTTGTTGTTTTTCTCTAATAAAATTAAGAGATGGTCTAATTTTAATAGATTAAATAAATGAACGAAATCAGATTTTACTTTTTTTCAAGATTCATTCTAATACTAATAATTCTAACCAGCCTCTCCCCCCTAAAAAATTTATCATACCAACAAACCACACAGATAACCCTCTCAATGTCATGTGATACATTCAGAGACACGTAAATATTCCACAGATATGTATTGGATGCCTCTATGTTCCCAGACATTTTCCAGCACTTAGAGTAAAGCAGCAAATAAAATAGCAGCAAATAAAAAAGACCTACCCTCATGGAACTTCGATGCTCGTGAGGGGAGATGGGCAACAGTAAATAATAAAATGCATAATTAATTGTGAAATGTTTTAAGAAAAAAAAAATGAAAGTGGAGATAGGGGTTATGGAAGGATGTGGGGCTTAAAGAATGAAGTAAGCACGGGGCACCTGGGTGGCTCAGTGGGTTAAAGCCTCTGCCTTCAGCTCAGGTCATGATCCCAGCGTCCTGGGATCGAGCCCCACGTCCGGCTCTCTGCTCCGCAGGGAACCTGCTTTCTCCCCTCTCTGCCTGTCTCTCTGCCTACTTGTGATTTCTCTCTCTCGGTCAAATAAATAAAATCTTAAAAAAAAAAAAAAAAAAAAAAAAAAAAAGAATGAAGTAAGCAGACGGAGAAGCCATCACAGAGAGAGAAGGTGACATTTGCACAGAGACCTACAAGAGGCAAGGGGGTGGCCCTTGCAGACATTCAGATAACCGCAGACATTGAAGGCACATGACCTGCGGGGGAGCTTGGCCACTGCGTTGGAGAAATAGCAAAGTGATCTGTTTCTGGAGTGAAGTGGGAAATATGGAGAGTAGTAAGAGAAGATGGCCAACGTTTGCAGGGCCTTGTTGATGATTGTAAAGGATTTCATTTTCTATTTTTTTCTTTGCTGGGAAGAAACACGATTGGAAAATTTTGGATGTAGGATTGCTGTAACATGAAGTGCTTTAAAAAGAATCACTCTGCCTGCTCTGGCAAGAAAAGATTTAAAAGCGTTGGGTAGAGAACCGAAGGCTAAAGAACCATTAAGATGCTATCGGCAAAAATTCGTGTGAGAACATACCTAGTAAGACTATAGAGGCTTAGATCACAGACATAGAAGTGAGGAGAGGTTGGGTTTGAAGGTTAGGTCCACAGGTCTGTTCAAGACTGGATGCAGAGTTTAAAAAAAAAAAAAAAAAAAAAGTCAGTGAAGATGCTGGGATGGTGCCCTGAACAACCAGAAGGATGGAGTTGCTAGAAACCAGGTTGGCAATATTGCCACAAGGGTGGATTTGCTGGGACTGATCTGCAGTTTACTTTTGCTCCTTTTGAGTTTGAGATTCTTCATGCTTTCTCTCCACTTAGACCTCCAAGGAGAGAGGCCAAGTAGATTAAATATTAACCAGCATTGTGTGTGGATGTAATTGCATATTTATAAAACTCCGATGATCCAGAAAGTTTAGAAGGTCCCGTTTTCAGCTGACAAGATGTGTTTTCCCATCAGCTATGGCCACGCATTTCTGCTGCCTTCATTGTCTACTATAGTAAGGATGCTGGCTTCTACTTGATTACATAACGTGTTTAATTCCCCATTCGTATGGAAGAGATGCACATAAGTCATCTTTTACAGCTCCCTCCTCTCCAAATAATAGCAAGTATTCCCTCATATCCTCACATGGTTTTCAGGTCAGTAAGAAATCCAAGGATAGAGACAGGAATGTGCCATTAGCTTAGGTTCCCCCAACTCCCACCCCACCCCAAAAAGAGACTGATTCTTCCACTCTAAAAAGTAACAGAGGTAAATACGTGTTTAAGATTATCGAGGACATTTTGTATTAAAGGGAGTGAAAACAAGTAGGTTGTATCTGGTGATAATATTAGCAGGACACTTCCTCTGAGAGAGTCTTGCTTGTTAAGGCTGTAAAAGGAGCGACAGATAAGGTGGAGTGCTTACAACTTAGCAACAGCTTGGAAAGTATTGTCAATAAATGCTCCAGTTTGAAATGGGGCCAAGTGATAGGATGTGATAATATTGTACAATTGAAGCAGCACTTGAGTATCTAATCTTGGGATTAGAAAAGATCTGGGGCTCACACCACTGAAACCGTGTCAGGGTGGAATTTATAGCTCTTCTCATTGATATTAATAACAACCCCAGATTAGTGGGAAGCAAACTTTGATAGAGTTTACTGCAACATATCTAGGATAAAGTGTGGAAACTTGCTCTTTATAACAGGAGAAAAAAAGAAATAAGACCTACTTCTCAAAAGTGTTGTAATAGAAACTAAAGCATCTGGTTCCTACTATCACCATGTTGTGTATAAATGTTTCCAAAGATCTAGTTTCTTGATAATGGCCTTTGGTAAGTTCATTTAAGAACAATCTGGCCTCCCAGAAGCATTTCTCTACACAATGACTTCACACGTGAGAATCATTTGCTAACCTAGCCTTTCACAGTCAGCCTAATGTGGAGACAGTTTGCATTCAGTTCATCATCTGCATACAGGAAATTCCGCAGAAGCGTGTTGCCCTGTCACCAATAGGCGGCCAAGAAGCTGGGAGGGAAGGCAAGGAGGTGACCAAGGGAGGAAGAAGAGGCTGAGGGAAGAAGGGAAACGAGAGAGGAATGGAGTGCGAGAGAGAATACAAATTGGAAACAGAAGCTTGAATGGGAAAATGCCATTTTAGAAAGTAATCTTTTGAATTCTGTTTTTAAAGTCGTGCCTAGAAGCTGTCCAAACTACAGCCAAATAATAAGATTATGTCTGATTCCTGATCCTAGCACTGTCAGGCTTGGTTAGTGTGATGTCTATAATGTATTTGGTGTGGTTACTTTTTGTTTTGTAGCACAGCAGGAACCCTCTACATTAGACATAAATTGTTTACAGGTTTTTTTTTTTTTTTTTTTTTTTGGTCATTGCTGTATTTGCATGGAAATTTCAAAGTGAACATTTTTACTTTACAATATGGTTCTATTTTGGGGGGAGGGGTGGTCCAAACTGACAGATACGACTACTCCAACACAAATGAAAATCCCTACACACAACCAGTGATTCTCTTTCATGAGAGTTAGAGGGATTTCATGTTCTATGAAAGTTTTACATCAGCCTAAAAAAGCTTTGCTTATTTTTCTGTTAAGAGTCCATCACTGCATTGTTTTAACAATATTAATAATAATAAATTCAACACCGACAAATGGATAAGGTTATACTTGGAAAACTTAATAGGGTACCTTCCTTGTTTTTAAGACTGTTTTCTGTCCTTCAACTTACCTCAGGGAATGTTTACTTATGGGTTCAATAGACAAAGGTATTAGAAGAAGAATGCAGATTTAAGGCTAAGGCATATGACATGGACATTAATTTCCAAGCTAAAGATTTCACTAATTCTTTTTCTTTTTTCTTGTCCATTGAGGAAATATTTTTTTTTATCCTTTTATTTCCTAAGGGTGCTTACAGGACTAGTTAGTAAATGCTAGTGATTTCCAAACCAAACACTTCGAAAAGTTTTGCTATTGTTAATAGTTTTAACAGTTGTTGGTTTGGTAGGTCCATAAAGGAATCATCAGCTCATTTTATAGGTCTTCCCCCTACAAATGAAAATTAAAGCCGAGGCCTGTGTTGAACACAACTGGAGAATGTAAAGTTCGCGTTCCTAGTAGAAGTGAAGTTCTAGGATATATGCCTTGATTTCTCTTCTAGGTCTGTAAGCGATTTTTCTTTAAAATTTTCTCTAGAACTTGCACTCACATCTGGGTGTACACTTCCAATCTGAGATCGCTTGCACTGCCCAACATCAGAGAGATGCCGAATGGTAATCCTGGTGGCAAATTATTTCTGTTGGTATTCTTACCGTTATACACAACACGTTTTGATAAAAAAAAGTGCTAAGAAAAATAAAGAATCCAGAGGCAAAATCTTCCTGAGACGATTACACTGGGTTGCTCTTTTTAATGCAAAGTCTAATTCACATCTGGAGTGTTCTGACGGGGTTTTGTGATGAATTGACTTCGAACATTTCACTCTTCTCAAACAAAGACTCCTGGAACTTTAGTCTTCTTGTCCTGTAAATCTGCGATGTTTCTTTTTTTGTCAATAGGCACGCGGAAAGACTTAAAAAGACACATTTGTTTCATTTCTGAGAAATTAAATCCAGATTTAAAGCATTTCTCTCACCCACTACTGTTGGCTCTCTTTAGAATGATTCTGTGGTGGTGCTGGGCCCCAGGAAGCATTGTAACATGTGTTGGCAATCTTGCAAACCAAATTTAGAGTCCCTTAGATTCAATATCAGGGTATTTATTAGGAGTAATGCTTGCCTTGAGCTCTTTCTGTGGGTTGATGTGAAGCCATGGGTAGTGCTTCGAGGGTGAGTTTTTCTTGTTTATCCCCGATGATGTTTAATGCAAAACTAATCCACTTCCCGGGACGTCCTGCTGGGGACAAGTTATTCTATTAATAGTTAGCAGTCTTGATTCTGCTCTCCAAGTGGTATATGGAATTAGAGTCCGCGACTTCTCTGTAGCATTCATTTATACAAATCAATTTTATCCTGAGATAATAGGAAAAAGATGAAACGAGAGACTAGTTTTCTCTTGTTTTTATGACATCTCGCTGCACTTTGTTTTTAATGTCCTTAATTTGTTTTCAATTACTTTTTGAAATAATTCCTACCATTTTTTGCATAAAGCCAATTCTAATTCAAAAACTGCAAAAAGAGAAGACGTTTGTTGTTTTAACAATATTGACTTACTTATCTCACTTAACGTGCTGATAAATGTTAAATAACTGGCTGGGGGGGGGCACCAAAAACATACTTTGCATTATTTGCAAGCTTCCAGGGTATAAATACCCCCACCATGATTAACCCCAAACTAAGAGCCTGCTGTCAACTGGCTTTTAATATTCCTAAAAAATTCACAGTTGGCTTTAGCAATCTCTGGCGTCCACACTCCACTAGAAAAAATACTGTGTTACATATATATCTTCTATGTTATTAAAGGCAATCCTTCTCTAATTAAAAATTGTGCTAATTACACAATAATGTTCTCTACAAGAATATAGTGTTTGGGAGGACCAACTCTGAACTATGTCATAAAGTCCTGGCATCTGGGAGCTAGGAGGATCCTGTGTCCTTGTGTTGAAGAGACTGAGACCCAGAAAAAAGAATTATTGTTTGCAAGGTTACAATGACAGCAGTACGCCTCAAACTCCATCTACTGGGCCTAGCTCAGTGTCCTTTCCATTAATTTATTCTTGTTTCTTAATTAATAGCCCATCATAGAGATGGTCCCGAGTTACGTGAGTTTTCCTTGGTCTTACTTAACAGAGCTAGTTTGCTGCTTGGTTCTTATAATCAACTGGTCAATCTTAGGACTAAGGCATGGGTTAGTAACTGATTTCTCATTTCTTTAGTGAATATAAATGATTGTGCAATTCTGCGGAAAGAACATCTGCCCTTATAACTATGATGTTTCTATTTTACCATTCAGAGCTCAGCCAAACACACAAATGAATGGTATACCTTTTTACTATGATTATTATTATTATTATTATTATTAACATGTAACGTATTATTTGTTTCAGGGGTACAAGTCTGTGACTCATCAGTCTTATACAAGTCACAGCACTCGCCTTAGCACATACCCTCCCCAATGTCCGTCACCCAGGCACCCCATCCCTCTCACCCCGGCCTCCAGCAACTCTCAGTTTGTTTCCTGAGATTAAGAGTCTCCTATGGTTTGTCTCCCTCTCTGGTTTCAACTTGTTTCACTTTTCCCTCCCTTCCCCTATGATCCTCTGTCTGTCTTGTTTCTCAAATTCCTCATATCTTTTAATCCACAGTGTATTTTGTTTGTGTTTTAGTTTAGTTTTGTTTTTTAGAGAGGCCGAAGGAGAGAGAGAGGAAGGCGCGGGAGAGGCAGAGGAAGCGAGGCAGAGAGTCTTAAGTAGGTTCCGCGCTCAGTGCAGAGTTGGAAGTGGGGCTCAACTGTGTGACCCTGAAATCATGACCTGAATGGAAATCAAGAGGCAGACGCTTAACACACTGAGCCACCCAGGCGCCCCTTAATCCATAGTTTTGATCTTTCATAACTTTTAGCTAGAAAGTTACTGTAATGTTTTTGCTATAAAAATCCTGTCTGGTATCTATCTTTAGCTGTTGTTACCCTGTGTAAATCTTCTACTGCAAATTTACTAGACTTTACCTCTAAGTTAGTTTTCATTATGACAGGTCTCTGTTTAAAATGAACAACAACAAAAAATTATCATCTTTCACCCCATCCAATAAATCTAGTCTCCTTACAATCAGCTCCTGATGAGGAGGATCAAATATATTTTGCTCACCCATGTCCTTGGTGCCACCATCGTGCCTGGACAACATCTGTACTAGCAATTACCCTTATATGTATCATCATATGTACCCACACATACTCTGCGAGTAGGAACTACTCGGATCCTCACTCTACACCTGGAAAAATAAATAGAAATAACTCCCCGAAGACTCACAACCAGGTAGTAAGCAGCAAAGCCCATATTTGGACTTAGCTTTTCAGATTGTTATTTTAACCACCATCCTGTTGAAAATTTTTGACAGCCTGACCTGGTGTGGAATGCTCTCCATAATTTGGAATAAGCCCATCTCCCTAGGTGTTCTCTCTCTAAGCTTCTGGGTGAAGGCTTGACTTCAGGCATGCTGGTGTTTTCATGACCCAGGCAGGCTCCAGAAATCCTCCGTGCCTTTGCTGAAACCATGTCCCTTGCCCTGGTCATTGGAATCCCCCCCTTTTTTTTTTTAATTTTTTATTTTTTATAAACATATATTTTTATCCCCAGGGGTACAGGTCTGTGAATCACCAGGTTTACACACTTCACAGCCCCTTTTATGTTCAGCAACATCCTAACCTTTCTTCAAGGCTGTCTGTTAACCACCGGGCCTCTCCTTTTCACTGTCTCACCTCCTGAACTCCATGTACCCCTTTGCATTTCTGGTTGTTTTTTCTGGATGTCAGGCCTCCCCAGGCAGTTCAGATCTCTTTGGACAGGGACAACGCGTTATGCTTTTTTGTATTATCCGCTGTGACCTGTACAATATTATAGGCATTTTATAATATTTTTTCAGTATGCATTGATAATAATTTTGGTTTTCAGGTATACAGATCATCGCAGGCTTTTTACTGCACCTAGCGAGTGAGACCCTGGAAAAGAGCAGTGAATTTCAAAATGCCTTTGACAAGTTGAATGATGCATGATAAAGACTAGAAAGAACAGTTCACCTGGGAAGGGGTAACTATCCTAAGGACACAGACTGAACCTTTCAGAGTGAAGCAACAGTAGCAGAAAAATAATGGGATTAGAGTGGATAACAAGCTAAATGCGAATCAGCAGTGTGCCTTTATGAGTGTGCCTTTATGAACCGTGCATAAATAAAAGCATAGCGGGCAAGACATCAGCACTAATCCTCTTACTAGATTTTGCATAGGTCAGGCTTTCTTAGGAATAATTCACCCAATTCTGAATTGTTCTCTTTCCGAGGAAGTGATGAGGAAGGGACTGTAGCAGTAGGGATTTAGATGATGGATTAGAAAGATAATAGAAAAGAAAGGGACATAAAATTCAATGCCCTTTGAAAACCATTTAACCCACAGCCTTGATTTTGCAAAGAACAGCTCTCAAACCAAGCCCTTGTCTTCCAGTTTCTTTACAGTTCACAAACTCCTCTGTCAACACTGCTTTGGCTGTACAAACCCGATGGTCAGGAACTTCCACACAAGGCTCCATCTCAAACTATACTGTCATATTTGGCAAGTGCTGTCTCTCCAAAGGGTGGGTGGCTCGGGAGAGCAGGAGCCAGCCCTGAGGGCCCAGGGAGCTCCTGCTTAAGTCCAGAGTTCCGTATCACCTTTGGAAATTCAGTTCCTTTGCTTTTGGGTTGCTAAATTAAACTACTTTTAGCCCCCTGAAGCTCGTGCACTTAATGAAAAAGATTTAGTGTAGAATGATGACCCTTTTAGCTCTCTAAGGAAGCTTGGTTGGGTTGCGTGATGGTAATGATTAATAGTTTTTTGGGTGCTTAGGAATTCCTTCAGTTCGACTCTTTGTAACGTGACTGGTTCTTTCACTTAGTTCTATAATGAATATGTAACCAATCTTTATGGATTTGGCAACATTAGCGGCACTTTACCCTCATACCATCTGATAACAACCTTTTGAACTGGTATTATTATACTTGTTTTAGTAAATGAGGAAAGAGAAGTTAAGTCTATATCCAATGAAGAACGTCTAATAACCGTCTGATTTTCGCTCTTTCTCCTGTATAACTGAGCCACACACAACCTTCTCTTCGACAAGGTCGGTGAATTTGATCATGAATGCTCTGATTTTTTCACAAGTTAAGACTCTCAGAGAAAACTTTCATGCAAGAAATTCGTCCCATGTTTGCACTGATAAGTAGAAAGAGTCTAAATGAGGCAAAAATAAGAACAGCTGCAATGTGTCTCCAACTTTTACAAAATAGAAAATGTGAGCTGTTACTAAAAACATGCTGATTAAAGTAGATCTATTACAGAGGTACTTATTAGGGGAAAGCAGTATAAAGTTACAACAAGGAATATTTTTAGGAATCACATCTAGTAATTCAACATTATAAACCTTCGGTTTTATTATTAGCATAATTATTACCACAGGTTGTGTTTTTACTATTTGCCCTATTGTCATCATTTCTTTTTTTTTCCATTAATGCTCTGGAGTTTCCTTAAAGGGCTGATAGTTTCATGCCAATAGACCTAATGGCGGAGTAACTTTACACTACCTTTCCTTAAATGGCTATCCCTTGACATACTAATTTTTCACAGACTAAAACTGCAGCCTGTTAAAAGTAAATGCATTCCTTCTAGGCTCCAATGGTGGATTGGAGCTCAGATGACCCCTTGACATTTTACAGGCATTGACAAGGTGCTGTCCCCTCTCTGGAAATAATCTAAACATTGATCCCAATGAACAGAGGGGAACTCTAGATAAGCAAAGAAAATGTGTTTATAGACATTTTTAGGTCATTCAAGCTGTATTACTGAAGGCTAAATTACTTCTACTTTTAGAGAGTAGGAAGTGAAGAGGGAAGGAGTTCCATCAAACCCAGTTAAATATATATTTTTTAAATCCTCATATATAAATGACTCCTTGGGTACTTTCTTGGGTTAGTAAAATGCAAAGCACATTTGTTTCCTGTTCAGTGAGGATGAAGCTCATACCGATAAGAAGTGGGATGACATTAGATCATACCAAATAAAATTCTCCTTTCACTTTCTAGATATTTTGGCAAATTTTTAAGAAACAATCATTAGTTTAAAACGTGTATCAGAGAACATAACCCAGGTGCTTGCTTTGGATTTGTTTAAAAATTCTGAATTTTTTAAAGGACCGTAATGATTTTTATATTAGTACAAGGGTTCAATGCTCTACAACTCAGGCACCCGGAGGTATGGTGTAACTGTTTATACATCTGACAAAACGCAGTTCTTGGTCTCAAACTCAGCAGGTTATTTGCTTATTTTGATGGTATTACAGGTTCAAGATTCTGGATAAAATGTGTATTTTCTAATAGAAAACAATAGGTATATATATGTGTGTATACACACACACACACACACACATATATATATATATGAACATATGTTTATATTTTAAGAATTTAATGTAGGCAGGTTAGCAGTAAACCAGAATGTCACTTCCAGTAGGATGAGTGTTTTTATCTCTTTAGGTCATTGCTTTATCCTTAATTTGGCCTGACATATAGTCAATGTTTACTAAATACTTTTGAATGAATAAAAATTCAGTTGAAGAGTGTTTATTCAGCACAGTCCAGAAAACAGTATTCCTGGTCTGAGCACTTGCTCAGCCCAGGCAATAGGTATAACCTTATTGTGCATATGGATGTATGAGACTTTCTTAGATAGATGCCATTACATGTTCAAATCATAGAAGTGACATTCCATCCTCTTCAAGCAAACTCTTGATTCCCATGTTGATTGCCTACAGGTTAAAAATACCATAAGGAGTGGAAACCATTGTCTAGTGTGCGGTTACTTTGGAAATCACTATTCTTATTATGAATTAATGAGTGCTCGCTTCGGCAGCACATATACTAAAATTGGAACAATACAGAGAAGATTAGCATGGCCCCTGCGCAAGGATGACACGCAAATTCTTATTATGAATTAATGAACTAACCTGGGATCAGAGTGAGCTATTTCTAGGGCTTGGTAATGCTGGTCTGTCTTGGGGAGACCATCTATATGTGGAGCAGTGCAGTAAACTAAACCCTAAGCAGGGTTTAGACTGCTATTCTTCGAAGAGGAAATCAGATTGAGGCACATGTGAGACTTGATCCTAATAAACCATATACTATAAATGTTTATCAGTGAGTTTATATGGTATGAACTGTGTATTTGTAAGCCAATGAAGAATAGATGTAGAGTTAAGGGAGGATCCCTGGAAGAAGAAAATGAGAACAGATTGGCTTCGAAGAAAGAGGGGCATATTACAGGTAGTGAGAATACTATAGATATAAGATGTAAAAATGGAAGAAGTTTATATGAAGGACAGGCCAAGTAGATTGGCTAAGGCATAGTAAAGAGGCTGTGTTAGGAAGAATGAGGTGTGAGGTAAACGTGATAGATACAATAAACAAAAACTCTCATAAGTAGAAGGCATTTATGTCTTTGTGTAAGGCAGAGAGCCTTAAATAACATCCATGATTATAATACTCTTGAAAATTAATATGTAGCTTTCTAACTAATAATGGGTATTGGGTTATTGGTTGATCCATGACAAACTACCTCACCATGTTCTCCACATAGCTTAAAATGACAACATTTAATTCTTTCTTATGTTTCTGTTGATTGACTATGGCTCAGCTGCATGAATCTTCTGATGGTCTCCCTTGAGGTAGCTCCCATGACTGTGGTCAAATGACAGCTGGGACTCGTGCTTTGGGAGGCATGGCTGGGAAGTTGAGTTCACCTGGGATGGTAGATGACTAGACTTCTTTATTTCCTCGTGTAGTCTCCAAGGCCTTACTCTCTCCGTGTAGCCTCTCCTCATGGTTTCCTACATGGTATCTCTCTGTCAGGTTAGCTGGACTTCTTACATGGTGGTTCCAGGGATCCCAAAAGTGTGTTAGAAGAAGCTATAAGGTATTTTTAAGGCCTAGGTCCAACATTAGAATAGCGTCCACATTCTGTTGGTTGAAGCCAGTCACAAGGTCAGCCCAGTAGCCAACATGGAAGCAGATTACACAAAGACATAAATACTGTCTTTGTGTAATATTGCTTGGTGGGGGCTGCCTTTGGAAACTGTAACAGTAGGTGATTTCAAATCATTATTATTTTCATCAACATCACCACTGCAAGAGCAACAACAAAACACATTTATTAGGACCTTCTAGGTGTTAGGCACTCTTCTTAATATTTAATTTGTGTTAATTTGTTTAAATTTAGAAGAAAACAATATTATCCCAATTTTACAGATGAGAAAACTGAGGCCCAGAGAAGCTAAGTAACGGCTTCAAAATCACATCGCTTATAATTCAAATCCAAGCAGTCTTACTTCAGAGCTTGTGCTAGTGAATACAATACTGTTCTCAAATACAAGTGTAAAATTCCAAACCTCTCTCTTTATCTATGTAACACCCCAAAGTGTCTGCTAAATAACAAAGTGTCAGAAAACATTTAAAATGATGTGATATCCCTGAGTATTTTTATACCACTATTCCCAAAATGCTTCAAGATAACTAAATAGATTTAGTTCCATTTGATATGCAAAGGAGGTGATGCCAAATGTTAAGGTTGAGCTTGCTCAAGTTGAAGGTCTATGATATTGCCCTACTTCAGAAATCAATGCACATTGTAGCTGATGGGAGTGAAATCCACTGGAGATGGAAAGTGTGCAGCTGTCCAAATGGACCACAATCTGAATGCTCCCCAGCATTGTGCAGTGTGACTAAGGAGTAGTGTCAAAATTATAGACCATTACCTCAGACCTGTATTTTATTTTATTTTATTTTATTTTATTTATTTTTAAAGATTTTATTTATTTGTTTGACAGAGAGAGATCACAAGTAGGCAGAGAGGAAGGCAGAGAGAGAGGGAAGCAGGCTCCCCAATGAGCAGAGAGCCCGACTCGGGGCTCGATCCCAGGACGCTGGGATCATGACCTGAACTGAAGGCAGAAGCTTAATCCACTGAGCCACTCAGGTGCCCGCATTTTATTTTTTTTAAATTTTTAATTTTTTTTTAAATAAACATATAATGTATTATTAGTCTCAAGGATACAAGTCTGTGAATCGCCAGGTTTACACACTTCACAGCACTCATCATATCACGTACCCTCCCTGATGTTGATAAACCCACCACCCTCTCCCTACCTCCTTCCCCCCCGCCACCCTCAGTTTGTTTTGTGACAGTGAGAGTCTCTTATTCAGACCTGCATTTTAGACTAAACAACAAATTCAGCATGTAGGCATCTATATTTATTTTTAGTGATTTTATTATTCATGTCGTGTCTTTGTTTATACAGATATATGATATAGAAGCTATAAAGATATTTCTTCATTTAAGTATATACATTGTGTTTTGATTGATCGCTAAGAAGTTACATAGTTAAGTGTCAAGAGCTCTGAACTTGTTAAACCAGAAGAATGAGACTTTGGGGCGCCTGGGTGGCTCAGTGGGTTAAGTCTTTGCCTTCGCTCAGGTCATGATCCCAGGGTCCTGGGATTGAGCCCCACATCGGGCTCTCTGCTCAGCAGGGAGCCTGCTTCCCCCTCTTTCTCTGCCTGCTGCTCTGACTACTTATGATCTCTGTCTGTCAAATAAATAAATAAAATCTTAAAAAAAAAAAAAAGAATGAGGCTTTAGCTCTGGATACATCCTGTTATTTGTTGTATTACTGTAAACACTCATGTACTTCCCCTAAATTTGAATATAGCTGTATAACCTTAAAAAGTCACTTGATACTATTGGCATGTTTCCCTGTCTATAAAACAGAGATGGTAATCTTCAGTTCTCAGAATTCTGTGAATCAGATATAAAGATGCAAATTTTTGTGTGCTCAACTGTTACATGTAATTAAATTTATGCAAATAGAAGGCAGTATTGATGATAATTGAGAAAAACTATAGCTGAATTGGTGTTTTATCATTAATGTCAGAAACCACCTCAATTATATTAACTGGTCAGTGTAATGATCTTTCTGGCATAGTTTATATATTAAAATATCTCAAAAAGTTGAAGAATGACAGAGGATGAGCCTTGAACATGTTAAAAGCTGAAAAAGGAAATGTATGTCCTTTGAAAGCAGACTTTACTGAATTAGTCTTAGCTACATAAAATGTCTTTATTAGTTTATTTATCATGTTTTTCTTTAACTTCATTTGGTGCCTAATATATGCTAGGTGTTATACTGGGGCTAGTACTGGTCAGTGGAGCTTTCTGTGATGATGGAAATGTTCCATGTCTACACTGTTCAGTACAGCAGTCATCTGACACATGTGGCTATTGAGCACTTGAGATGTGGCTCTTGCAACTAGTGGACTGATTTTTTAAATTAAATTTAATTTAAATTAAAATGTAATTAACTGTATGTGGCTGGCAGCTACCATATTGAAGGATTCAGTATCTGAACATAGCATCACTGTATCCCACCATCCTTCATATCCTCATTCTCTTTTGGGAAGGGATACCTGGAGTCATTCCTATTTGATAGTGATAGATCTCATTCAGCCACACCCTTTGGCCTTGTCCTTATTTAGTTAAGGGTACATATTTATAAGCCTACTGACAAGTTCTAGGGAGGCCATCTGACCTAAAGGACATCTCTAGGCAGGTGGATCTCAGGGGTTTGAGTCTGATTTTCCTTGAACACTAGCCAAAATTTAGAGAGAGAAAGAAAGAGAGGAAAGAAAAAAGGAAGGAAGGAAGGAAGGAAGGAAGGAAGGAAGGAAGGAAGGAAGGAAGGAAAGAAGGAAGGAAAGAAAGAAAGAAAAGAGAAAGAAAAAAGACAAGACAAGACCCGAACTGATGAATGTTCGATCTCCTAATCATACTCCAAGGAGCCATTTGAACTAATAAGTACTCAGCAGAAGAGTGGGAAGAGCTCAGTGGCTTCTTGTTCACAGTGTCATATAGAATTTAATTTTTTAGCTTTGGCAAAATTAAAAATTTATTTTGTTGTGTTCTTTTCATTCAATTTTTAAACCTTAGGAAGAATTAATACATATGTTTCTGATCGATGTAGACATAACTCATTAAAATGGGTTTGGTTAGACTTGGTTTGAAGAGGTTCCAGAAATCCCATGAGTCTTTTGAATGAGGAAGAAGACTTCATCAGTTTTACATAAAACTCCCATCTGGCCAGGGGTGCCTTAGTAGTAAGTCCAGCCACCTCCCAGGCCAGTTGAGGGCTGAGACAATTCCCCCTTCCATACCTAATACACAAATATATCTTTATTTAGAAATAGGTTATCTCTCTACATATAATATAAGACTCAAAAGAGCCTAAAAAAACACCTGCCTCTTTTCTGTCAAGATTAAAAACGAGGAAACCATGGCTCTAAGAGGAAAAACAACTCGAGCAAGTATTTAAACATGGCATATGACAGATCTGGAATTCAAACTCAGGCCATATGGTTGCTGGTCATGGATACTTTTTAGTATAGCGCACAGTCTCATCTCCAGTCCTGAAAAGTCAATATAGTATAAAGTAGAAAACTACTTTTTTGTTATTAAGAACATACAAAGACACCTGTAATTATTTATGACTTTTCCTCTAATGATACATGATTTATTAATATTTTAATTAAATATGTATATATCTGTCCCAGTTATTTTCAAAAGAAAAAAATATTTTAATTGACATAAAGTACTCTAAGGTTGAACGTGTAAGGGGAAATTCCTCCTGGCAGCCATCTGTTTTTCAACCAAAAATAAATGAAAAGAAAAGATTTTGTCTAATTACTTTTCAGAGGAAAAGAAGTGGAACCATATTCTATATGATTTGTTAACGTAGAGGCTTCCAGGGTGATGTGATATAAACCAAGGGATGAATTGTGTTTCAGTTCACATCTGATGGCATGAGAACTGATGACTCTTTTTGGTTTTTGTTCTAGGGATTTTAGAAAAGAAGTGTCACTTAAACTCTTAAGTGCTATCAGTTTGTCTGGGGAATGTTTGTCTGAAGGAATCTTACTGTCTCTAAGTTCTTGTCTGTTGCTGACATCAATTCAATAGCATTATAGCTCTCCTCAAAAAATTTATAAGCTAGCAAAAAGCTGAAGCTGGGAAGATAAAAGAAATGGCCATTGTGTTATTTATCATTTGCCTGTTTCAGAGATGTTTGCACACAGATTTTTTTTCTTTTTTTTTCTTTTTTTTTGTATAGTGTTTGGCTAGTCAAGGTCCTGACAATTTATAAATGTCTTCCTAGATATATTTAACAAATAACCTTTGGGAGACTGAAGTTTTGGAGAATGAAGATGGGAGGTTTGGGGTACAGCCGCCTCTCTGTGTTAGATTGATGGGGTAAGATTCTGATGTTGGGAGATGTTGGTCCCAGTACACAATCTTCTACTTTGTGACTCTGAATGTCATTTAGTCCCCTGCTATCATTCTAGTTTCTCAGTTTTTAAGGAGGAGAGAGCAATTCTGCAAAAATTAAAGCACTATTATAATAGTTATTAGCATAACACATTGGCAACTTTCTATAACATTATTCCTTAAAGATTAGATGTCATCACAAAGAGAAGTCTGCTAACTTTATCCAAAAAACTTAGTTATTGAAAATCGAAAGATTTCTAAGTATCTTCTAAATACCGTCATATATAAAAATAGAGAAACTAAAGATGCTGTAGATAGCATTAAGGTTAAAAAAAATCTCAAAAAGTAGAGATGGAATAGGAAAGTCTTCTAATAGGGGTGATATCTATTGGGCCTAAAAGAAGGCTCATTTCCTAGAATTTAAATTAAAAAAATATGCATAGGGAAAGAAGAAAAGATCACTATAAAAGAATTCAGAATAGTATAAATTTTCAATATACTGTTCTAAGTAAATTTTCTTTGTGATGATTACAATGAGATATAAAAGTTTTAAAAGAAATGTGCAATGTTTACTAATGTTAATGCTATAACCAAACATACAGAGATTATATATGTAGTTTTGTGGTTGTAAAAAATCATACATTAAAATATCTATATGTTATAGATATTTCGGTGTTTAAAATTTTTCATGATAGATGTGGCCTAGTAGGCCAACTTTAATTCAAATATGTCTCCTTGTTTATGCATCTTGCTGAATATTTGCATTTTTTTCAAATGGTAGAGAAGTGCTTTTTCACCTCTGGTAATTTTATTACCATGATTGGATTTGCTATAACCTCAACTCTAAGCAAGAGAATAAAGACTTCAATAATGTCAAATAAAATACCATGCGTGTGTAAGTGGCCTTGTAACATACTATTATTGTTTCATAGTCACATTTAACGATAATTATTCTTTGGAGAACTTTGCATTATGTGGTTTCTGTAGTGCTACATGTGATTTAGTGACAATGGCTGTCTTTTTAGTGATTACAGATTTAAAGGATTACTGAACCCTTCAGATTTTAAAACAACAGAATATCCAAGAGGATTTTATTTTCAACTCTTGTTTACTTCCTAAATCATGCATTAATGTGATGTTTGGAAAATGAGCTAAATATTCCAGTGCTGAACCAAAGCCATCTAGAATGTGAATTAGAAAAGTGGAAACAAATTGCCCATGTGTCCTGGAAATAATGTGTTATATCCAAATGCATTAACAAATAAAACACATTGAAAGTGGGAGTGTGGTGTGGGGTGTATAGCTGGTTAGGAAATAGACCTGTTTTTTGCATGCATGACATGACCTTGCATAGATTAAAAAGGTTAATGTATGTAAAATACGTAGACTAGTGTCGAGCGCGCAGAGCTGCCTAGTGTGCGCCGTCACACCATACCGTCATCGCAGCTCTTACCCACCTTCCCTATTTCTGGTTTCTTTACCTTTATACTCCGGTTCTTGGCTCAACTATTTTAAGAATTGTCTTAAAAGCCATTTTTAGTTCTTTTGTCCCTTTGTTCTTCCACCCCAGGCATGAAACAACTCCCACCTCTAAGACCATTGAATCCTCTTCTTCCAGTATTAGACCATGATGATGGAGAAAAGTATTCACCTCTGCTGGCTGGAATGCCAGAGTTTCAAACTGAGCCTTAGCATGGTTCAGCAGTCCTCTTACTTATCTCTAGTTTACTCATTTCTCTGTCTCTCAAAGGAGAAATTTCAAACTTTATTCCCTCCTTTAAACCTCTCCCCCAACTTGATTTTCCCTCTCTCTTTAAACAAATTACCTCATCTCAGTCTTGCTATCAAAGCAAAATGATTAAACTTATACTACACACATACACACACACACACACACACACACACACACACTCACACACACATCTTGTTAAAATTCCTCAGCTTCTCTCTTCTATTGCTCAAAAACCCCCACTGTGCTTGTCCCTTCTTTTCTGCCTCAACTAAAGGAGGCTTCATGTTCTTTCCTGGGCTCTCTCTTCTGTGCTCTTGATCAAGGCCCTTCTTGTTTTTCTCCCAATCTTTGTCTGTCATTCCCTATCTAGGATATTTTAAAATATATTTCTTTCCCTTTTGTTTCTTTCCTTGTAGAAATTAAAAAAAAAAAAAAAACCTATCCTCTTCTTCAAAAACTAAAAAATCCTCTTCTGCTCAAGCAAATCCAATATTCTTTTTCACTGCCAACTTTTTCAAAAAAGCTTGAAGTTTTTACCTGTACAACTTAACCTACCATTGATCCTCACTCCATTGTCTCCAAAAGACTAATAATGCTGCAGAGATTTTCTAATTGCCTGATGCAGAGGTTCTTCTAGGTCATTTTCCTGTTTAATCTCTGCAGTGTTTGGCCCTGGTGAGTGTTTCTGCTTTCTTGAAGTCACTCTCCTCAGGGAATCCTGTGAGTTTCTTGCTGTGTCTCCTCTCCCTGCTTGACTTCTCTGTTTGAAAATCCTTATCTCTGTTAGGATTTCCTCTTCTTTTGTTTTTCCCCTATGTGGAGCCAACCTCCCAAAGATTCATCTTTAACTTCCTCTCCTTACTTCATATTCTATCCCCAGGAGGGATGTTGTTTCCTTTGTTTATTCTCCTGACTTGACCTTTCCCTTATTTTTGTATAGAAGCATGGCATAGTACTTTCTTCTTACAACATACATCACTAACTATGGACATATTATGAACTCTAGCCATCTGTCTATTAATGATCTATCATCTCTTTATCACCTATCATTGTTTCTGGCTCTGTTTTCTCTTGGAACTTCAGATAGATTTCTAAATACTTCTTGGCTGTATGACCTGAGTGTTTTAAAGACCCCTCTTTTTTGTCATTACTACTGATATCCATTTATCCACCAAATCTGGTCAATTCTATTTCTAGAGGGCCTCTTATACCTACCACTCCTAGACCCATTCATACTCCTCAGTCTGGCAGTTCAAACTTCTTCCACTTTGTATTTTGACTATTTGAGGAATATCACTGTATTTTTGGTTTTAATTTATTTTTATTTCTGTTTATTCAAAAGCCACCAATTCCAAACCATTTTTACCTTTTTAACAGTTATTTTTCTAATAATCCAGATATGATTATATGACTCCTTGGTTAAGACTCTCCCCTCTCTTTTCTTCTCTTAGGATACAGTCTAAAATTCATAGTATGACATCTGAGTATGACATCTCATACTAAGAGTTCTCCAAAACCTGTACTTGACCTGCATTTCTAATTTTATCACCATCATTTCCCTGTGTACAAAAACACTGGGTATTCGGGACTCTGAACCTCCTTCTATTCTTGTGTCAACTCTGGGTAGAGTTTGATCTTTCTGCCAGAATATATTCTCTCACTTTTATCAATCAGTTGCATAGATAAAATATTAGAATAGTGCACAGAGTAATGATTTAAAAATGCTGAATATTTTATTATTAATTATTGCTATTTTTACTTATATTTTAATAAATTCAATACTGCCTCTTCTTTTTTGCCTGATTGGATTCTGCCAAGGTGAAAGTCATTACTCTCTCCTTCATCTCCCATACTAATTAATGCACCCTATATTACCTTTTGGATAGTTGCTTATTTGTTTGCCTTTTTCATCAAAGAACACAGGCTGACGTCCAAAGAACCTGAGTTCAAATATTAGCGTTACCACTTGAGAGTCTGGTGACTTCTCAATCTACTGGGTTAAGACATAATGTTTAAAATACTGAGTGTTGGGGTGCCTGGATAGCTCAACCCTTTTAAGTGTCTGTCTTCAGCCCAGGTCATGACTCTGGGGTCCTTAGATTGAGCCCCCCAATCAGGCTCCTTGCTCAGCAAGGACTCTTTTTCGCTCTCCCTCTGTCCCTTTGCTCCTGCCCCCACTTGTTTGTGCTCTTTCTCTGTCTCAAATAGATAAAGTCTTTAAAAATTTTTTTAAAATAATAAAAATAAAGTACTGAATGTTCCTGGAGGGGAGGTGGACAGGAGATGGAATGGGTGATGGGTATTAAGGAGGCCACTTGTGATGAATCACTAAATTCTACTCCTGAAACCAATATTATGCTATATGTTAACTAAAATTTAAATTAAAACTTGAAAAAAAAAAAAAGAAAATACTGACACCTATTTAGTGTTTAATATATGTTAGTTCTTGTCTTTTTTTCACTTTCACCCTCACTTTTTGTTGTCTATCACTTATAGTGCAAATAAATAGTAAATGCTCGGTTGTTTTATTATTGTTAAACTGAATCAAAGGAAACTTATAAGAGAACCAAATCATATATCTTTTTTAGCAAAACTTCAGGATTTAAGAAATTAAAATATCTACCTAGTAGAATTTTGGAATTATTATTAGTTTCATCCTTACTATCACACGACAACTTTGCCATTTTTTTTTTTTTTTAGATTTTTATTTATTTATTTGACGGACAGAGAGAGAGAGAGATCACAAGCAGGCAGAGATGCAGGCAGAGAGAGAGGGGGAAGCAGGCTCCCTGCTGAGCAGAAAGCCCATCCCAGGACCCTGGGATCATGACCTGAGCTGAACGCAGAGGCTTTAACCCACTGAGCCACCCACGCGCCCCCAACTTTGCCTTTTAATTTTAATTACAGCACTGTTGGATACTGTCAGGCACAGTGTCAAGCATTTTTTAACACAGTAATCTCATGAAGTAGGTACTATTATCACATCCAGGTTTCCAGAGATAGCAAGTGACAGAACTGGAATGCAAAACTAGGTATTTTGACTTGAATTAAAACTCTTGACCACTCTATCACCTCTGCATTGTTTCTGTTTCTGGCCTAGTTCTTCCACTTTCCATGTATGACTTGAGTATATTATACAGGAAAATATTAGAGAACTGAGATAGCATATTTTTGCAGGATTGAACATACAGATCGAGAAGGTGAAATCTGAATATTGGAATATGTGCCTGATGGTGGGATTTGAAAGGTTAATGGAATGAGGGTATAATAATCAAGAAAGACTTGGGCCGGTAGAATGGTAGGTCAAAGAGCAAGAAAAACTATTCCAATGACCTATCTAAGCACTACTCAACCACTTCAAAGGGAAGTTTCCTTATGTGGCTTGTGAAGATGATATGAATCAGTGGAGTCATTTACCATCATTTAGCTGTATGACTTGATTCTGGTCCATTGGGAAGACAACCAGACCTAATGACTTTAATTTATAGGAAAAGTGTGCTCTGTCTGCTTTGCTTTGGGAAGACAGATGTTTGGTTCCTTTATTTATTTAAGTAAAGTACAGTTAAATAAATCTAACATGACTTTTGATTTTAGTGATAGAGTTTTCTCCTAGTTATAACAAAAAATTAAATTTAAGAATATCAGAAGTTAGAATAAAGTTGAGCATAATAAGGGAATGCACAAACATTTCCTTGCTGGTCAAAGAGAAAGATTTCAGAAAAAATATTTCTCTCTTTATGCCATCTATTTATAATGAGGATTATATGTGCCATTTTGAAAAATAGGGTGTGCATTAAAAACTATTTCCATTGAGTTAAATTCTTGATTGCTGTGTGATTTTCCTCTAAATGAGATGTTGAACTTAATCTACCAATACAGTAGGTCATTCATGCTCAAAAGCCCATCTCTAGATAGCAAAGTTGAATACTTATTTAAGCCCTAAAAGCATGGCTCGTGGAGGATGCTAGGGCAAAAGAAAGATTATGGTGGCTTTAAAATGTTTGTAGGGAGAAAATAGAGGACAAAGCTCAACTCAAAATTTCAGAAAACCAGGAAGATGCTGCTACACTTAAGGCTTCTCTACATACAGTGTTTTTGTTTCTTGGGTTAGATATGAGGTAATTAATTACTTTTGGATTTTAAGCATTACATGAGCCTTAGGATATTTTAGTGTACTTAAATGTTTTGCTACTTCTCCTTTGTAACGCTAAGGATGCCAGGTGTAACTTCAAATTGTAAATCCTTTTTACTCCAGTTTTCAAGGTTTTTATTTTTATTTTTCTCTCTTCTAACAAAAACACTGCTAATGATAATGTGCTCTTGTTGTAAGGCATGTTTGCTTGGCTTTTTCCCAAGGTAAACAGTTTATATGTGAAACTTCCCATTGTCTGGCATATGTTTCTTACCCAAAAAAGACCAATGTGGCCTGAATTGGCATTTTTCCATAAGAAAACAGATTTAGAAGAAAAAAAAAAGGAAAAGAAAACAGATTTAGGATGGCAATCATTTTATATTAGAGAAAGTAGGGAGAGACCACCTACCAAGAGATCTATAATTTATCACTCCTCTATCATTAACTTTTTCCTACTTGGAGGAAAGCTGGTAGGAGCTCCATATTTTCTCAGGATCAATTAAACTGGAGAGAAGTATAGTTTGAGTTTTGTTTAAAAATTTGCCTCCAATTTTTCTTTAGTTTATGAAGGGTTGAAATGAGAGGATATCCACACCACTGTTTGGATGGTGCAGTCATGATATTGAGATCTAAAGATAACCACCAATGATTTGACCACAGGGGAATGAAAGTGTGAGTGGGGTTTACTCCAAAGATGGAGTAATTGAGTATATAACCACTTTAATATGATGACATTGTTCTATCTAATTTCAAAAATACACTGCCTTTAAATAAGCTATCTTTTAAAAGGCCAACTCAGAAATTGACAATGTTTTCTGTCAAGTGCTTCTTGTGGGAGGAAAAATATATGTTGTACTAATCAGGAAAAACTAGGATATGGGTTATTCACTGAAATAAAATTTATAGAACTGATTTTCAATTGTAAAGGGGTTCATGTTTTCTAGTCCAGATAAGGAAAGCTGCAAATTATTATAATCTTTTGAAAAGTCAGGGTTTTGTTTGAAGTTCAAAGTGATTAAAACATTTTAAGGTTAGAATTTAGAAAAATAAGATTTTCCCACATTGTCTACAAAATGCATCTTCTATTTTCTACATCTTTGTTGGAAAAGTTTGGGAAATCTTGCATTAAGGGGATGCCTTGGATGGTGAGGCCTCTTATCCAGATAGCCTACTTCACTGTCATAACCTCTGTACCATGATGGCCAAGGGCACCATTTTCACTGTTAGGAATTAGTGCAGTCAAATAATTAAGCAAGTGTCTGCTGATTTTCACTTAAGCAAATAAAAGTCAACAAATTTAGCAATAATACCTTGGTGAAAACTAAACAGTAGAAAATATCTGAACATATATAATGTGGCTTAGTACATATTTATGTGGAACCATATTGACATCCCTTTACCCAGGGATGGATTGGCAGCAAAGGAAGAGTTGTTTCATGCACTGACATTGTCCTAGTCACTCAGACTTACCCTTTTGTGTACCGTACCATTTCTATCATTCTGGATTAAATTTTTATAAAATATATTGTGCATTTCCATGTTGACTAACCCCCAGGCTGTAGCACTATATTTAACCTTTTTTTGATCACCCATCTTTATCATTTTAAGGGAATATCTATCCCCAGGTAGTAACAGATCCCAGTGTGTGCCTCTTGTCACCTTTCTTGATGTCAGTCTGTCGACTGTCGCTTCATTGCTGTCCCAGTAACTGCCTCCAAATTTCTATTCCCACCATCAAACCTTCATCTGTTCGTTATAATCTTAAGCGCTAGAAAGCCATGTAACACAGCATTAAAAGTTTTCTTATTATAAAATAAATGCAACTTTAAAGTGGAAATAAGGGGACTCCTGGGTGGTTCAGTTGGTTAAGCAGCTGCTCTTGGCTCAGGTCATGATCCCAAGGTCTCGAGATTGAGACCCACATCAGGCTCATTGCTTAGCAGGGAGCCTGCTTCTCCCTCTGCCTGCTGATCCCCCTGCTTGTGCTCTCTCACTCTCTCTCTGTCAAATTAATAAATAAATTTTTTTTAAAAAGTAGAAATAATAATGGTATAAATAGGAAATATCAATAGTTTTATGGTTAACATCTGATTTAATTTTTTTTATCATTTTGCAATGCACACAAAATTTGTTTTAAGAAATCACCAAGTGAATATATCTCTGCATGAGGGTTGGAAGAGAAGAGTTCAGTGAGACTGTCACATGGGCCAAGTTGACAGGGTGTTGGGGTGGTCCACGGAGAGGGCAGGACGGTAGCAAGAAGCCCTTCAGCTCCATCCACGAGCAACAGCATCACTGAACATCAATCAGGAATCAGTAAGAACAGGAGCAGGCCGGGTGCAAAAATTATGTGTGGTAGTCATGCAGGACTGGAGAGTGGGTTTGTTTTCTTCAGTATTAGAGCCAGAGATACATATATCATGAATTTTGTATAAATCCTTTCCCCCCTTACTTTTAAAATATAACTTACTGTTCCTAGGATCCTTCAGTTTTGAGGGGAAACCTCAATAACACATCTTTTACTTCACATGGTAAAAATCTTGTATTTGACAGAAATAAACCATACATTTATAAGAACATAATTTGCTCGGAGAACTGTATTAATGTGTCCTTTATGACAGTGCAGAATACCAATGATAAATATGGATCAGAAACAGAGTTTGAAATAATAAATATACATATCTGAACTTAAAGATAAGATTCAATGATGACATTGGCATTTCTGTGTTGTTATTAAAATAGGTACAATTTTTAAGAGTACGATTATACGTCTGGAAGATTCACAGAATTCTGGAGTTGGAAGTTAGGAAACTTCCAGAGAGTTCTTTCCCACAGTTCTGTGGGATGCTGTCTTTTGAAATGCCACACAATACCTCCCCCACCATGCCCCCCGCAGAGTTCTTTTGTTGAATAACGTAAGAAACATTGTGAACTGAATCTCCTCTCTTGGAGATTCTTGATGTATTTCAGTATTATAAAAATTATGATTAATCCTGCAATAAATAAAATCTATTGAACAGTGTTTTAAACAAACATTTTCCAAGTGTATTTGAACACTGGACACTTTGTTTGCTTTGTTTAGGACTTAAAATCTTATGTGGAGCAACTTGTAAGAAATACTGATCTTACCTTAATCCATTATTTTACATACGAGGAATTCTACTCAACAAAGGTTTGTAAAAGTTATTAATAAAGACCCCAAACCCAGATCTAGAGTCTGTAACTACTGGGCTGGTGCTCTTGCCACACACCATGCTATTTTCCCTGCCGATCTGTCTTCTGATCTGCTGAATCCTGTGCTCACATCTTCCCTTGCATCCAGATTCCTTCCTTCCTCTTCCTCTGGCATCTTTACCCTTTGAAGTTTCCTCCACATTTGCTTATGGGACATCTCACCCCCTCATGGCTTCATGTATCACCTCTACATGTTGTCTCCTCCATGGCAGCTCTAGTTCTGCCTTCCCACCAAATTATCACTTTAGAATCACCTGTTGGATTTTTTCCTTGTATATCTTGCCTTTACTTTTTTTTTTTTAAACATTTTTAAAAATTTTAATTCAAGGGGTGCCTGGGTGGCTCAGTCATTAAGTGTCTGCCTTCGGCTCAGGTCATGATCCCAGGATTCTGGGATGGAGCCCTGCATGGGGCTCCCTGCTGGGTGGGAAGCCTGCTGCTCCCTCTCCCACTCCTCCTGCTTGTATTCCCTCTCTCACTGTGTCTCTCTATCAAATAAATAAATAAAATCTTTAAAAAATTTTTAAAATTCAATTAATTAACACATAATGTATTATTGGTTTCAGAGGTACAGGTCAGTGATTCTTCAGTCTTATATAACACCCAGTTAATTTTAACAGCATGTTTAAAACCAAATTCATCTTCCTAGCAATCTGACTACCCTGTTAATCTTCTCTCTGTTCAGCAACAATTTCTCCCAGTATTGAAGGTCTTTGTTTTTGCACTCAATTTAGAAGTATTTATGTGTTTTTTTAATTTAGATCCAATCAGATCCTAATTTCTCAAAATACTTTTCTCTTAAAGGTCATCCTAATTCACTCTCTTCTTTCTCCATTGTAGATTTTCATTTATACCAGCAATACTATAAATTCCACAGATCTTGTCTCTTAAAACAATCCGTATTTTGGCCTAATTTACATATGACCCCCAGGTTATTCACTCAAAAGGAAGTTCTTGTTCCCTTGCTCAAAAGTCTTTAATGGGTTAATATTTCCTGATGTCTCTATTTGGAGCCTCCATCACCTAGTCTCATGCAGTCTGGCCAGTAGGCATGACTTCAGCCTCTATATTTTTGGGGATGCTATGTTGTCAGCAGGTCCATTGCTCTCCCTGGTGATGGAGCATGAACTATCAACAGGAACAAGGCTGGTGAGGGGCTGATGTGGTGATACCTGGACACCTGGACTCGATTCAAGTAGGAGATTGTGTCATAGGAGTTCCATCTGATATGCTGTCAGCATAGTTTCTGAGCAATGAAAAATGGGGAAATGGAATGTGGTTTATTCCCTTTCCCTCATAGCCATGCTTTTCACATGCAGCAAAAATGATGAATGAGAAACTACTGAGTTACGGAATTTCTTACAGCCTGGTGAAGGCTAGTTTGAAGGAAGGGGAGAAAGCAAAGGTACTATATATCATGTTTATTATTATTATTATTATTATTATTTGAGAAAGCATAAGAAGATAGAGTCTATTTAACACACAGAGGGGTTCTAGGTCAGAATATTGTGAGAATGAAAATCGTGGTGGAGTCTCTGTTTGGATGTGGTCTCCTGTGATGTTCTTTCAGAAACCACTTCTGCTGCAAATGGCATTAAAGTCATTACCTTGCATTAGCTCACCACCTCTCCTCAGTTCAGCAAAACAGGTGCTTAAATTTCCCAGGTGTTTGAAGGAGCAAAACATCTAATTTGTGTACTTTGCTGAGGTGGGTAGTGCTGGCTGAGGAGGCTGTTACCTTTCACAGCTTTTCCCAGGATGTCTCTTATGAAGGACTGCATTCTTCTCCAAGTCCATGGAGCCTTGGTTTCAGAACCCCTTCTTATTTGATTTGTCATGATAGGATGTTCTGTAAAATTTCCTTCGATGTATAAAGTGGTTTTGCATGCTAATTGAACAAAGTACCAAATGATGGAAGAATGATCAAATACGTGGTGTGCAGCAACATGATGTGAATTTATGGGAAGGGAAAATGTCCTTTTAGTATGTGAAAGAGGTGGAGGCAATATCATGAACCCTTTTCATTGGCTCAAAAATTTAACACTCTCTGAGATCCTTTTCTGAAATATATTAGTTTTGTTAGTTCTTCTGAGATGTAAGAACAAATTATGGGCATACCTCATGTCATTGTGCTTTGCTTTGTTGTACCTTGCAGATATTGTGTTTTGTTTTGTCTTACAAACTGAAGGTTTGTAGCGACCCTGTGTTGGGTGAGTCTATTGGCACCATTTTTATAATAGCATTTGCTCACTTTGTGTCTTGGTATCACATTTTGGTAATTCTTACAATACTTTAAAACTTTCATTATTATTTTATTTGTTCTGCTGATCTATAATGAGTGATTAAAATTCACTGAAAGCTTAGTAATGGTCGGCGTATTTTAGCAATAAGTATTTTTTAATGAAAGTGTATACATTTTTTTAGACATAATGTTATTGCACCCTTAATAGACTATGGTATAATGTAAACATAGCTTTCATACGAACACATTGGTAAACCAAAAATCTTCATTGAGATATTCACTTTATTGCAGCAGTTTAGAACTGAACTCACAATATCTTCAAGGTATATCCTGCCAACATTCAACCTCTTAGATTTAAGGTTCAGTTCAGTCTGGAGAGATGATTAATTTTCCTATGTAAAAATGATTTTCTCATTTAAAGAAGTTATCTCAGTTTATATATTTTGATGTTTTATACTATGATATTTTCAAAAAAGTCAATGAGTGTTTGACAAAAAACAGATTTCTTCTTTCCATAGTTGAGACAGAAAAAAAAAAAAAAAAAGGGGAAAAGCATAAACATCACTCCCTTCCTGGTACTGATAACAAAAATTGATGGTGGGAGTCGGGATGAGACCATTTGACTCCATTTTGTGGATTTTCTGGGAAGAAGCACTTTTAAATAAATCACCTCGTGGGGATTTGAGCAAAACTGTGTCTAGGCTTAAAGAATAAAAAAGGAGCACTTACAAGGTTATTTACTAACAGAATTTTGGGTAAAGACACTGGGTTTTCAGCATTTATCCTAAGTAGTGTCCTTCTCTTGTTCTCTCTTTTCCTTTTTCAGGCCACACCCTCCTTCTCTCTCCCCTTCCTCACTTCCCTTTGGGTTCCTCCTTCTCACATATGTATTTAAAAGATACTAGATTTTTTTTTCCATTTTTGGGGTTTCATGTTTATAGAACTTTTGGGGCGAAGCAAAAAACACCTATCTTTTAAGGATTCCTTCCTATTCCATTCGTGCACACTCCCTGCCTAGCATGTAGCCCGACTCTGCCCCTGTCCTCCAAGAAAAAAAGAGATAAACACCAGTGTCCCACATTTCCTATTGTTGGGAGTTGACTCTAGGATCCACAATTTCATTAAACAGAATTGTTGCATGGAGAAAACTGTAAGCTACCCTTTGACAACAATAATAATAAAAAAGGTGGATGCTGGTGCAAACTTCATATGTATTTAAAACAAATAACCTGTGTACATAAAGACAGAAGACTATTGTGTGCCACCTGAATGTTCAATGAGGAGGAAAGCAAATTACCCATAAAAGGTAGCGTATGCTGTGAGAGAGGGAGGGGGCTACTTGCTCCTCGAGCAACAGTATGAGATTTTCCACATGGTAATTGCTCCTATTCTTGGTCTACTGTAGTGAAGAAGGAAGTGTGGCTTGTATTGGCCTGTATGCATTGAGATGGTTAGTGATACCAAATCCAATTATTGTCAGCTGCATGACCACCAAAGCTGTTTTCATCTGTGAATTATTTCTCACAGCCAGGAGAGGAAGGCAGCACTAAAACTCCCTTTTATAAGGCAGAAGAGGGCGGTCGTTGGGGAGGAAACTGAAGGAGAGAGCCTAACAAGAGGGCTAACTTATTAAGGCAAAACAAAACAGAATAGGAGGGAAGAGAGAAAGGCTGATGGTGAGCTAGCATTGAGTGAGAGGATTTCCAAGCCAGCATCAATTACCAATATCTCTTATGCAAGACCATGCCACAGCCTACTGGGCTGATCAAAGCCTCTTGTTATAAACTCAACATTATCATTAGTCTCAAAATGGATTCCACACACTTTTTTTTTTTTTTTTTTTTTTTTACATTTGTAACTCTCAATGTAACAGCCCTGGAGTCACATGCAATATTTCTATAAATGGTGATGCTCAGGTTTCAGCACAAATCAATTAAGTCACACTTTGTGTATAAAAAGATCCTTGGACAATTCTAATGTGCAGCCAGGATTGAGGACCACTCTGTGAGGAGACACAGAAGGCAAGGCAAAAATTCTCAGTGCATACAACTTTTCAGGCATTACGACTGCCTTAATTAGGGCTGAGATATATGAAGAGCTCTCCCCTATTAAGGTGATTTCTTACCTATATACTCCATTTGTCCCGCAATTTTCCCCTTGCTCTATTGAGGTAGAAGTGGACAATAAGATTATGAGACATTTGAAGTATACATGGTGGTGATTCGTCATACGCATACACTGATGAAGGGCCTCCATCTAGTTAAACATCCATTGCTTCACTCATTTATCTTTCGTGTGTGAAAACGTATCAGTTCTCCTTCCTTAGAAAATTTCAATTATACATTACAGTCTTATCAACTACAGTCAATATGTTTTCCATTAAATCTCAGACTTTATTCATCTTGGAGCTGAAAGTTTGTACTCTTTCCTGCATTTTGTTTACATCAAGTCTTACATGGCTCCCACACATCAAACTACATTCTTCAACGGCAGTGTTTCCAAATATGCCAATGAACTCAGTGGACAGAAATGCTTGGGAAATGCTTTGCCTTGGGGGAGTTTTCAGAGACTTTACTATGTGTATTGGAATATATGTACTTACTATATGCTAATGTAAATTTTTATCATCCAAGGAGGTTTTATATATATGTGTATATACATACACACACATACACACACACACACACACAACATTCCCTAAATTTATTTGATTTAAAAAACATTTGCAAGGAGAGAGAGGGTCTACCTAGTTTTGTGTTCCGCAAAATATACTTTGAAGTATATGTGTTTAGTGTCAATCACCCCACCTCCCTAACATCCTCCCTGACATTGACTAGCTAGAGTTAAGCTGGTTCTAATTATAATTCTGAATACCAATAAAACATTGCCATATACAGCTTTGTGTAAATATATATCTTTCACAGTAGCTAAATGGGCCTGGTCTTTGCCCAGTGGGCCATGGAGAGCCCTCCAAAGCCATAGAGTATACACCTTATTGTTTGTTTGTTTTCCTTAGTATTAAGTCCCGCCAAAGTCACAAAGTTTGACCACGGCTAGTTCTTTAGTGGGAGTCAATATTCTCATTTACAATAAAGTTTTTTGGGGTGTCAAAAATTTCCCATCAGTATACTGCTATGATATGGTTTCTCTTGGGAAAGTCCATAATGCTTTGCATCTATTTTATGGTTGTCACCCTTGTGACCTGGGAATAGACAAAAGTATACATGGGATGTCAGACCGTGTCCCACTCACTCTTTTCTCGGGTGAAATAAATTTCCTTAAGGAGAGTGTTCAGTTATGTTCAGGGAGGTCAAAATTGCTCATTGCAGTAGAACCTCAGTTCTATGATGACAAATACCTGTGGGCAGAAATGATCACCAACTTGGGCTATTTCTTGGTCAGTGTCTTTCTTTCCTCAGGTCTTTAACAACTATTTCCCCATTTCTCTTCTTTGATCACTTTCCTTTATTCTTCTTGGGTTTGTTTTTTCCTTTAAGGTTGCCTGTCATTCTCTTATACATTTAAATCTTTATGATTTAGTTCCATTTCACTATCTAACAAGTTATATACACCTAGTAGTTAAATAGTTCCCTTTTAATTTATCAGCCTCTACTATTAATTCATCTATTAATCTTTTATCTATTAATCCAATTATCTTAATATATCTTTATCTATTAATCTAAATATCTTATCTATTAATTTATCAACTCTCTACTCATTTCTGAAATGGAACTGTGGGGGTTTAAAATTAATTAAGCTTGGGGCACCTGGGTGGCTCAGTTGGTTAAGCAGCTGTCTTTGGCTCAGGTCATAATCCCAGAGTCCTGGGGATCAGACCCCGCCTCAGGCTTCCTGCTCAGCAAAGAGTCTGCTTCTCCCTCTCCCTCTGCTCCTCCCCTCTCTTGTGTTTTCTCTTTGTCTCACTCACTCTCTCTCAAATAAATAAACAAAAAATCTTTAACAAAATAAAGTTAATTAAGCTCAAATATTCCAAATATAAAAGCCTTCTTGTTTTTAGAGAATGGTGTAGGGATTTTAACACCTTGTAATTATAATCAATTATTAGGAATTTGGAATTATTTTAATGAAGAATAAATCTATAAAAATAATGACATTGTAATTTTGAATGGCTTTTTCTAGAGTAAAGGAGTAGAGAGGTAACACAAACCAGTGGAGCTTTTAAAGTCTATTTAAACATTTTCCTTGGACACTACTTAGGATTTTCTTTGCGGTTATAGACACCTTTCCAACTACGAAGTCCAATAAAACAGCCTCTTGAGGGCACCGAAAATGGATAAGTTTTATTACCCTTCAGTCTTTTCATCCTTTCATGTTCATAAGGTGAATAAATTTTTTTCTATGCAGCATTCAATCTGGCGATCTTTTCTCGAGAGACTCAAATCTTCTTCTGCTCTTTGTAGTCATATTTTAAAAATCCTATGATATCTTCCAGAAGAGTAGGCTTTGAATATGGCCTCAATGGACTCAAATGTTAGGAATCTAAATGAAAATCAGGGAAGTCAAGATCTTTGCTTATGTCATTAGTGAATTGTTTCTTGCTGGGATATATATATTTTAAATGTACTTCTTAAATTTATAAAGTCCTTTATATTCTTAAAAGGAATTTTAGATCAATCATCTCTGAGAATCTTTCCTTGTGGCCAAGACATAATCATTTCTGGCAGCCATTATTTACAGAGAAGGAAAATGTTGTGTTTATGAGGGCTACCTCCATTCACACAAAGGGTCATGAGAGAGTCGTGTTTATGAGGGCTACCTCCATTCACACAAAGGGTCATGAGAGAGTCATAACCGGAATCCATGTCTTGAATACTAGTTTTTGTTTGTAGATACATAGTTACTCTTAGGACTAGTTTAAGGGACAACAGTGTGAAAGAAAAAAGGAAGGATTAATAAAAAAGTAAGGAATGAAAGTAGAGGGCAAAGCACCTTTCTATCTTAGCCTTAGGATGAATAAAATGGTTTTTGAAAATGGATGTGAAATCATCTTGATAATAAGTGAAAATAAATATTCCAAGATAAGAGAAATAATATAAGGAAGTTCATAACAAAATATTGTTCAGTGCTCCTTTTTAAAACAAACTTCTTCAGATCTATAGGGATGTTTTCTTTCTCTCTCTTTCCTTTCCCTTAATTTCACACCCCATCTCACTTCTTCCATTCTTTCCTCCTTACTTTTTCGTAATGCTTAAAATGTGAAGCTGATGACAACAGAAAGTTTAAAACTTTTATTTCTATTGAGAACTAACAGGATTTTTAAGCACAATGAGGAACATCAGATTGTTAATAACTTAATGCTACTCTTGTCAAGAAAGACATCAGGAAAACGATTTTTCCCCTTTTATATATAATGTTCCACAATGCCAGCAGTAAGGCCATTACGCATTAGCTATCATCAGAAAATAATTCAGGACGAAATTGATAAGAAGTGAATGATTTTCCTGGATAGCAAAGCCTATCTTTTTGTTTTGTTCTTTGAGCGAAAATGATTTTTCAAGCTCCAGAGCAAACAAGGTAAGGAGAAAACGCCTACAATTCATTTTCATAGACTATAGAATGCTTGATGGCCCTCTATGTCTGATTGTACTTTATAAAGTGTTTTGAATAAAAGATATAACATCATTGGCTTTTTGGTCATTTAAAAATTACAAGAAGAATCACAGAAAATTTTCTCTTCACCCGGACATACCATCTCTCCCTCCCTCTTTCCCCTCCTCCCTATTCTGGTTCATTAAATTTATTAATCAGGGAGGCTGTATTAACCCACGTGTGTATATTTTCCATGATATCCCAAAGTCTTTGGATTAATTTCATTATATTAGAAAACATATTTCCATAAAGAATGTTGTTTTGTTGCTCTACTGCTGATTTTCACTTCAGTGATGAAATAGACTTCGTTGTTTCACTTGCATGAAAGCATTAGAAGGAATAGATGTAATAAGGTGATGAGCATAATATTTGGCAAATATGGAGTCTGGGATAACCTCTTTACCTCTTTTAGCAGAAAATACTAAGTGATTTTTCATAATTTACTGACAACAGCTGGACGATTCTATTTATCATGTGTAGGGGAGGGATTTTGAATTACACAAGGTAGGCGTACATTTTGTGTTTAGAGGAAAAAGCTGTATGTCAGGATTTGAAGATTCATAGACCTAAAGAATCTCATATTTGGGATGTTTCAAGGCCCCTGCTTCAACCTGCTATTTAATGCTTAAATCAACTCAAATTCCAATAGCTACCATCTGCTGAGCTGTGAAATAAGTGCTTTAGAAACATGGTCATGTTTAATCTTCCTATCAGGTATGGGTTGTTGAAAAAGAAATTACAGTTCAAGGAAGTTAAATAATCATCCTCAAAATGCATAGCTACCTAGTAAGTGGTGGATTCAAGATGTGTGAACTTCTATCTGTACGTCTCCATAAGTAATGTTCTTTATACTGCAACCAGATTATTTGAGTCTATAACACAATTTACATTGAAGAATCTGAGAAGATTTTGCTTTTTGGTCAGCCAGATTCAGACACTGCTTTCATCTGTTCCCTGACTGTAGCTAGGAGCCGTTCCTCTCTTAGTACCTTAAGAGCAAAGCCCAAGCCTCCATCATTTTTTTTTTCCCCTACAGATGGATGACACTCATGATTTTAGGACTTATTTTGTCAATCCAAACTCATTTTTCCTCTTTTCTGCTAAAGAGGGAGAACCCTCTCTACAGAAAATGGTATTACCTCAGTAAGGAGAAATACCAGATTTTCTTCAAAGCATGGACAACTTGCGATACAGCATTTATTTTTCACTGAAAGAAGAAAGAAAAATCATACTTTGGAAATAACCCACAGTTGGTCTGTGATGGTTCTTAGTAGTTTATGGGCTTTCATAGTGCCTAAAGGACTATGTCCTGATAATTTATTGCTTTGGATTTTAGTTTCTTCATTAGCATAACAGAACAAGAACATATTCCACATATTTGAAAAAGTGTTTTAAAAATTGAGGTCTAATCTACAGGCCTTTGTTATCAGACTTCAAATCTGGGCTTTTAAAATTTTAAAGCATGTCCTGAATATTTATTGAGTGAGTACTTGCTGAATTCTGGAAACTGTTCTAAGCATCTTACATGCTTTACCTCACTCGCCTGTGATAATAACTCTTTCAGGTATGTATGATCGTAATCTTTATCTTATGGATGAGGAGTTTGTTATTGAGAAAAATTAACTACTTTGCTTCACAGAACCAGTAAGGGGGAGAGTCAGGATTCAAATCTGAGCAGTCAGAATGAAACTGAAGAAGTGAGCAGGAAGTGGAATACACGTGGTATAGGAGAAGTCTATTTGCATATGATGTTAGTGGTTCTTCCACTTGGTGCTAGACTCGGGGCAAGATCTCAAAGAAGAAATACAAACCCAGAATCAAAAATAGCTTTGGGAAGAGTTAATATGAATGCAGTCATCCAGATTTTTCCCCTAAAGGAATATCTTTCCCAAGTAGACCGTGGTGTTTCCCACCTTGTCCTACTTCCAAGCTCCAACCAAAAAATCTACATGACTAATGACAATGCAAGAGGCTAAGAGCAGCTTTCTTTTCAGATTCCAGATGGAGTTTATGATGTTGGCAGATAGAAAGTCATTTGACTTACAGCCTCAGTAGAGTCAGTATAGATGTTTTTCTGAGACATGATATATTGGAATGTTACATCCTAATTTAGCTTTTAAAATATATTACTGTGTTTTAAAATTTAGCAGAACTTTTAAGACAGAAAACTTCAATAATAAACACTTCTGAGTAGTAATTATGACAACAAAATCATAATGATAGGAATGAGGACTTTAGAGTTAAACCTGGGCTTTAATCCTGGTTTAGACTATGGAACTTGGACATTTTTTTTAAAAGTACTGTTTTGTATCTCAGTTGTCTTATTTGAAAAAGGGGGATAATAACCTTGGGGATGGTTTGGAGTTATGAATTAATACAGGTAAAGTATTTAAAACAGTGCTCAGCACAAAGGAAGTAATTCAATCAAGTTACCTCTTAGAAGTCCACTTCAATTTCCTTTGGATGATGTTAGATTGGATGAAGATAAATACTTCAACTCCACAACCCCCTCCCTTTCTTTTGGTTAATTTATGGTGACTATGTTTAAGTTTTTCCCATTAACTTGTCTAATACCTGTTATATTTTGTTATACATGTGTGACCTCTGTGCCACTTCTCTATGTTTAATATCAGATTTGTTCATAAGATGGTTCTTTTTGTTGCACAAAGCAAGTCTCGTTTCAAGGGACAGAACTTTTCACCATTAATATATTCAAGACAGCAAATTGAGTGTTTTCTAACATGGTTAGCTTTAATGGGCATTTCTATAAAACAAATTCTCTCTCCATTCCTTTCCATAGTAATGTGTAGATGTGGGAGGCTTATAAGACAAAGTCTAGTGTCAGAATGATTGAGTTTTATCTCTGCTTACTCACAGTTAATTTGTCCTTTGGGAAAATTATTTAACCATGGTTACCAAATCTGAGTTCCCTTTCTGTATAACCTGCACCTACTTTATAGGCACATCAAATATGTCTTTAATTAAAGTTGATTGTGATACTTATTATATAATTTCATGGGTTTTTGCATTAATCCTTAATCAGTTGGTATCTTAACTATTAGAAAGAGAATATAGCTGTAAGACTAAACTCTTGTCCTACAATTTACAATAGAGTAAGAACCATGAAGTTTGAAAAGTATTATGAAACATACTGGATTTTTCATATAAATTTCAAAAAGCACAGTCATAATGCCCAGATAGGCACAGATGTGTCTCTCTGTATTCTTACCTTCCCAAATAAAAAAATAAGTAGTTTGTATCAAACAGTATAAAATTACGGTGGGCAACAAATACCGGCTCATACCATTTGCTCTCAGGAAGACATGCAGACAGATGGCTATGCATAATGCAAGGATTATGTTAAATGTAAGGAACTCTTTTACATCCTTCTGCTCATTTTTTCCTAAATTCAAACCTTAAGATTTCTTTTGATGGAGTGCCCTTGTTTCAAAGAAGAGATATATAACAAAGCCAATACCTGTTAAAAGCAAGGACTTTGTCCTCTGTCTTTCCACTGACCAGCTGGGTGACCTTGGTCAGTCGTCCTACTTCTCTAAATCTAAATTTTCAGGATTACTCATAATATCGATCTCATTGGCTTATCGTGAGGACTACATGAGATAAAACATTTAAAAGCACGTAACACATGACTAACCTACTATTTATTAAGCCTACAAGGTTCTTCGATATTATAGTGATTTGAATCTTTGCCTACTAACTACCCTTTGTGTATAAAACACAAGCAGGATATTCTGTGTAATGTGTGGTTCATGCAGACTGGTCTGAGACATGCTTTTGTAAGGCATTGAAAGCAGCTGTGAGCAGTAAGGCCCTCAACAGCCAGCGTAGTGCCTGATTTCCCCAAGTTCTTTTCCAGCTCTAACAGAATAGAAAGAACAAGTGGAGCAGACTTTCAGGTCATCACTTCAGGCACAGCAGTAGAGCTTTTCGGATGTAATGTTCTCCAAGGCAGTAAGCTAGAGCAGGGGTTTCTGTTAGAAAGCTGGCCATCAGGAGATGGATGGGCTAGAACTTACTCTAGGAGGAGACTGGCAGGTGAGGAAAAGGGTATTGAGAATTGCCATGAGCTAGAGCCTCTGGTTGCTAGGACTTTCCCAAAGTTTCTGAAAAGCCAAAGGGGCCTTCCTGGAAAATAATAGGTCAGATTCTACTCAGATATGCAATGTGCTTTACCTTGCCTAGCTCAAATAAAGAAGAGATGGCATAGTCCTAGGACAGGGTGGTTCACATGGGACCACCTCTTATTCATCTTTCTATCTTCACAATAATGCCTGGCCCTAGGAGAGGTTTTGTTTTTTTTTTGTTGTTGTTGTTGTTGTTGTTTGATTGGTTTTTGCTCTTTGTGTATTTTTGACACAAAATAGTAATTGTAGCATTGTTTGGAATGGATTAATTCTTACCTGACTCTCTTGCTACTGGCTATCTCAATCTAGAGGTATCATTTTAAGTTTCCTTATGGCACAATGGAGCTAACAATAGTTTCCACCTTGAAATTTTTCTTTGATGACAAATGAGACAATATACGGGAATTCTCTTTGCAAACTCTAAGTTGCTACTAGATATTAGAAGGAAAGATAAGAGCTATTTCCACGCTGTTGCTACTCAAGTAACTCTAGGCAATAAGATTTTAGTGTTAAATTCCTGTTTTCTCAGTGATACTTTTCTAATAAACGTAACATTAGCTTTTAAAGATAAGAATTTCCCCCCACATAATTCAGGAAATATAATGTTTTTGTGAGAAAAATCCAGCTTACGAACATTTTTTTTTCTTATTGAACTGGATCTCTCGCAAAAGAACTTGTCATGCTCTAAGGTTTGCTGCTTTTTGAATACCCTAATCCCAATTTTGAAATGTAATCCTTTCATGTACACTTCTATGTAGACTTTGACTTGGTGAGGTGTCTGTATTAGCGTTGGCCAATTGTTATAACAAATAATTTTAAAATTTTGGTGGCTTCACATAGTGGAGCATATTTTTTCTCTCCTACAACAGCCCAACATGCATGTTCTCAGTCAGAAAGTTGTGTTTTGTTTGTTTGTTTGTGTTTTGGTGTGTCGTTGTCATTGTTGTTGTTTTTGGTGAGAGCCTGAAATCATCAGCAAAGTCACCATAGGCTTAGTTCAGTTGAAAAGGTTATATTTTTTTCCATACATATCCATTTTAAGAAGGAGATATTGAGATAGAGATGGAAATTAAAACAATATTGAGCTCTTTTAGATTGAGTTTGAACTTTCTGGGGTTCACCTATATTATCCAGTGTTTGCTACAGTCTTGGTCCCTTTAGGATTTGAAGTTGGTAAGCCCTACCTTGTAACATCTACTCTAAAAATGAGCAAGGATGTTATTTGTTTGAAAACATGATCAATACATCATGTTGATCTAAGAAGCTAGAAAGGAAAATAAGGGAAAGCTTCAGAAATCTTTGATAGTAAGAAAAAAAATTAAGTGAGATTAAAAATCCATAGACCTTTGAGACTGAATTATTCACAATAAACAATTTCTACACTTTCCATAAAAACTTGTTCTTCCTTGGATAGATTAACTGTGTTTGAACTTTGTGAATATTTGTGTGTTCCATTAGCATTTTAAAAAAGAATGTGATAAATGGCAGAACAGTGTTATCTACTGGAAATGGAAGTATAAGTTTGATGAGGGCAGTTCACTGCTTCCTCACCAGGCTCTAGGACTGGGTGTAATTCTTAAGAGCTGTTGAATATTTATTTGTCTGATGAACAGATGAATGTTTAGTCTGAATCAAAAGTCCATATGGTTTAGTTCTTATTCTGCCTTCTAGAAGTGTGTATAAATATTCATAAAATTAAACTTTCTGAACACTTAGTTTCAGTATTACTCTTCTTAAATTATTGAAAGTTTTTTTTAATGTAGATATAGATTCCAATGTAAAATTGGGGGATTCCTGGCTTTCATACTTTAGTTGCCTTTATTCTTTAAAATTTTACTGACTTCAAAATGAATAAACATAAGGGTGAACACTTTTTCATATGTCTGTTGGCCATCTGGATGTCTTCTTTGCAGAAATGTCTGTTCATGTTATCTGTCCATTTCTTGGATTGGATTCTTTGTTCTTTGGGTATTGAGTTTGTTAAGTTCTTTATGGATTTTACATATTAGCCCTTTATCTGGTATGTCGTTTGCAAATATCTTCTCCCATTCTGTCAGTTGTCTTTTGGTTTTGTTGACTGTCTCCTTTGCTGTGCAAAAGGTTTTGATCTTGATGAAGTCCCAGTAGTTCATTTTTTTAAATAAAGATTTTATTTATTTATTTGACAGACAGAGATCACAAGTAGGCAGAGAGGCAGGTAGAGACAGGGGAAGGGAAGCAGGCTCCCTGCAAAGCACAGAGCCTGATGTGGGGCTCTGGACTCCGGGATCATGACCTGAGCCGAAGGCAGAGACTTTAACCCACTGAACCACCCGGGTGTCCCTCAATAGTTCATTTTTAATGCTCAATATTTTTAATGGGCTAGGTGAACACAAATATAAGGAAAAAGCTCAAGAAACACAAATATAAGGGAAAAGTTCAAGAAACATTCCTTTCATGTTGTATCATTTCTGCTGGGCTCAGTCAAGTTAAAGTTCATGTTACAGAGCAGACAAGAAGGAAAAGTTGCTTATTTTCAGTTATGTCAAATAATAAATTTTTCTTTTTTGCTGTGGAAAACATTAACATCCTCCTTTTTTTGAATAAAAAATATAATTTTTGCAAGTTAGTACTGTGTGTACTCATACAACATTTATATTTCATCATTACAGTTCATTATTCTTAGTATCTTTTAAGTGTAATTTGAAAGAAATGTCATATGGACTAAAAATATATAATATCAAAATGACTAGTCCATTCAGTCTATATTAGAAGCCAAACATCAAACTCTTTGCTGTCAAATATCTGGTTTATTTTCCAAAGATGGAGCCTTTTAACAGTCATGGGATCATGACAAAATATTAATGAAGGAAATATTTTCCAACTTTACTTTGCTTTTAAATAAAAATGCAGTAGTGTTTTTCTACATAGTATTTAAAAAAATGGGAAGAGTTAAATGACAAATGGTTTGCAAAGTGACCTTCATAGGCATTTTATTTGAAAGCGATTACCTTATAGTTTATTGTTTCTCAGTAGAAATTATATTGAATAATTTTTAAATTTATAATTAAAACTTACATATTTGCTATAAAATTGAAAATAATTTTATTACCAATTAATCTGAATTATAAGATATCTTTATTTAAAGGGTTCTTCAAAGGAATTGAAAAGCAAGCAATCAATAATTGGAATTATTGATAAGCTATGACAAGGAAAACTTAACCACATCATGCAAAGTTGGTACAAATTCTGATCCAAATCCCAAATGGATTCTTCCACTCAGTATAAAAGTAACTTACATTAAAATGATATACCTGTGTTATGGCCACATGAATGTCATAGCTCTACATTTCATATTAAGATTCTGGAATATGTAAGAATTGTACTGTTATGGTTAAACTATTGGACACCTCAGGGATAACAGACATGTTAGAGTGGTAAGATTGTCCACCAAAATTTGATTTATCAACATCAAAATTCATACTAAAAATGTAAAACATGTATTTAATTTTTTAATTGAAATGAAGTAATGTTGGTTTTATTTTAAAAGTTCTGCTGCGCCCCAAATGATGATGGTAATGCATGCTAAGATCAAGTTTGGAATTCAGCACCTGCAAATTTTTTGAAATCCCAAACTCTACCAGTCATTCCAGCAGAGGGCACCATAGGTAGCTTTCAAACCTGAGAAGTCTGTCTTCTCCTGCCTGCCTTTGGTTTCCTTAAATCATGCAGGGGCTCCCTCTGCTGTCCTTTTAGACCAGAGACCAGAAAGATGTCAATTCACTGACCCAAAACCTCACAAATTCTGTGCAATTATATTACAAATATTATTGTATGATGTTGTAATGGAAGATCTATTCAACTTCACTATCCGTGGGATTACAGGAAAAGATAGCAAATAAGCTGAGTAAGGCTTAGTTAAATACGTCTGTACATAAATGCTGAAAATGTTATCTTTTTTCTAAGATGACTAAGTAGGCAAATAAAAAATACAAAGGTACTTGTATATTATACACTAAGAGGGGAGAATGGCACATAGATATTGATCTATAATTGTGATGAATGAAAGCATCAAAATATCTGAGCAAATGTCTGTGTATGTGTGTGCGCATGCGCCCACACGCCGGAAGGACAAAGAGGTAGAGAGGAGCGAGACACTACCAAATTGACCCTGCAGCTACTTTTGATCCAAGTTCGTTTTCATTAGAGTTTTTTGATTTGTAGTTTTCATTTTATATAACGCCAGAGAATACGTTTTGGCAAGCTTTTAGTTTGTCTACTTACCTAATACGATAAAAATAAATGAGGTTATATGTTTTTGCACATGTAGAAAGAATACATATTGAGGTAATTGTGTTGATAATTGTTTATTTCTAAAATAACTTTAAAATAAAATAGTGAGGTAATTGCTCAAGAAGTCTTTCTTAGCTTGCTATGTATCTTGCTATATGCTGAATATTTAATTTTTGTAGCAAAGCAATGAACAAATTAGTGAAATAACACAGATTTTAATTCTCCATAAACCTTCTAACTCTTTACTTTCCTACCTGGATTTGCCTTAGTTTTATGTACTGACAAATGAAATTGTGTTGTCCTTTTATACCTCAAGCTAAACACAAGCCACAGTTTCAAACAAAACCATGGAAACTCTTGGAAGGTCAGCATCTATTTAGCGCCTTTTTAGTACTGAATCCCAATAAGTGGAATGTTCATGATTTTATAGCACGATAATAATGGACTTCTTTCTACTGATTGGCCAAGTGCATTTTCCAATTGTTAATAATAAATAATCACTATCTATGGTATATTACTTAAATGGGTAAATGATGAGGCAGAAAAGAGAAGTTCTCTTAAGCACTTTAATAGGAAACAGATCTGTCAGGTCAGTTGGGCTACTCCAAACTCTACCAACAGTGGGGATCTTGTGGGAGAAAGCCAACGGATTTTTTGCAGAAGTTCTCTTGTGGGATTTGGAATAACATGTGTAATGTTGTCCAGCTACATAAAGTCGTCATCTTGAGCATAGGCGTTCCTTGCACCACTGACGCTACTATATTTGTGTGGTGGCTCTGGAACCAGAATTTGGGGAAAATTGCAAAACCATTATCATTAAAATATTTTTGTTTCATTTTTATAAGCACACAAATCTATTGCCCCATAGAGAAAATTTCCAAACAAACCATATGAGAACATAATGTAATAGGAGATGAAGCTTACAGTTAGGGGAGTCAACATTTTAGTTAAGTTAGTCCATTTGTCACATGATCGTTCCAGGTTTGGGGACTGATTGAAGTGCAGAAGGTAAATCTAACCTTTAACAAGGTTGAAGATTGCCATTTTAGGTATAGCAGAAACAAATCCTTAATGATATGTATTTTTAAAGATTCTATTTTTTGAGAGAGAGAGAGAGAGAGGGAGCATGAGCAGGGAAGGGGCAGAGGGAGAGGGGCAAACGGACTGGCCCCTGAGCCAGGAGCCTGCCCAATATGCAGCTCAATCCCAGGACCCTGAGATCATGACCTGAGCCAAAGTCTAGTGCTTAACGAACAGAGCCTCCCAGGTGCCCTCTTAATGATATTTTTATAACAGGTCTTTGCTTGTGGTATATTTCAAAGGGTGGTTTTTGTTCTTTCAATTTGGAATATATTTATCTAAGAAATTATGTTTTTGAAAGTTGAAAAGAATTTTTTTTTTTTTTTTAAGTTTCACCTGTTTTTTAGTCCCAAAGCATTGTGGAGAATGTGGATCACTAGCTCAGCTTTAACATCCCCCTCATTGTTGTTAAAATTGACCAGAAGTCTTTCTCACTTTGCTTGTTTAATTCCTATCTTCTGACTTTACCAATTACTTGTCTCTAAAAGCAACTGACGATGCCTCATTGAGGGAGTACAAAGCCCATGCCAAATGAAATATTTAAAATTATGATTAAAATCACATTATATTTAGAAATAAGACAACTGATGTCTTTATGTAGAGTCCAGTAAAGCATTACTATAGAAAGATCATTCTAATTTGGTGCAAAGGATTTTTAGGTTATTTTATATTAAAATGTTTGACCAGATACACTTATTATAAAGGTAGGATTTGGCATGCTTACATGTGCATGAATTTTTTCTTTAGAATTGCTACCATTAAAAAAAAAAAAAATGACTCAGATTCACACAACAGCCTTCTTTGCTGTAACTAATCCCTCCAGATCTGGCTGAGTTGTTCAGGCTGTGCTTCCTGCCTGAACCCGCCTATGTGAACTCAAGGCAGAACACAAACAAAATAAAAATTCAGCAAAGATCCTTTTCATTATTTTTTAAGAATCCCAAAACTTCTTGTCAAATTAGTTAACTTCAAAGTGTCTTGCTGTCTCTCTATCATTGTCTGTGTTGTAAAATCCTATTCATTCATTGTCTTGGAAAAAAAAGGAGGGCCCAGGTCTTTTCAGGGAGCATTTCAAGTAACCCCTGCATATTCCAGCAATAAAAAGGGACTGCAAGAAGGGACTAACATGGAATTAAACACTGTCTTCTTGGAAGAAGAGTTATCTAAAAAAAAAATTATTAAATCTTATGGATTTTTTTTTACAAAAAAATGTAAATGTGGAAAGTCTATAAAATAATCTGCTTCAAATATGAAGGTTTTTTTTTTCCCCTCTGTCTTTTTTTTTAAGATAAGAGGAATTAGGACTATAGATAATTCATATGGATCAAAGTGGTTTATCTCTTGTAAGGTTTCATTTGAATCTTTTAGAAAAAGATTTTTGGATTAAGTCTTGTTGGGTCTCTGTTTTGCAACTCTAAGCTCTGTGTTATTTATAATATTTTAACAGGGATTAGAGGAAGGGCGGTAAAGTGATAAGCTTCCACATTTAAGTAGTTTTTCTGGCAAATTTTAGTTAAAATATCACAGACTATATTTGCACAGATGGAATGCACTGATAGAGCATCAGGCTGGCAGTGACTCACGAGTCCAGGTTTCTCTTGTTGAGCGTGAATCCACGGAAGACATGTCACAATAGGAAAACCTTCTTGACAACGGGCCCACCTAGTCTGACAGTTAATACTAAGTAATTCTCACACAGACCACCATAATTTCACTACTGTATAGTGAGAGTTTTTAGAAAGTTGGGCTAAAAATATTCAAGGATTATATAACTCCACCATTTTATAATTTAAAACCCTCTGGAAGATAATCTTCAGCCAATGCATTTGTTAGCGCCATATGTTACCTTCAAGAGACAGACTATAAAACTTACCTCCTTACTTTAACACAATATTTTGTATTAAACACAAGTATTTTGCATCAAAGAAATTCATTTTACATACCTATTTCTCACTCTAAGATGACCCCTCTCTGATGAAAGTTTCTGAGTCATTGAGTTAATGAGTTTTTCCTTCAATTTTCCACTCTAGCTAAATTTAGGTGGTGCCCAATTCAGCTAATAATCTAGCAGAAATTTAAGTCATATTTTTCCTGTCTTAGGAAGCTGAGCCTGTTGTGCAGGAATACTTTCGCTGAAGAGTTTGGCCTGGGTGGTTTTGTTTCCCGAAGAAAAATGTAATCTGTTGCTCAGCTTATAGACTGTTCTGTGAGAATAGAATAGCTCTGTACTTTATGAGTATAACCAGGAGCACATATGCACATAGGATCCTGCATACTATCGACTCCCTAGCTATATATCCTAAACACGGTTTGAGAATACCTATCAGTTGTGGTCCACACAGACACCAACCAAATCATCTTTATATTATTTATATTTGACCTTGCTCCATAAAATAACTTGGTATAGTTGATGACAAGTATGGACATCTAGAAAATATATCTGAGTATACATCAGTGTTTCAGGGACTGAGGAAAAAAAAAAGAAAATAAGAGTGTAACATCCCAGAGATGAAGGGCTACATGTTGGCTTAATACACAAAAGGTGCTCAATCATTCTTTGTTGAGGAAATGAAGGAATAGGGATGATAAATGTAAGGGCAAGTTTAAGAGGCGAAAATGCACAGTCTGTCTTTTGGTTTCTTAGTCGCAACACACAAACACACAAAATGGTAAATCTCATAAAATCAGACTTTTATTTTTCAAAGTCTTTTTCTCTCCCAATAGGAAGGATGGTAGCTGAGGGAGGGAGCATGAAGTGAGTTGTTCCACTTTGTACATGGGGGTGCATTTTCTCTTTACTCTTAAGAAGACGCATAGGTAGTACTCTCCTGAATTCAAACAAGAGAATATAGCCCTTATGGGAAATGGAAAAAAAAAAATTCTTATTAGCTTTCTAGTGGCCTCATTTGTCAAGTGATGTGCCGGCTGTGAGGTTCTTAACCATAACCTTAAAATCAAGCATTCAGAACCTGGAAAAAGATTTGTTTTCTGGATAGAAAAATGAAGCAGAAAATCCCTGACTTACGTGTCACTTTAAATCAAGGAAAGAATTGTCATAGAAGTAATCTACTAGTCCAACATGCTTCCAGTGAAACGTTTGCCATGCAGAGCAAAGGCCTATTTATCTTCCCTGATAACAACCTCAAAATTTAGAGAGAGAGAGAGAGAGAGAGAGAGAGAGAGAGGACACCCTAGTTTCTATGATTAACCTTTCATTACTTTATTATCCATGAGTTCATCTAAGTTCTAAAATTTTCATTTTCAGGAAAGTTATTTTCAAAGACATTAGCCCTTTCAAACTCTAGGGTAGGAGTAAGATATTCCAAGGCATACATATGTGCTTTACACACATACACAATACTTGCATACACACAAGTATTATGGTTACATACTATATATATATATACATACATCTGTATCTCTATATATGCTATATAAGTTATATACTATAACACAGTATATAGGTAGATCATGTCTCTGGGTATTGATATATTCATATATTAGTATGCCTCTTTGCATATCACTGAACATATTTCTGCATGTATGTGCATGAATTCACAAGCATATACTATCAAAGACACACCCACACACTTTCCCAATTATCATCTTGTCATCTTTGGCCTTGCACATTACTATTTCCCAACCTGCATGGCCTCAAGCATAAACATACCTTTCCTCTCCTGTTTACTGATTTACTTTTCACCAGATAAACACGATCCTGTGACCATGACCTGCCCTCGACCTGTTTTCCTTTGCCAGCCAAAGGAACTGTGAGCGCCGGAGATCCTTATGAGAGGGTGTGGGGGGGGGGACTATCATTTTCGTAAAGTTTGGGACGTGCACAGGGAAACTGACACTTCTGAATAGTGCATTGGATATCTGAAGCCAGCAGATGTTACTCTGCATGTTTTAAACTTACTGCCCTCTCCCACCATGTAAAGATTATAATGTTTCATTTCTCAGTAAACCTAAATGAAAACCTACTATTTGAGAATGAATATCATTTCTCCTGGGAAAACAAATCAATACCAGTTCTCTAGTTTCAATACTCACAGTAAGTGCATATTTCTCATGCTTTATTCACAAAGGCATCCCTTTGTACAAATAAGTTTAGATGCTTGCTAAAATTCAACGGGGGTAAGAACATTGACAAGTCGAGGTTTTCACACAGAGATCATGTGCACATTTTGCTTACATTATATTAAATTAATAATGGAGAAATATGGTTGAAAATATATATACAATTGGCAACCACAAATGTCTATATTACAGATTATGTGGTCAGGCTGAAAGCTATTTCTTGCAAAGAATGCCCGGCACCGACTTGCTTTTCCGAACAGCATGACAGTACGCATTATTATATATTTACAGCAAAAAAGAAAGCTGTTAAATCAAAAGGAATCAGTTTAACCTTTGCAGTCGAAAAAGGTCTGATAGGGGACTTTCACACCATTGACTAGAAAAAAATACCTTAACTATTAACTTGAACCATGTTTCAGGTCTTGCTCACTAGAAGGATGTGTTCTTTCTCAGTTGGATTTAATTGTTCGGGATGCTATACTCCTTTCTTTGAGTGTCTCCATTTCCAGTATGAATGTCTGGTACAAAAACCCCACTGCTCCCAAAAGGGTCCGACTTTTATGCTAAACTCATTTCCATGCTATCATCAATGGCAGTTCCATCAATCATCATTGGGAAAATATTTCAGTATCAATTCTTTAGCACCAGGGACCCAGAACAAGTTTGGGTACTTCATGTGTATAGATGGTACCATAAAGAGTGGCAAACCAAGGGAAGGTCATGGAATTATTTTTATTTTTATTTTTTTACATAGCAGATCCATTTGTTGTCCATATTTTTCATTTCTAGTATTACCTAGTAAAGAACTGCAAGTGAATTCCAAATGTGTAGCAAATTTATAGACATGTACCATGTTTTTTCCAGGCTGGGCTCACCACTTCTTTCCCTTCCTGCCTGACAATATGTTGCCATGCTATAAAAGCCCTGATGCCCATTTTCAACGATTAGCTGTACATCAGCATTACCACCACAAATCCACAAGTTTCACATCAAGCATTAAATGGGATGAATATTGATCTGCTAAAGAGGATTTATTTATTTCTAGCTCTATCCAAAGATCAACTGCTAGCAGCTTTTGGGGGATCTGTGAAGCTCTCACAGCACAAAGCTACTGCATACATGACACTGGACTTGACATTTCAGTTCTGGAAGAAAACCAAACAGTAAATTCAGTGCAATAATCCTAGATAAATGAGATGATCACTGGAAAAGCTGAGATAGTTAAGTGGTCTATCAGAGAAGTCCAACGGATGGTATTGAACAGTTGCTACATAGAATCCTCACTCATGTCAATATGGTCCAAAGCACCATCATATCAGATGCCAATATAATCACATTAAAACGAGCTCTACCTCCTGCTCCGATTTTTCTGCCTGTGTATTTTGCTGGATTTGCAAGTGATTGTAAATAATGCACAATGTGACAAAAGCTGTAGCTTCAAGAGTATGCAGAGCAATTGTTTTGAATATGTGTAAGCTGCGTTATAATGCAGCATGACATATATGAAATGCATTAAATCGAATTATGCTATATAGCGGGTGAGATGCAGCTCCATGTTCTTACTGGGAGCTCAAGGGATGAGAGTGCAGATCTGTGTAACCTCAATCCAATCAGTTTTAGAAAACAAAGATCAAATTCCGTCCTAAATCTTTGAAGACTTGTGGAGTCCTCTCCCATCTCTCCAGCATGGAATACCTGTTCTCCTGTGTCACATTCAAGAACTATTATCACTCAAACTCACGCCCGAACCTTGGTTGAACCAAATAGAAATTCAACTTTTGCTGGAGTTCAGGGTTGCTGAGAGAGGTGCCCTTTAACGTTAACATCACCAAAAATGGACTTCTACCTCTAAGGGTATTTAAAAAACAGTTTGTTCCCTCAAATCTTTGTTTACCAGAAAGTGTGGCACTTTTCATTTTGGTATATTTAATAGAATCAGGCTGAACAACCACTTGTTTACATTTTTTCTCATTGCCAAAAATATTAAAAAATAAAATAAATCAAAACCAAATTTTGTATGTCTAGAGACATAAGAAAGGCTCATGTTAATGAATTATCTTGGTCCAACCCGTCCCACAAATTCAGTAAGCTTGGTGCTATACAGACAAAAGCAATTTATAATTTAGAGTGATGTAGTAAAAACAGTCACTTGAGCGTCATTTCTTTATTTGTGGGTCCTTTTATGCCACTTCACTCGTATTAGATAGAACATATTAACTGGAAAAGTGCTTATTTTCCTTTGCCTTGTAGAGGCACCATCTGGAAGAAACTGTTTTCGTAAATCTGTGAAGACTGAGAGGTACAACAACAAAATACCATCTTAGATTTTCTGCCGGCCTCTGCTGTATTGTAATGCTTTGCAGTTTGATTGTTTACATTGTCTTAATTATTAAACTTGTCAAACTGGAGAGAAAGTCTCAATACCTGAAGAAACAAAAAGAGAAGAAATAAGTGGAATATGTGAAGGTTTTGCAGTGCTAAGGAAATGGAAGCAGCATCCCAACATGTTACTCTACCCTTTTGGAAAAAACAAAACAAAACAAAAAATCCTTCTATATTAATCATAATGGTTCTGGAGGCTGAAAAATCATGCTTTGTTATGGATATTTGAAACTTTTGGTAGCAGATGTCCTTGGAAAAGGTACCACTTAGCTTAATTAGGGTTTGTCTGCAGACCTGAGGGTCTAGATTGCCAAGGCCAAATGATGTTTATCAGTTTAAACAGTGTCATTGGAAGCAAGAGAAACAGGAATAAACATTGCATATCCATTATCTGCACACTCTGGTAGTGTAGTTCATTATAATTCATGTTAGTAACCCAAAAAATAGGTAGCATGTACACTGATCTTAAAAAAGAATAAAAAATAAATGCCAAGTGCATGGGAGAAAGGTTTGGGGCTAGATTTTGAGCTTGATTAATTATCCACTTTGAAGATCTTTTAAAAACAGAAAAATTTGTGCTTTTAGTATTTTTCCTTCCCTGAAGGAAAACAAAGCATTTAATAACTATATAATATACCAGTTAATACTTTCTTTTCAGGAGTTGAATTTCCTCACTTATGAATCATCATACCTTTTGAGGAGGAAAATTAAAAGAAGATTGGGAGTGGGATTATGACACAATATTGTGACCCTGTATTTAGGGGATTTTCTCAAACCATTGATTCTAGAAAATGGAATAGCCTTGAGAGTTTCAATTCATTGACTGTATGGTTCGTGTCACCTATAGATACCTGGCGAAGTTCCCCATACCTGAGAACAGCTGGTTCTCTTGGGTCGTTCTCCCTGTCCTCCTCAATGCCTCATCTTCCTTTTAGACATCTCCTGGGCAGTTTTTAGTGGGATAATACTCTATATACATTAAAAATGTCTGAGTGCTGTGAAGTGTGTAAACCTGGTGATTCACAGACCTGTACCCCTGGGGATAAAAATATATGTTTATAAAAAATAAAAAATTTAAAAAAAAGTCTGTAAAAATCAAAGATTTGAAGAGACTAAGAATTTCGAATGTCAACGAACTATCCACTTATCTCTGTTATGCTTCAAAGTTCTCCGTAGACACAGAGTGGGCATGCAAGAAAATGAAGCTTTTTTATTGAACTAAACTTTGTCATCCAGATTTTCTTAAGCAGGACTCCAGTTGAACCTGTCTCATGGTGACTGTTACTCAATTAATTGTGAGGAAATCAAGCTATTAAAGAAACTAGGAAGTGCATTCACAGATGGCCTTGACAAAAATTAAAAGTCATATACACCCTTAATCATCTGCGTACAGGAGATTCTAAAACCCTTTTGCATATGTCTCAGTAGATATGATTCTAGTGACCTCGAGCAGTCATACCGAAAGCTAAGACTGCAGGATATCTGCCTTATTCTTCTTGGACATAATGCTGTTCCTGAGCAACGACACCTTCCTTCAGAAACACTTCGTAACATATGCCACACTGAAGTGGACCCCAATGCTGGCGGCTAAAGGAACATGGTGAGATTGTAGAGGGCAGGGAAAGCATCCCTCTCTCCTTCCCACTTTGAAAATCTATGATCAGGGACAGCTTTTCCCTTCCCTGTTGGATATGTAAGACAAGAGCCATTTTCATTTCTTTCGTTATTATTGTGGGTAAACCAAGGCCATTTAGATAATGTGCTGCTTTCGTCTGGATTTTTTATGGCAGCTGGGAGGAAACGCGTGAGGAAGGTGCTAAAGGCAAGCTTTCGAGTCATTGTGCTGAGGGCTGGGCTGGAAACTTGAGTTGAATTACTTAGTTAATCAAATGTCTCGATGTAAAAAGACTGTGGAAGCACTGTTTTGTGGGGGCTTATTTCAGAGACAGATCTGCTTAGATCTCTGCTACCGTTTTTCCAATTTCCTACCGAGAGTAAATTGGTTTTGCTCACATTATTGCTCTTTCTCACGTTTCAGTTGGTCTTACCAGGGAAAATGACTCAGTGCCGTAGCAACGATTTGGAGAATACCAATCCCTCTGATTTAGACAACAGGTTTTTATTTCTCCGCATCCATTGTTCTGGATGTTTTTTCTTCTGTTTATAAACAGACTGGAACAAAGGCCTATTGTTCTTAACATGCACTGCATGTGCTCCTAACATATTTGGAAAAATATAGCAGGAAGGGTTTTCTTTTCCAGTTAAATATTATACTACTGCCTAACAAAAGTGCTAGCAGCATAAAATGATGCAATAAACCTCTCTAACAGTAGCTGATTTGTATGCAACAATGACCATAAGGGTAACTCTTCAGCAAACCTGAGTCTCATATATAATGCATAGCAGTTAATAAATCATAGTAAAATCAGATGGCTTAGAGCCAACAATACCTAACTAGTAATGGAAAGGGGTGGAAAGATTTATAGAGAGACAGATTCTGTCTGGATTTTGCTTTTAAGATGCTCACCAACTGCAGTGGAGTATCTTACTCAGTTTCTCACTGGACGTGTGTTCTGTTGATTGATTCCATCTTTTTTTCTGAGGGTCTTTTGCGGAAAGTGGCTCCCCGTTTTCTTCTACCACCAGGTGGAGTGTTTTCTACCAAGTAGTTAAGGCTTCACGCTTCAGAATCAATACAGATCTTATGGGGAGAAAATGTTCCTTTTGAACCTCTAGTTATTTGAAAAACAAGTTTCCGTATCGTGTTTCCCTCCATCAGGTACATGCAGATACACACACCTTGAAATTTCTGCTCGAAAATCAAACTTCATATGGCATTTCACATATCTCGATGGAGAGTCGCGGCAGAGTTTTTGCTTTATACTTTCAGAACAGAGTGTTCTTAGATGTGCTCATTCTACCTCACTGCCAGTGTTTTACTGACTGTATCATGTGAATTTTAAAAACACAGAGTTTACAAATTTGTCACATGTCAAGAGACAGAATATTGAAGACAACATGTGCCATACAGATCTGAGAGAAGCATTCGTTTCAAATCTGTTTCTGGTTATTAGTAGGTTTTGCCCAATTTCCGGTGCTGACATGGGCTATTGAGATGTGTGGCAAACATGTCACCTCAGAGCTGGAAATATTTGAACCTCCTGAATTATGACCTTTTACAAATTCTTAACATTAAAATAAATGAAGATAAATTACTGAAGTAGGAAGTCGGTAATGGAAATTATTAATACCTCTTTTTAGTTGCCTATGTAATTTTCTACCCTGTGCAGACTCCAGTTTTTATTTTAGATTACTTTACATTTACATTTTGACCAAGTGTGGAAAAGAAATAACATATTTGAATGTTACAGTACTGGTGTAAATATTTTAATAAAAATGTGCATTAGAGTGCCTCTTTAGTGATGTATATGGGAGGTAAATGGATAAAAGACAGCATATAACAACAGTGTCTTGAATTTTTTTTTCTTTGCCTAGTGCATTAGGATTATTTGCCTTCAATAGTAGTAGCCACAAGATGGCAGTAATTCCTTATCAATCGTCTTCGCTGGGGCTAACAGCATAGTGCCTGATTCCTGGTTAGGGAAAGGTGGGAAAATTAAGAAAAGGACTTCCTAGGATTTAGGCTGAAAATAAAATGGTACAAGGTGTAGAGATAATAGGAGTGGTCTAAAATAGAATGAAATTAGTTTTGCCCTGATGTCTTTTGGTTTTCAGGAGGCAGAAATGTCAGGTGAAATGGTGTCCTCAATCAGAATGATCCCCTAGAAGGCAGTATTATTAAAGGACCACTTTGGAATAATCTAGAATGTGACTAGTTTTATTTCTTTATGTAGTAATTAATTTCCCTGTGACTATAAAGACTTAGGTTTGTTTTGGCAGATAGACTTATTGGCTCTCATATGACAGTGCTGCAGGAATGCTCGGTGATTGTAGGTGATGGTTAGATAGAGATGTTTCACTGTAAAAACATTTATATGTCCCTGAAATAAAACATTAATTCAAAATAAAATAACTGAGGGTAAAAATACAAAATGAAGTGTCCAAACAGTATGTTTGCCCCAGAGCATTCTGTACTTTAAGCATGCAGAACGGCCCATATTTCCAGGTATTGGTGGTATAAGCAAGTGTGTAGATAACAAAGCAAATCTGAAAATTGTACTTTTTTTTTTTTTGGTTTATTCTTTACAAATGACTCCAACTGATAAAGAAAGTAAGGTCTACTTTGTAAATGTTAGCCAACATGGATAAGATATTTATGAACTAGAGATTTAGAAATAAATACTGCCAATAAAATATTTTAAAAAAATAGGTAATCATACATACTGGCATAATATTTAGCATAAAGCTAGAGGACACAATGGCTCAGAAAGTTGTCACAGAGCTCTGAAAGGCTAACTATAACTGGCTAAGTTCTAAAAAATACCATGTGAAATTAACACATTTAGTATCAGATGAATTTGATTAAGTTTTACGCATTAAATGGAAAGGAATTGTATTCATTTTTGTTGATAATTGCAAAGCTTATTTCAACTCTATTTTGAATAAATAATATCTAATTTCCTGCTCAGTATTATAATTTTGATTGTAGTATTTCAGGATTTTGATAGATTTTCTTTGTGTCTATAAAGGAAGAGTCAAGGGACATATAGGAATACTTCAAACTTAATGTGTAATTACTAGAAATATCTAAATAATAGAATGGAAGGATATTTTAAAATATAATGTTTACTGTTTTATCTCAATTTGTTTGCATTATATTTTCTACTAGCATAGATCCAGTGACTGAGAAAAATATTTATTTCTATTCTTTCCTATTCTGATTTATCTAAAATGGCCATTTGTAAGACAGTTTAGGAAATTTAGTTGAATTTATTTTTTTTAAATATATAGCAGAGGCTAAATATAGTTCCTGTAAGTATATGTATGATATTTAATACATTCTTACCACTGTTGCCAAGCATATTAAAGTCATTAGAATATTTGCTTCATTTAAGCTGGGGTTAAAGCAGGTATATAGTTATCATAGCAGGATGACTGGGAATTTTAGTCATATTTTCTTCATGTGGATAAACCTTGATTGGAAAGAGAAAGACCATTTTCGAGAGAGGAAGAAAGTGGTTCAGAGAACCTATGTTTCTTTTATCTGTCCATAAGCTTTGATTTATTTATGATATAACAATATTGTAGAACATAACTTTGAAAATTCTGTACTGGAAAAATAAATTTCTCCTGAGAAGATCCTTCAGAAGACATGAAACTTTCAAACAGGAGAGAATGAAGACTCATAATCTAGTTTTTTTTTTTCCCTCAAAAATCCTTTTAAGTTATAATCATCAAATCCTTTAAAAGTACAGTTACATTTTAACACGGAAGACTATAGATATTTCCTAATCAACTAGACAATCATGTGAAATATTCAAAATTATTACTAGACATGGCATAAAGAAACTACATAACATATGGTTCTTCATAGCCAATTTGCATTTGATTATTAGTAACAAAATGCAATATTGTTAAGTAACCATTATTAAAATAAAATAGGATCATGACTGAATAAGATGTCCCTTCTTTGTGTCCCCTCTCTCAGCAATAACAATTTGGGATCCATCCATTGGTAAAAGTGCCTTTTGGGAGCTGTAGGATCCAGCAACAAGGGACCTGGTGGAATATTGTATTCAAGCATACAGACCTTGGTCTCAGCTGTGGGCTCTGTTGTAGCCCCTGAACTGAATTCAGCTCCTCTGTGCTATGGTACAGAAGCCACTGGAAAAGACTATCTTAGGTAATTACTCATGGATGACAGAGCCTTTGTGGAAATCCAGGTTTCCACCAGAGAAGTTCAAGCACACTGTTGAAGCAAAAAAAAAAGTACAAGTTTAGATGCCTTAGAGAGAACAGTTAGTGAAGACTGCTGAAGGTGACTGCTACTTCAAATACAAAGACAGCAACACAAAAATTCAAAAAAACATGAAAAATCAAGGAAACATACCACCACCAAAGAATCACAATAACTTTTCAGTAACCAGTCCCAAAGACCCAGAGATCTGTGATTTACCTGTTACAGAACTCAAAATAGCATTATTTAGAAACTCAGTGAGCTACAAGAAAAGACAGAAATATTATTAAAAAAATAGATAAATGTGTGAGGTGATGGATGTGGTAATTAACTAGATGGGGAGTATCCTTTCACAATGTATATAAAATCACCACAACTACAATTTAAATATCTTGCAATTTTATATGTCAAGTATACCTCAGTAAAGCTAAAATAATAAAAAAAAGATTAAAAACAGATAATACAAAACATCAACAAAAATCAGGAAAAAAATAGGCAGAGTGAGAAGTTTAACAAAGAAATAGAAATTTAGGAGCACCTGTGTGGCTCAGTAGGTTAAGCCTCTGCCTTAGGCTCAGGTCATGATATCAGGGTCCTGGGATCGAGTCCTACATCAGGCTCTCTGCTCAGTGGGGAGCCTGCTTCCCCCCCTCTCTCTCTGCCTGCCTCTCTGCCTATTGTGATCTCTCCCTCTCTGTCAAATAAATAAATAAAATCTTAAAAAAATCAAAATTTAAAAATTAATCAAGTAGAAATTCTGAATATAAAAAATACAATGCAATAGAGAGCATCAACAGTAGAATGGGTCAAACAGAAAAAAAATTCTTAGAGGGCTGAAATTTTGAAATTATCTAGTCAGAGAAAAACAAAGAAAAAGAGTAAAAAAAAGAATGAGGAAAGCTTATGTGATCTATGTGATAACGACAATAAAAGAAGAAATCATTTGCAAATTTTGGGAGTTCCAGAAAGAGAAAAGAGGGAGGCAAAGACAGAAAAAAATTATTTAAAAAAAATGGCTGAGAAATTCCTAAATCTGGAGAGGGATTTGTGTACACAAGTTCTTGAAGTTCATAGATCACTAAACAAACTCAAAGAGATCCTCTCCAAAACACATTATAATAAAACTGTCAAAAATTAAAGACAAAGAGAGAATCTGTAAAACAGGAGAGAAAAAAAAAAAAAAGCTTGTAATTTACAAGAGAACCCCCATGAGATTATCAGCAGATTTGTCAGCAGAAACTTCACAGGCCAGGAGAAAGTGAGATGATATGTTTAAAGTGCTGAAAGATAAAAATTGCCAACCAAAAATCCTCTATTCAGCAAAGTTATCCTTCAAAATGGAGGAATAAAGACTCCCAGAGAACAAAACTTCTGCCTTATAAAAAACACTAACAGTTCTTCAAGCTGAAATGAAAGATTTTAAACTATAATTATGAAAACATACAACACCCTGGTAAAAGCAAGTATAGTCAAATTCAGAATACTCTAATACTATAATATGGTGGTATATCAACCACATAACTCTAGAAAGAAGGTTAAAGGAGAAGAATAATTAATATAGCCATAGCTACAATAGTTTGTAGGTAAGTGCAGAATATAAAAAGAAGTATATTTCCATATCAAAAGCATGAAAAAGGGAGAATAAAAAAGTGAGGTTTTGTGTGCAGTTGAAGTTAAATTTTTTATCAACATAAAGTAGACTGCTATATCTATGTTTTACTTAAGCCTCATGGTAACCACAAGGTAAAAACCTACACTATATTCATAAAAGAAAAGAAAATCAAATCCATACCATTATGGAAAATCATCAATTCATAAAGGAAAGCATTAAGAGAGGAAGAAAGAGAATCCTAAAACAACTAGAAAAGAGTAAGATGACATTAGTAAATTCATAGTGACCAATAATTACTGTAAGTGTAAATGAGTTAAATTCTCCAATCAAAAGATGTAATGGCTGATGGATGTAAAAACAAGCTCCAACTACATGCTGCCTAAAAGAAACATACTCCAGCTTTAAGAACACTCATAGGCCCAAAATGAAAGAATGGAAAAGGTATTTTCTGCAAGTGGAAATGAAGAGACAGTAGGATATCTATACTTATATCAGACAAAATAGACTTTAAACAAAAACTGTATCAAGAGACAAAGAAGGTCATTATAAAATTATAAAGGGGTCAATTTATCAGATATAACAATTGTAAATATATATAAGTATGTATGTATGTATATGTGTGTATGTGTATATCTATATATCCATACCTAAGAATAATTGTTACAAATGTATGTATACATATGTATGTATGTATGTGTGTGTGTGTGTGTGTGTGTATCTCCACATCTAAATATATTAAGCAAGTACTAACAAATGCAAAGGGAGAAAGAGACATGTGGGATTACATCAAAAGCGAACATAAGCAAGTGGATTATATCAAAGCTTCTGCACAGCAAAAGAAATAATCAGCAAAATGAGAAAGCAACCTATGGAATGGGACCAAATATTTGCAAATCATATACTAATATATGGTTAATATCCAAAACATAAGAAGCTTACACAACTCAATATAAAACAAAACAAACAAAAACAAAGAAAGAAAAAACCCAAACAGTCTTATTTAAAAATGAGCAGAGGAACTGAATAGACATTTTCTAAAAACGGTATACACATGGCCACCAAGTATATGAAGAGATGCTCAACATTCATAATCATGAGGGAAATGGAAATTAAAACCATGAGATAGCACTTCACATCTTGTTGAAAAGACGAGAGACAACAATTGTTGATAAGGATGTGAAGAAGATGCAAGTCTTGTACAGTCTAGGTGTTATTACAAATGGGTACAGCCACTACAGAGAACAGAATGAAAGACCATCAAAAAATTAAAAATAGAACTATCATATTATCAAGGAATCTCACTTCTCGGTATATGTACAAAGGAAATGAAGCCATTATTTCAAGAAGATATATGTACTCCCTGTTCACCACAACCTTATTCATAGTAGTCAATATAATCCACTTCTAAATGAATGGATAAAGAAGATATGGTATACATACAATGGAATATTATTCAACCATGGGGAAGAAGAAAATGCTGACATCTGTGACAACATGGGTTGACCTAAAGAATATTATGCTAAGTGAAATAACAAAGTAAAAAATTTTATACACCAAATAAAAAAATATTTTAAAGTGGAAAGACCTGATTAAAAAGGGATGTAAGTAGGGTGGCTGGGTTTCTCAGTGGTTAAACATCCAACTCTTGATTTTGGCTCAGGTCATGATTCCAGGGTTGTGAGATTGAACCCCACACTGGGCTCTGTGCTCAGCATGGAATCTGCTCAAGATTCTCTTTCCCTCTTCCTTTGCCCCCCCCCCCAACCTTCTCGGTTTCTCTCTCTCTCTCAGAATAAATAAAATCTTTCTTTAAAAAATGGATATAACAATCCTAATAATCTTGCTTTAAACTATTAACTTACTACTCTCTGAATGTTTGAGTTACAGTATTATTTTCACTAAAAATATCAGCCGATTGTATTGCTGCTTCACTCACTCGTAAGTGCTAGTTACATAGTCACTTAACAAGTATCCTGGTCAGCTACCCATTTGATTTTCTATGGCTCATGGATCCTGGCTCAGTTGTAACCTAGAAACACAAACCCAAAGACTTGTTATGGAAATGCACATGACTGATGAAGACACAATGTACATTCTGAATTCTCTTTATTAGTAGTATGTAATCTTAGGAGATTTTATGATTGCAGTTCATTGTTGATCTTAGTCATGTCTCAGAAGCCTATTGGATTCATAGCCACTTGGTAATACGCAATGAGCAGTGTCCTGGTGGCCTCAGAGGATATTAGAGGTCCATATATTATCTAGGACTACAGCTTTATTCTAAAACTATCTCCCAAGATATTAATTTTAATAAATGATTCTTATTTCTTTAAAAAAGTATCCATTGAAATCCACTAATTTGAATCCCTTCAGATATATACACATGCATGGGATTACTGATCATATGGTAGTTCAATTTTTAATTTTTTTGAGGAAAAGTCATCCTGTTTTCCATAATGGCTGTACCATTTTACATTTCTGCCAAACACACACACACACACACACACACACAGGAAATATTACTCAGCTATAAAATTGAAAGAAACCTTGTCATTTTCTGGGCATTGTGCTAAGTGAAATAAATCAGAAAGTGAAGGACAAATGCTGTATGGTATAACTTGAATGTGAAATCTAAAAAAAAAAAAAAAAAAAACCAATTCCATAAAAAGCAGAATAAAATGGTGGTTGTCAGGGACTGGAGGGATGGAGAATGGGATGATGTAGGTCAAAGGGTACAAATTTTCATTTATTAGAAGAATAAATTCTGAGGATCTGATATACAGCATAATTGTGGTTAATAATATTGTTTGAAAGGTACTGAGAATATATCTTAATCATTGTTACCACACACACATAAAAGAGTTAATTATGTTACATATGTAAGGTGATGGATGTGTTAATTATTTTAATTTGGTAATCATTCTACTAAATACACACACATATATATTTACATATATTTATCATGTTGTGCACTTCAAATACATATATTTGCCAATTATTTCTCAATAAAGCTTTTTAAGCTTTTTAAGTTTAAGTTTTAAGTTAAGTTATACTTTTTGGCTATGAAATTAAATAAAAGCAAAAGAAATAGAAGGGTTCAACTAAAGTGACTTATTAGTATATATTGGATAAGATCTTCCAAAAATATATTGTTAAAGAAAGCATATATTTTGGGAGTTTTTTCATGGGTAATTGTTATTCCAAACTGAGAAAAACTCAAATTATTAGATATTTTAGTATTGAAATTATTTAACTTTTTTATGTGGAATAACATGTCTAAATAAATGTATGCTGACTCCCAAACATACTCATACACCTATGATATTGGAATAAACTTTATGTTTTAATTTTTTACATGATGTGTATTTTTTACATGATATGTATTTTCAGAAATTTTCATCTAAATAAAGGGATGAAATAAAAATAAGGATGGAAATAGGGCAAAGAAAATTATTCTCGTACAATAACTCACCTGTGTTTTTGTTTTCCCTAGTTTTCAAGTTTGTCTGTGGCACAAGAAAAGTATCATCTCCTGATGTACACATGTGCATATTCACACAAACCAGAAGAGAATCACATGGATTACACAAGGCCTGCACAATTTTGATAACTTGTGTGTGGGGGGGGCTGTTTTCGGTTTATAGAATAAACTCTGTAAAACTGACTTTTATGGTAAGATACTGGTTTGAAGGATTTAGTTATAGCTAGATAAAATAACATTTTCAGCATTTTCAGTTATTTGCATCTTTTATTTATTCATTTACGTTCATCTCCCATCTTCATCAATGTTCAAATTAGTAGGCATTGAGTGTGAAATCCTGGGGAGACAATCAACCGGGTGTTAAGGATGTGAAGTCTGTTAGACAAATCTTTCTCCTTCCCCATTTATCCACTCAATAAATATTTATCAAACACATTCTATATATACAGTCTTCTAGGAACTTAGCATGTAGAAATGAACAAAATATACTAAAGGTGACTGACTTTGTAGAGTATCTGTTCTAATTGTGGAAGACAAACAATAAGTAATAAACATGATCAATTAGTAAATTATATAGAATGATATTAGGTGATAAGAGCTAAGAGAAAAAAGAAGAAAATAGACATGGTAAGGGGCATTGGGCATAAGAGTGCAGTCTGCAGTATTAAATAAGATGTCAGGTCAGCTTTATTAGTTCAGGAATTAGTGGGGAAAGCATTAACATAATCATAGAATAATAATTACAATTATGGTAACTACTATGAGGCAAAGCACAGGATACTGTGAGAGTATTCACGGACTGGTAAGTCAGGGGATATTTCCTTAAATATTTCACATTTAAGCTGAGACTTGAAGGATGAGACCTGTGGTGACGTTAAGGTTTATTGTTAAGCACTCTGGTCTTCTCCTCCTATCCTGGTATATTCTGGGGCATTAAGTAATGGTTACCAAAAGTATCACCTGACTGTTTGCCACTTTGCAGAAGCCAGCCTTATAGCTTTAGTTCTGCAATGCAAAAGAAAAAAATGGAACGAAATCCCAAGCCTTCCGATGTTATTCTCCAAAGACCACTTAGTATGGACTGGACAACTTTGAGGCTTGGATTTGTGTTGGATTATTGCCAGGAAAATGTGGGAGAAGTTTTCTGCTTACCAGATAAAGGCTGTTTTATCCCTGTTCTCATTGAGCTGCCATCAAGGGGGGGATTTGTAGGCAGTACATAGGTTCCTGAGGGAAGGTCAAGAAGGAAGGAAGCTGATGAGCTAAAGGAATCATCATTAACATGAATCATTCTTTTCCCTCAAAGTCTGGCTTTTATCTGGTAGAGAGTAATGATCAAGCAGAGCATCACTCCAACTTTGCTGTAACCCATTCTCACCCTCAAACCTCCCTCCTTAGGGGAAGATCCTTTAAAGAGCAGAAATTGAAACAATATTCTAGACTATGAAACAGTACACGTTCATTTCCTTGTAGATATGGGTAGGACTAAGGATGGGAGTGATGGATTCACAGGGTGTGGGTTCTATATATAAATAAAATCTTCTGAAATGGGGCAACATGTCAACAGAAATAGAGGCAGTGTTCTGAACTAAGTAAGTGAGGAAACCATACCAAAGAAGTGAAGTAAAAAAGTCCAACAAACACGTGGAATTTTACAGGTATCTAATATAGGAGCTCTCATGGGTAGGGTCACTAAAATGGAGATGGCAAGAGAGGTGGGTGAGCACCTGTGAAAGGTCTGGGTGGTGGAAGGAGGTTCTTTAAGCACCCCCTTCGCCCTGCCCCACACACTGCAACAGCAGTAGTTCTGAGGTCAAACGTTTCTATCTTCTACTCTTTCTATTACTCTTTACCCTTTGCTCCCTTTCTTTGTGTTTTACTAGCAGGCGAGAGTAAGGAGAAGTGGGAACAATATCAACTGATTCGTGTGGGTAAAAGGGAAGAGATTGGGGAGATCAAGGTGGGGTGACATTGGCAGACTTCTAACAAGTCTGCATTCTGGCCAGAAGCCCAAGGAGCTACAGAAACCCAAGGAAAGACAGCAGGCTAGCCACCCAGCAGCAGTTCTAGCCACCTAGGAGCACTGCTAACCAAAGTTCCTCCTCAGCCTCAAATACATTCTTCTCTGAATCCTTCTTCTAGACCCCATGCCCTCTTTCCTAACCTTCCCCGTGCCCCTCATGCTTTCTGTTTTGAGTGATGCGACCACTGTTAACTAGCTCTGTGATGTTGGATATATTATTCTCTGGATCTCTGGGTCTCTATTTCCTCATCTGTAGATGAACCGTGAGTAATAACAGTATCTAACTTATAGGATTGTTATGAAAATGAGATAAAATTTACCCTTGCATTGTACTAAATGCTTCATAAACTCTCAACTGCTGTTATTATTACAATTACCATTATTCATTCACGTTGCATTTTATCTATGTGAAATTCAAAACCCCCCTCAACTATGTATCAGTCACAGTGTTAGAGGATACAGAGGGGACCAAGATATAATCTCTAGCCTCAAAAATATGTTACAGTAATGCAGGGAAGTTACAGTAAAATACAGTAATTGCCTTAATAGATGTAGTAACAGGATACTTGAGAATATGGAGTAAGAACTCTTAATTAAGCCTAATTCACTTCATGCCCCATTATTCACCTGTTCAATCTTTTCTTGCCCTAATTTCCAAGATATTCCTCTTTTCTTATTTCTTGTCTGGTATCCTTTTTTTTTTTTTTTTTTTTAAGATTTTATTTATTTATTTGACAGAGAGATCACAAGTAGGCAGAGAGGCAGGCAGAGGGAGAAGCAGGCTTCCTGCTACACAGAGAGCCTGACTCTGGGCTCAATCCCAGGAGCCTGGGATCATGACCTGAGCTGAAGGTAGATGCTAGATGCTTAACAACTGAGCCACCTGGGCGCTGCTCTCATCTGGTACCTTTAAATGTGTTTCATTTTTATTGGAATTCTCTTTTCATATTCCTCAAGTTCTCTAACTCCCCAACCACATACATTGCAAACTCATCTCAAACCTCAAGTCCCCAAATAGGGATTTCCTTCTCTCTGATCAACCACAGTTGTTTATTTTCATATTTGCACCACAGTTAGTAATAGTTCTGCTATTATTCTATCTCACAAATTACATTGCAACTATTTGTTTAACATATGTTCCCACACACACATTTGATGGAAAGCTTTTAATTTATTCTTGCATACTTAGAATGTAGCATTAAATTTATTACACAATAGGCTTTCACTGATGCTTCAAAATTAACTAAAAGTTGAAATTTCTCTCTGTTCCATGCTTTATAAGTGACCGATTCTTATTTTACTTTTTTCCACAATCAGAACTCTCATTTGTTGTTAATGAGTTCTAATTTTATGAACTGTCACTACATATTAATAACGAATAGAATTTCTCGTCTTGGAGAAAACAGATATCCAAACCAGATCCATTCCTGAAAATGTGTTCAGAGAGTAGGAACGTATATGCCATGTTTCAAATAGGGAGTACCAATGCACTAAAAGCCTAAAACACTCAATTCCTTGCATAACAATCTCTCACAGTCATCTGCATAATATAAAATACTTAATAGACCAATTATCTAAATTATTTAACACTTAATAAACATTTAAGTTAATGGATATGTTTTTGCATGATTCTCAATAACACTGTACATACACTGTTGGATGTGAATGATATTTTACTTCTACGTTGCAATAAACAAGGAATTGAATAATCACCATTTTCACTCACTTTTTCATCTCTAACTCTTGCAAAATATGGTCATTTTTTGTTTTCTTCAATTTAATTAATTTATTTTCAGCTATAGTGAAGACTATATCAGTGCTCTGCCCAAATCCCCTCTTGATAGTGGGAATATCTGCTGCTGAGTATATCCCTTGCTGGGGATTGCTAAAGGTCCCAGGGTAACACCTCTTCCAAGGTTATATCCCTCGCAGGGCTCAGCCTGTGCCCTCACGCACGGCCTGATACGAGGTTAAAAGAGTCTGGACCACTTGCTTCAAGTTGGGACAACTCTGAAGGTTCATTCCAGTTCTAGGAATTGCAGGATTGGTTGGAATTTACATTTTTTAAAGTATTTTGTACTTCACCATTGGTGGTGATTCAAGATGGAATTCTGAGGAGGATATTGCACTAGCTAGTAGGGTATGAGACAAATAGTAATAACTATTAAGAATATGGAAAGTTGGTGAAGAGCACCAAGGGGGATAATTGGCTTATTAATCACCAATTTGTGAAAGCCGGAGGACCTCCTTGGCAACACAGAAGGAAATTTTCATCTTTTGTAGCTAAGAGTAGAAAGAATGAAGGACCAGTCTCAGATTTAGTTTCTAAGGGTAATGGATCTTCTGAAAAAGTCGAATGCTTAGTCTACTAAGTAGTAGTCTACTACTACAACATGTCTACTATGTCTACTATGCTAAGGAAAGGGCCCTAATAGGAGAGAATGGGATTCTGAGACTGAAAAGGATATTCTGGGAAGATGCACAGGAGATCATTGAACTCCCAATTCCCCTAAATCTGCTGGGCTTTGCAGAAGTGGACCTTCTGCAAAGTAAGTAAGAAGTACTTCTTTCCTTCTGCAAAGAAGTAAGAAATCCTTATTTGAAAACCAGTAAAGAAGACTCAAATGAGGCAGGTCCTTATAAGACAACACTTGGTCCTCCCTTCCTGGCAACCAAGGTTGGTTGCCTCCCTTCCTGGGAACCAATAAGGATCCAATCCTAGGGGCACCTGGGTGGCTCAGTGGGTTAAAGCCTCTGCTTTTGGTTCAGGTCATGAACCCAGGGTCCTGGGATCAAGCCCCGCACCAGGATCTCTACTCAGCAGGGAGCCTGCTTCCTCCTCTCTCTGCTTGTCTCTCTGCCTACTTGTGAGCTCTGTCTGTCAAATAAATAAAATCTTTAAAAAAAAAAAAAAGAATCCAATCCTAGCATAGCTCAGCTGGGACTATGCTAAACCTAGCAAGGGAGGAGTGGGACAATTGCCAAAGGAGCTGCAATGTGTGGCTAACATGTATCAGTGGAAATCTAGGGGATATGCATGAGACTTGATCCTGGGGGTGCTGGATCAAGGAGGCAGAGATATAAAATTGAATACAGGAAAGCTTATCAATATTCATATACATTCCTATGGAACAGAATTTAACACCTAGGCATGAACCTTTGAGTACCGTGTTGACAAGTATCTAAGTGGCTCCTGGAGGCTTGGGAGTGGGGGGACAAACAAATTGAAGTAGAAATGTTGGTACAACTATAGCAGGTGATGAAAGAGAGGTTTGATAGGCTCATAGAGTGAACAACCAAGTAGAAAGAGTGATTCAGCATGGGTCTACCATGTAAGGCTGGAACTCCCCACTAACTAGTTGGATACATTGCACAGAAGAGCCTGGAAAACATTTTCCCCTGTAAGTGGTAAAGAATATGCTGATGCGAGCATTACCAAAGCATTGATAAACTCAATAATTTCTGTACTCTGCAGCCAGGGACAATGGTAAGAGATGTTGTTATGGAATTAGTTTCTTAAGAGCAATGGGGATAATGATCTCCTGAAATCTTGGAATCCATAACAGGGGATGAAGTTGTGATACTTAACCATCAGGAAAAAAGGATAAGTTCTATTGTCTCAATGAGTAGGAAGATATGTTTGGTAGCCAGAGAAATCTAGAAATGGTTACTAAAACACAGTGTTCCTAGAGGCAAAATACATGGGAATCCAAAATATGGATTGGATTAACTCGTTTACTTAAAAGAAATCAAGAATGGAGGTTGATCAAAAAGCTGAAGGCAGTCACTTCAACAAAAAAGTGCCTTGGTAAATTTATCTACTTGACCCAGTTCTCAGACCCAAAATTCACTGACTGAAGCCAGGTTTTCTATAAATAAGGGTCCAGCAAGAGGTATTGTAGAGGTGAAAGCCAAGTGGAAAGCAAAACTACTCATCCGAGATCATAAATCAAAATGGATCAAGAAGAGTGGTATATATACACAATGGAATACTATGCAGCCATCAAAAGAAATGAAATCTTGCCATTTGCGACAACATGGATGGACCTAGAGTGTATCATGCTTAGCGAAATAAGTCAAGCGGAGAAAGACAACTATCATATGATCTCCCTGATATGAGAAAGTGGTGATGCAACATGGGGGCTTAAGTGGGTAGGAGAAGAATAAATGAAACAAGATGGGATTGGGAGGGAGACAAACCATAAGTGACTCTTAATCTCACAAAACAAACTGAGGGTTGCTGGGGGGAGGGGGTTTGGGAGAAGGGGGTGGGATTATGGACATTGGGGAGGGTATGTGCTTTGGTGAGTGCTGTGAAGTGTGTAAACCTGGTGATTCACAGACCTGTACCCCTGGGGATAAAAATATATGTTTATAAAAAATAAAATATTAAAAAAAACAATGCTACATTCTGTGGGGAGGAAAGATTAATGTTATCTTAATTAAAGAATCTCAAATTTAAAGAGGATGGTGATTTCTGTTATATCCCTAATTTGTCAATCTGGTTCCAGTTTATCAACTGGGATCATCATGAATGGCAGTGGAAAGTGGCTGCACATGCTTCACAATTGGCTCAGCTTGCTATGTCCATGGTTAGTGGTCCATGGTACAATAAGAGCATACTCAGGGGCACTTCCCAAACAGAGTGCAGTGAGAGGAAGTTTTTCCAGGGGTCAGAACTTTAGGTAGTGCATCTGGTCATCTGTTTGGTAGAGAAATTATCCTTGACAAAAATATACATGGAATATAGGGCAGAGTGAATAATCTAGCTGACTAGTAAGTCTGGAAGGAAAAAGATTAAAATATTGTGTTCAACAGTCTATGAAAATCATCGGTGGGAATAGATGATATATGTGAAGGTTTTTATATTACTCACCAGGCATTATCTACCATAGACATTTTCTTAGTTCAGGGACTAAGAAAATAGGCATGTAGAAATAGGAGTTGTCTTTGATCACCACTTGCTATAACATACTTGATGAATTTATAGTCCCTGTTCTGAAAGTTTAGAACAACCAAGTAGAAAGAGTGATTCAGCAAGTAATTCAGTAAATTACTCCCAAGTGTTGAAATATGGGTATGTGCATGAGATATTAATGTAGACAAGGAGGGAGACTATATACACAGTCTACATTATGGGTTTCCAATAAGACTGATTCAGCTACTTCCACTGTCAGATGTCTAACCTGTCAACAACAGAGATTAATACTATGGCCCTGATATAGTTTTACCCCCCTCCCCAGAAAAAAAAAAAAACCAATGCAGCCACTTGTGGCAAGTGGACATTGTATCCCTCTGGCTTTGGAAGGGGTGATAACTCATCTTGACTGAAACTGACACAGTTTTGTTTATGTGATTGTTTTTCATGACCATTAAGTGTTGGCCAGCAACAGTAGTGGGAGATTTATATACTGTTTGACCTACCTATTTGAGACTTAATATATGATCACCTTAGACCATAAGAAACAACTTTCAATAAAGACAATGGGAATGTGAGTTTGGGTTATACCAGTCTTATTCAAATGCTGTTGATGTTATAGAGAGGTGAAAAGCACCCCTGAGGTACCAGATTGGGGCACCATCCTCTAGGGTATGGTCTACTCTAGATCCATAGCATTTGTATGGTACTGTGTCCTTAGCAGATAAATGCATGAGTTCAGGGACTAAGAAAATAGGCATGTAGAAATAGGAGTTGTCTTTGATCACCACTTGCTATAACACACTTGATGAATTTATAGTCCCTGTTCTGAAAGTTTAGATTTTGCAGGCCCAGAGATCCTGATTCTCAGAGAGGGGGGTTTTCCATCCAGGGGTATGAGAGTCTCATTTTACTTAGGCTATAGTATATAGCTATAATCAGTAAGTTTATGTACCTTGTACCAAGAAATGGGCTGACAAGGAAAGAAGTGACTATTCTGGCACAGTAATTGAACTTGACCTTTAGGAGAAGGTATGGCTGCTAGTACACAATGTTGAGTTATAGTATTAAATGGAGATGTATAAAAGCCATGAAGAACATTTCATGCAGAGGTAAAATAAAGATAAAGTTATCTAAGCAGTAGCACTCTTGACTGCGCAATAGCAAGGAGGCCAACTTGGCTGATATACATTGGATAAAGGGATAATGGTGGAGGTAAAAGGAGAAGGAACTAGAGGCATTTCGGCTCTGTATTACCTTTAATTCAATTCTAAATGTGGAAAGATCATGATGAATAATGGACAGGAGAGCAACAAGGCATAAGCCAAGATTAAGGATGAAACTGAAGCAACAGAGAAAATGAGAGAGAACACAGAATATGTAGGGCAAGTATTCTTAAAATCCCATTCTGATCATGAAACCTCCAATACCAGATAGAGGAGAAATAGAGAATGCTGCCTGGTACAAACCTATAAAAACCACTTTTATGATTCATCTCACTGATATAAATTTAATACATTTATTTTGTGTACAAAATTAATGTTTTTGTTTTGCTTGTTAAACTACCTCTTTTATTTCTATGAAACATTTGACCGCTCTGGTTGAAATGTTTCAATAGAAACATTCAACAGAAATAGTGTCTATGTTTGGTATCTTATTTTATATAAGATTAAAGAAGTGTATTGAATAAGGACAGGTGCAGCATATGTACACTGTGTTTGTGATGACGAGATTTCTTAGGTTCTTTTTTAAAATTTTATTTATTTATTTTTTATTTTTAAGTAATCTCTACACCAAATATGTGGCTTGAAACCACAACCCTGAGATCAAGAGTCACATACTCCACTCCACTGACTGAGCTAGCCAGGTGCCCCAAGATTTCTTAGATTCTAAGTATTCATTCTTGATCATGCCTCTAGGCCTAATTTCCTATCCTCATTCATTTAATATGTCATCTTCTCTTAGGTCATCAATTGGGGCAGACTGATCAGGTGCTCATTTTTCTTTTGTGCTTACTATAGGCTCTCTTTTACAGTCTTCAAATTCTTCACACACACACACACACACACACACCCCAATTATTTTGGTGTCATTCTATAGAATGCAAAGAAGTAGACAATAAAGAGTAGGTTCCTATTTGCTTTTGCAACTTAAAGAAGTACATATTTATTTAGGAGGGTTTTATCAAGCTGTACTTTGCACTGTTGAAAGCAACAGAGTATTAGTCATAGTCAATAACCTTGAGAAATTTAGTGGAAGAAAGAATAGTACTTATGTATGAGAGTTATGGAGATTTGAGACCTATAAATCAGAAAAAAATCAAATTACAATTATAGTAATAATTTTTGCAGGTGTTCAGGTATTGGAGAGAATGCCATCTAAATTAGGGAGATTTCTAAATTTGGAAGATTAGAGGAATTGCAACCAGTAAGGATGATTTAGATTTGAGTGTCTTTGAAAAAGCAGGCCTTCAAAAATTAGTTAGATTATATTTTATGGAGATGAAGCTACCAAGGAAACTAGCCTGGTGGAGGTGAAGCATATTTTGGTCCTCATTCTGATGATAGGAAATAGCAACAAGGAAAATGATGATGGAAGACCCAGTTCCCTATCTTTGAAATATTTGAGTTCATCTTCAGCCTTCAGATACCCCTGCCTGATGACGTGAATATTAGAAATCAATGTTAAAGGGAACTTTCATTGCTCTACACTGAAGTCTGGTAGAGAGGGATTTGAAATGGTATGACTGGTGTCCAAGCTGATCTGGACAACACTGCTGGATCTTTATCAGGATTATTATGTAGGAGTTTCATGCAATAATGAAGACCTTGGATTTGGGTATTGTGTAGGAATATAAGAGAAATATTGAGCCTAAATATTCCTAAAGAGGAACTGATGGGATTTGACCAGGGGGTTATATAGAAGGAAGAGTAAAGAGCAGAGATGACATATCAATGACTAAAATGGAAGAAGTGGGAAGACTTGCTCACTATAACATGATGTGGTAAGCATAGGGCTGAGATATTTGTAGAGGGTCCTATTACCCTCTTCTGAGTGCCTAGTAAGTGTTAAAATTATCTAGGGTTTGCTCCACTGTTTCATTTTTCATCCTCCCGTTCTACTGAGATATTCTTATTCCTGACTGTGGTTTCAACTTCCAAGCTTTTATACTTGTATGACTCCCAAATGCATATGTCTAATTCTGGCTTCACCCCCGAAAGCTAGAATCATATTCCCAAGTGCTGTCTGGGTGTATTTACCAGCAGGCTACTTACATAATTGACATATTAAAAACTTATTACTTTCCCTTTGAATCAGTCCTGCCTGCATCCCCTGGGTGAATAACAGAACCATTTTCAGTTGTCTGAGCCACATATTTAGAGATTCCAATTCTCTAACAGACCATGCACTTTTTTTTTTTTTTCTTTAGGAAATTTAAGAAGTATGAAGAGTCCTCCCTCCTCTGCCAGTGTTTCAGTATATCTCAGGTACCTTTATATCTTCACTTTACTATCATAAATATACGTGCAGATAATTTGCTGAGCAGCTTCCTTTTTTTTTAATTTTTTAATTTTCTTAATTACTTTTCAGTGTATTAGAATTCATTGTTTATGCACCACACCCAGTGCTCCATGCAATACCTGCCCTCCACAATACCCACCGCCAGGCTGGCCCAACTTCCCAGCCCCCACCCCTTCAAAACCCTCAGATTGTTTTTCAGAGTCCATAGTCTCTCATTGTTCATCTCCCCCTCAAATTTCCCTCAACTCCCTTCTCCTCTCCATCTCCCCATGTCCTCTGTGTTATTTCTTATGCTCCACAAATAAGTGAAACCATATGGTAATTGACTTTCTCTGTTTGACTTATTTCACTCAGCATAATCTCTTCCAGTCCTGTCCATTTTGCTACAAAAGTTGGGTGTTCATGCTTTCTGATAGAAGCATAATACTCCGTAGAGATATGGACCACATTTTCCTTATCCTTTCATCCGTTGAAGGGCATTTTGGTTCTTTCCACGCTTTGGCAACCGTGGCCATTGTGAGCAGCTTTCTTTGTATGTATTTCTGGTAACTAGAATATTTTCCTCCCCCTCTGACTATGTAAAAGACAGATAAGAATTACTTAAATTTCTTATGTTCTATAAAGCTAGTCACACTTCACTATTGTGCCATGAGCAAATACATTCATATTTATACTCCATTTCCCAGTCATCTTACTAAAATATCAAGAGACTACTCCTGGACATAGTCTAAGCTCAATGTAATTTTCCTATGTGGTCTTTTGTGGTCTTTCTCTCTCTCTCTCTCTCTCTTTTTTAAAGATTTTATTTATTTATTTGAAAGAGAGAGAGAGAACACACAAGTGATGGGGGGAGGGGATGGAGGAGAGGGAGAAGGAGACTCCTTGCTGAGCAGTGAGCCCAACTTGGGGCTAGATCCCAAGATCATAGGATCATGACCTGAGCAGAAGGTAGGTATTTAACCGACTGAGCCACCCAGGCACACCCCTTTGTGTTCTCTTACATTAGCAACTAACCAATGATAGCCATTGTCTGAAAATGATATTACAGCAAATTTAGTGCTTGTTTTAAAGTAAATAGCGATGAACCATGAAAGACTATGGACTATGAAAAACAATCTGAAGGTTTTGAAGGGGCGGGGGGGTGGGAGGTTGGGGGAGCCAGGTGGTGGGTATTATGGAGGGCATGGATTGCATGGAGCATTGGGTGTGGTGCATAAACAATGAATTCTGTTACACTGAAAAGAAATTTAAAAAAAAAGTAAATAAGAGAAATAAGTAAATAAGTAAATTTAAAATTTAAGTAAATTTAAGTAAAATAAGTAAGTTAGTAAATAAAGTAAATAAAAAAAAAGAAAAAAATAAAGTAAATAAGAGACAAAGTCAGAAATATTTCTAATGCTGAGCTGAATGGTATTACAAATATTGTTTTTCTATATTTTTATAGTCAGTACTCCTACATAGACATAAGTTGAGCTTACATAACTCGTTCTCTGCTTTATCATATACATCTATCATCTTTTATGCATAGCTTCTAATTTGCTTAGGTTATTCCAGTGTCTTTCCAGATCTCAAAATGAAATTGATTGACATAGCATCATTTGTTGTCCTGCCAATTAAAAAATTAAAAATGATAGAAAAATGCTTTGTGCTTAATAGAGTGACTTACATCTCCTTAATCAAATGTCAATAATATTTAAATATTACTTTAATAATTTGTACATCCTTGAGAAGAGAGCAAACGATCATTGCTGCAATACCAGTATATTACACTATTCTAAGTATGCCTGTAGAATTATTGAATAAAACTACTTTCACTGTCTATCTGTTTCTACATTATATAGTTACTTTTGAACTACTGCTAAATGCCCTTCCCATCACTGCAACATTTGACTGGTCCTTCATTACTATATCATGAAATGTGGTTTCTGGTCCTCAATGGTTCTCTGCATCATTTGCAACTTTACAAAAAGAATTTAAGTAACTGCAGGTACACTTACAATATATTAAATAATGTTAAGTACATGTGAATAGTCTTTAATTAATAATAATATTACATAATTTTATATTAATTTATGTTAAAATGCTTAAATATTAAATGCTTCATATTAAAATATAATTGTAACCTTAGGCAAAGTGGCAAAGCCAATTAGTTTATATTATTAAATTCTGGCTTTGCATTTAAGAGTTAAATGATTGTAGATTTATTTATTTATTTGTTCAACTAAAATATATTCATCCTGGGGTCTCTGGTTGGCTGAGTCCATGAGTTGTCTGCCTTTGGCTCAGTTCATGATCCCAGGGTCTTGAGATTGAGCCCCATATCAGGCTCCCTCCTCAACAGGGAGATTCTCTCTCTCCCTCTGCTGCTCCCCCTACCTGTGTGCTCTCTCCCTCTGCCAAATAAATAAGTAAATTCTTTAAAATATATATAGATATATATTCATTCCTACTTGTATACTATACATTGGTAAACAAGGGAAACAGAGCCCTTGTGCCTGGAGCTTACCAGTGAGTTCTAAAAAGCTCATAGACAATTAAGTAAGCAACTAGAATGAAATTTGCTACATTTTTGATGGGATGATATAATTATTAGTAATATTTTCCTGTAGTTTGAAACCAATAGTAAAACAAATTGTTGGCTTTTCTGAATTGTCAGTTGAACAAATTCCAATGGAAAAATATTTCGAGTTTTAACTTAGTTGTTAACTAATACATAACTTTAGACAATCTCAGAAATGTGATCTCCTAAATCCTTTCCTTTTCTGCATCATATCCATTTCCACTAATGGTGAAAATGATTCAGGATCATCTTTTATTTTATATTTAGTGGCTTGCTATATACATATATATATTTTTAAATAACCTTTCACATGAGGTTACCATACTGGGTAACTTACTGCTAAATTACTCATTCAAGACTCAACACAAAAGATGTCTCTTTTAGAATTCCCTCTTTGTTATCAAAAGTAACTTCTTGATTCTACAAGTTCACCTTTGTGTAACTGTCATTTGTATAATCTATTGATATATTGTGACTTATGTATACATTTGTCATAACTGTTTCTTTTGACCTTCAAAGGCAAAAACTGATTTTTTTTTTGTCTAGCTTTTGAAATTCCTTAAACTTGGATCAAGTGCTAAAATGTAGGATTGCAATATAGTAATTGCTTGATGATGAAAAATTTGCACAAGGTCCGGAATTGCTCCCAGATCATTTGACCAGTTAATGATATCACTGACATTTGTTTATGAGGTCTATTTTATAGATTTGGGGGCTGTGGGTTTTTCCTGTGTTTCTAATTTCCTCTGCTGCTTCGTAAATTTCTTGAAGGCAGAGACAATGTCCCATTCAATTTCAATAACGTCTATCACAGTGCCTCTCCACATAGAAGGTACTCAATAAATATGTCAAGTTAATTAACAGAACATCATTGTATTAGTCATCTGAAGCTGCCATAACAAAATGCCATGGACTGGGTGGCTTAAACAACTGAGATTTACTTTCTCACAGTTCTGGAGCCTGAAAGTCTGAAATCAAGGTGCCAGTGTGGTTGGTCTCTAGTGAGGGCTCTCTTCCTAGCTTGCAAACTGCTGCCATCTCACTGAGAGAAAGAGAAAGGGCTCTGGTATCCCTTCCTCTTCTTCTTCTTCTTTTTTTTTTTTTTTAAATTTTATTTGTTTATTTGACAGACAGAGATCACAAGTAGGCAGAGAGGCAGGCAGAGAGATGGGGAAGCAGGCTTCCCACTGAGTGGCGAGCCCGATGCAGTCCTCAATCCCAGGACCCTGAGATCATGACCTGAGCTGAAGGCAGAGGCTTAACCCACTGAGCCACCCAGGCACCCCAATTCCTTCCTCTTTTTATAAGGGCACTAGCTCTATTGGACCAAAGCTCCAGCCCATGATCTCATTTAACCTTAATCACTTTCCCAAGCCACATCTCCAAATACAGTCACATTGTGGATTTAAGACAAATTTGGGGGAGACACAAACATTCAGTTCATAGTAATTATTAATGTAATCATTTGAAACATACAGTGCATTTTTGAACTTGTTCTAATTTATACCTCAAATCAATTGTGGAAATACCAATATTATTTCTTTATTGAGTTAATAGCAATTTAGAAAACAAAAACTACTATATATGCATGTATAGAGAAAAAAGTTTTTTTCTTTCTCTAATTAGTATTATTAGAATTAGTATTATATTATCAGAATTTCAACTGTATCCTTTTGGGGGGCATTTTCAAGTAACCCTAAATTTGAGAAAAAAGCACCCTCAATTTCTTCTTTCTCTAACCCCCATATCTAACTAATCACCAAATCCAGGCAGCTTATTTTCTACATGCTTCCTGAATCTCTTTTCCCAGTTTATTTCCATGGCTACCACCTCAGTTCAACTACTTTATTTTTTATTTGATCTTGAGATTAATGCAGTACCTCTTAGATGGTCTACCTGGCTTGAGGGGGGTGATAAACTCTGGGAGAATGCTGACCCTGAAGTAAGCTGACTCTGTTCAATGTCCCCTTTTGCCTTTCAATGGCTATGATGCTTTTTCAAATTAAAAAATATATATAATTATAATATATTAAATGTAATTTGGTAATTACCCCTAAGAAATTTTCTTTCTTTCCTTCTTTTTTCTAGCTTCTCTTTTCTCATATATTCTCCCCAATGCAGAAATCACCTTAAACTCATATTTTTGTTCATGTTTTCCTGCCTGAATTCTAATACTGACTTTCCACAAACCTACAAGATGAATCTCAAGCACTGGAGAGTATTATTCAAGGTCTTTAAAAATCTGAAGCAAGGCTACTTCTTTCACATCAGACATATCAACTAACCATGTGTATCTTTAATCCTTAAGGTGTGCCATGCCAAATTTCATATGGCTTTGTATATATTTCTATTATTTGAATTATCTGATATTATTGTTACTGCTGTAAATATCTGTTTTCTCTATCAACTCAACCTCTGGCCATCTCTCTCCAACACTACTACAAATATACATACTTCACTAATTCTCAAAAATTTTTTGTTTATCCTTTGAGAAATGTTCCTTAGGGTTCTGCTATATTCTTCGCATGATGTAAAGAGATTAAAAAGACATGTCACTGGCCCATGTAAATTCTTGGTAGTTAAGAAGGGCATTTTAATAGATCAGTAAACTGATGCACAGAGAGGATAAGGCCCCCACAAGGTCTTACAGTTACTGAACTGTAGAGATCAGACTATAAATCAGGTCATCTAATTCCTAAGCCAGAATTATTTCTATTTTACCAAGGAGACTTCAGAGCATACAAAATACAATAAAAAAAATTATGTATTTTGACTGGTCCCTAGTATCTTATATTGGTAAACACTTTGTACAAACATATTAGTTACTCATAATATTTGCTAACACATATACTATTAGTATTTACTCACATGTTATGTTACATGGCTGGTGGAAAAGAAAGGCATGCCAGTAAGACAAGGTGATTTATTGGTAGTTTAGGAATGTAATAAATATGTCATTAGTAATTTAGGAAGGAAATGGTGAGAGTTTAGTTCTTTATGCATAATAATCCCTGGTAATTTAAAAAAAAATAATGTGTGCTTATATGAATTAGTTAGTTCATCAGACATTTATTGAGTACTTGCTGTATGGCACATACTCTTCTACAAGCTTTTAATAAGACATGTTTCTGTCTTAAATAAGTAGATTAATAACCATAGAACCACAGTGGAATGTGTTAGATGTTGAATAGACTAATTAACATGGTGCTGTGGGAGTAAGGAGGATATATTCTCAGAGGAGGTATCATCTGACCTTTAGTAAAAGATGAGTAGGTTTTCGATCACCAAAAAAGGTACATCAGTAAATTAGTAAAAAAAAAAAAAAAAAAAAAAAAAAAATTTAAATAGTAAAGGTTATCAGTTTAATTTATAAGAATTAGCTTCTGACATGATCTTCACCATTGTTACTATTATCATCATCATTGTCATGTGATACTTTACCATATAATGAATATGTTCCAGCAATTTTGTGGGGTTTTTCTTTTTTTGTTTTTGCATTTCTGGGAACAACAATGTAGTTTTGAAATTTTTTATATCCTTTCAAGTGTCATGTATAGTTTTTAGATTTTTTTTGTTAATGTGCTTATACACACAAAATAGTGTTTTTTTTTTAAAAGAGTCTTCCTTACTAGTATTTTTCTTTTACTATGTATAGTTATGTCTCTTTTTGCTTGTTTTGAGAATCCATTTGTATGTAAAACTGTCTTATGCTAAGGACTTTAAAAAAATCACATAACTTCGACAGTCAGAATTGGAGATAATATTAAAAATTGATACAAATGCACAAAAAACTCAGGAGCAAAATTAGAATCAATCTCAGAAAAAATAAAACCAAATGCTAAAAATTCAGTTTCTAAAACCTGGAGTAGTAGAAGAGGAAGATTTTTAAATGATGGGTTAAAACATGTATAACAAAACCTGTGAATCAAAACTATTAAAGCCTGAGACCAAAACAAAACAAAACAAACAAAATAAAATAAAAAACAAAAAAACCTAAAAAACAAAAAACCCACAAAACAAAACACCCAATATTGTTAGGCTACAGCATAGGATAAAATATTGCAAATAAATAACAAATAAATGTAAGTTTGAATATTTGATTGTAAATTTCATTTCATTTCACTTAGTTTGTCACTTCAGACAATTGATTTTCAACCAATTTGTTTATGAACCATTTGTATGGAACTGGATGACTGCCATATGTATTGAGAATGAGATTAGACTGATTAGCTAGTGTCAGTTATTAAATGTTATGCTAAAAAAATTGTCTTATTCTCAACCTGGAAGTAACGAAAAGTTTTGAGAGCCCGTGAAACCCAAAGCATTTTATTCTAGTTTTAACCAAACCAGAATTTTTCAGGTCATTTAATTTGAATTAACTTTAATTTCCCAACTCATACAATATACCATCAAACTTTCCCAAGTATTATTACATATATTTTTATTTAATCCTCACAACTATCTGAGGTAGATAGGGCTTTTATTAATTAAATAATTTGTAAGTGAAAATATTGATACATGAATCTTGTTTAGTGATGTAGTCATCTCAAGTACTAGTCTCTGGTTCTTTTGCTAGTACTGTATAATGATGTCTGTATTTTGCTGTCTTAGGAATTATGAATATACCTTACGTAGAGGACTTTGTATTATATTATAAATAGATCTTCTTGGAGTTCTTCCAAAATTAGCCTATTTTATATTGGACTCCACTACAATTGCTAGGGACATGATATTTTCATGAAAATAGTTGCCACGCTTTTTTCCAAATTATATCGCTATCAAAAAAATAAGCATTCACTAGATTTCTATTGTAAATGATAAATATCCAGGCTCAGTGTTTCAATAGAAGGTAAAGTTAGAAAATTATTAAAACTAGAGCATTTTAGATATAATATTGTTTGCTTATTATTTAAACTTTCTAACAAAAATAGCAAAATACATTGTACATGTAGGAGTTTATGCATTAAATTGATTACATAAGCAAATTTAAAAAAAATTAAAAAGTAAAAAATCATATCTATAGGTCATCAAGTTAGTAAAATTAGTGAATTGTTTTAATTCACTTATGTTTACTATCTTTAATGTGCAAAAAATTTGCCATCTTTCCAAATAGTGATATTTTAATGTATCCTTAAATTTTTGTTTTTGAAGCTTCTAGAATTGTATGTAAACACTACCTACATTTTTTTATGACTCATCATTCTTTTATTCTAAAATTAAAAAAAAAAAACAGAGAGAGAAAGGGAAGGGAGGAAAAGAAAAGGTAAAGTAAAAGGTATACTCAAGGTATTTAGACCTAGTGGACAGTATTTAAAAGCCCACACATGAAGCAACTTGTTGTTGGTTTAAAGAATAAGTAAGTAAGTGACTAGCAGATTGGGACCTTTTATGACAGAACAATGCAGGGATGAGCTGAGGGCATTAGTCTCTGAAAGAAAGCTGGCCCCATTACAGTAATTATAGTTAATCAGCAGCAATTGTCTTGACTAAGATACAGATCAACACTGAGCACTAACCCAACAGGCCTAATGAGGGTAATGGAGGATGAAAAAATCCTGAATGAGCTCAGCAAGGCATTGAATAACCTCAGCAGATGATGCATTTTCAATTTCAATTCACTCTCCACTTCTTTCGGTCCAGAAGTCACTAGTTTCTTCAAATCAGGGGGCTGTGGTTATAATTCTTAGCATGGACATGGAAAAGTGGTTAATGTTTAGCACAATGAGTAATATTTATTTACATGGCCCAAAACACATTCGCACGGTGGCACTCTCTTTAATCCTTGCTACTCAAAATGTGGTTTAAGGACCAACCAAATGGACATCTCCTGGAAGCTGGTTAGATATGCAGACTCTTTGGCCACATCCCAGGCCTGCATAACCCAAATCTGCTGGCAACAAGATCCCCAGGTTATTCCTGTGCACTTTGAAGTTTAAAAAATTGAGGAGAACTTTGTGTCTAATTGTGCTGTCACACATTAGCTATCCAGGTACAGTTTCTTAGAGAGGGACGGACTATAGTAATTTGCCCTCAAGTCTACAATAAAACTAGGGTATTCGATGGAGAAGAAAAAGTCATTTCTCTAATGCTTCTTTAATCCAAGACAGCATTAATGCTTGCAAAAGGAGGGGTGACAGGCTCCTCTAGGAAGGAAGTGCTGGGTTGGCCTTACGACACAAAGTCTCCCATTAAATAAAAAAATATGTATTTTCGTGTTGTAACAATCTCTTCCAAAAAGCCAATGCACTTTACAGAGGTAATAATTCATTCTTACCAGTTAGGTAACCAGAGCCATTTTTCCTCTTTTATTCTATATGGAGAGAATATCTGAATCCTGAGAAAGTTAGGTGATTTGGACTACTTGTGCAGTGGAAATTTTGAGACCAAAAAAGATAATCATTTATTTCTCACCATACCATACAATGCATTATATTTAGTGAATATAAAGTGAATATCTATTCTAATGTATTAGACTTTCACCTACAATGGATGAATGTAATAACAGATTATTGAATTGCATACATTTTAGTTTTTGCCTGTGGATCTCAGGTACTTATATTGTACATTTAAGTTAATTTTGATGAACATTCTTAAAGAGTACAAGATATTTATGTATTTATTTAGATAAATGCAAACAAAAAGGAAGAAAGTAAGTTCACACATATAAAAATTCTGCAGTATTTTTAAAAAGATTTTATTTATTTATTTGACACACAGAGAGAGAGAGCACAAGTAGGGAGAATCATAGAAGGAGAGGGAGAAGCAGACTCCCTGCTGATCAGGGAGCCCAATATGGGGATCAATGTGGGACTTGATCCCAGGACCTTGCAATCATGACCTGAGCCAAAGGCAGACCCTTAACCAACTGAGTCACTCAGGCACCCCAAAATTCTGCTACATTTTAGTCACTTTACAGTTGTTGTATCTTTTATGTTCATTAAAAACAAGGTGACAGGCTCAAAATGGAGTCACTTATCCTAAGCTCCATGTCACTAAACAGACTGAATGAACTTAAATACGGCTTTGGCTTCTCCCAGAAATGGAATCTTAAACCAGTCAATCAGGAATCTCCTGGTCAGTACTAGTGATGAAATCTGACTGACAGACTCCTGTCATTCACCACAGGGAAGTGACCTTGCTGCAAACAGCCTATTGTTTGCCTAGTATAACTTCCTTGTTTCTGTTCCTTTCTACCTATAAAAGTCTTTCATTTTATTTAACTCTTTGGAGCTTCTTTCTATCTACTAGATGAAATGCTGCCTGATTCATGAATCATTGAGTAAAGCCGATAAGATCTTTAAATCTTACTCAGCGGAATTTTGTGTTTTTTGTTTTTGTTTTTGTTTTGTTTTGTTTTTACATTTCTGACAACACTATAAGGAACACATCACAGTCATTTTTCCCACAAAGAAACTGAGGCTAAGGAAGGCTAGGTAAGTAATATACCTAAGGCAGTAAGTGGATGAAACTGAATGCAAATCATGTAACAAACTCTATACTAAATTTATTTACTCATTTGGCTTGATGAGTATTTATATGCATATTTTGTACTTTGGAATGTGATTGTTATCCTTATCCAAGGAGAACTAAAAAGAGTACTAGAAGATTTTATTGCAAATAGAGCAATCTCTTGCTCTATACCTTCTATACTCTTCTTCTCCCATATCCAAATATTCTTAATTCTCAAATCTGCTATTTCTTGCTCTTATATCCAGTTGCTTTATAATGTTATTATCCATTATTAAATCAATTTTAGATATCAACTATTTATTTTACATTTTAATAGTAGAAGACTTAGCCCTTTTTATATTTTCCCTCTTTAACATTTTTATTACTCTTGAGGCTAAACATAATCTTGTTTATTTAATTTATTTAGTTTCATATATGCTTACCATCAATTTTTTCCAAAGGTTCCAACAGTTCTGTCAGATATCTGCCTAGTAATAATTAGTCAGAGTACTCAAATTTATGGCACCTTGGTGGCTCAGTCAGTTAAGTGTCTGCCTTTGTCTTAGTTAATGATCCCAGGATCCTGGGATCCAGCCCCCTCTCAGGTTTCCTGCTCAGTGGGGAGTCTGCTTCTCTCTCCTCATGGGCCTCTACCTACCCCCCTGGCTGGTTTGTGCTCTCTCTCACCCCATCTCTCTCAAATAGATAAATAAAATCTTTAAACAAAGTGCTCAAATTTTCCATAAATTCAGTATTCTACTGCCCTCCCAAAGGGACTTTCCTTCCAAGGTCTTCCATACTCTTGCTAAAGCTTGATAATTTTTTCTGAAGTACTACTGCAGAGTTTATAATTCCCAGGCCTACCTTCCCTCTTTCCAGTGCTGGTTCCCTGTTTTCTGGATCTGACGTTGCTTTCCTTTTTTGGTTGACCCATCATGTTGCTAAGGTACACCCTACAGTAGTTTCTTGAAAAAATGATTCTGGGGATGTAGATATGCTGAATCTTTGCATGTCTGAAAATCTCAGCATTCAGCAGCTGGTCTAGCTGATATTCTAGTTATGTATTGCTCTATAACATATCACCCTGAGCTCTAGTGGCATAATGTAACAACTATTCTATTATGTTCACAAATTGTGTGGGTCAGTAATTTAGTGGGCACATGAGGATGGCCTATCTTTGCTCCACAGTGTCTAGAACTTTAGCTGGGAAGGTTTAAAGGGCTGGGAAAGAGTCAAATGGCTGAGCTGGAATCATTTGCAGTTTCCTTATTCACAGAGCTGACACTAGATTTGGTTAAGCTGAGATTATTGACTGCTGGGCCTAACCAACACAATCATTATAGAATTCTAGTTTTAAAAATCATTTTTCCCCCTCTGGAATTTGAAGCCACTCAATGGGAATATCTAATCTGGAAACCAATGATTTCAGTTTTATCTTTCTTATTCTTTTTTTAAAATTTTCTTTTGTAATTTTTGCATTTTGACTTTGTTTAATTTCTGAAATTTATATTAGTTGTATAATGCTTTTTTAACTTGATCTAATTCTTCTATGTTTCCCCTTTAGTTATACATCTTTTTATTATTTTGTTTAACTTCCTATATCTTCTCAGCTTTATCTTATAATTTAAAAAATTCTATTTTTAATATTTAGGATCTCATTTTTGTTCTCTGATTTTATTCATAGCATGGTATTTCTGGATCATAGATTTGGTATCTTCTTTTTTATCTGATGGTATTTGTAATGATTTTTTTTATGCTACTTGAATTATTTTTGCTTCATCTAAATTATTGTCTTATTCATTTGTTTTAGTCTCTCTGTTTGAAGAATTTCCTTAGAACCTTAGTAATCTTTTACCTTCAAGAAGGTGACCTAAAAAGATCTTGAAAATAATTGTGCGTGTGTGTGTGGTGGTGGAAGTAGTAGTGTGATAGTTAATTCTAGAGACTTTCTAGAGGAAATTTCTATCATTTTCCCCAAAATATGACACATATTAATATTTATGTAGGTCTTTTATCATTTAGTTTCTCTAGTGAAGAATCTACTGTTCTTTTGTATTAGAAATATATACCTAAATACCAGTGTTCTGGAAGCAGCATGGAATAAGGTATCTGGGAGGCCTGATGAATTATGTGCAGATTTTATTTAACCTTATTGTTTTTATTCTGACATCTGACTTCCCTCTTCCACTGCCCCTGATATGTCTGTAGTTCAATTTTTTTTAACAAGCAAAATTATGGTATTTCACAAGATTTGGAAGAATTAATAATGGTGGGAGACAGAGATCTGTGATCTAACCCCTGCTACTTAAAACTTTCAACCAACACCATCTTTTGAACCCCAACCTAACCCTGTCCTTTTATGTTGTTTAGTTCTGGCAAGACCTAAGCATTTTATGAGTTCAGGGTGGATTGGCTCAACTTCCCATCCCATTATTCCCATCCCATTCAGTTTCAATTCTGTCTCTTCTGTCATGTAAGTTACCTCTTCTTGCTCTACTTTCCAGCTTCAAAATAAGAGCTGAGCATTTTTTGCCTGTCTTGTTTTCTTTGTCCTTTTAGTTTGTGTCTTTTCTTTTTCATTTTCAATATAGGTGATGGAGGCAGTGGCAGATAAATACATTTTGTTCTGTGGAGTGATTTGAATATAATAATAAACTGCAATTCTCACAGGCTTAAAACACAATTCATTCCTGCCTTTCTCACACAGGTAAATTCATCACAGTCTAATGGAGGTGGTGGTTGAGTGCGCTGGGGTACTTTTCACTATGTGGTCATTTGGGAATCCAGCCCCCTTTCAGTTTGATACTTCACCATCCAACAGAGCTTTGGCAGCCCACTGGATCCTCCGCATAGTAGGGTAAAGAGCCCATATTATTTCTTACGGGTGGCGGTAACGGCAAACTGAGTTACATGTCACATTTGGACACACGGTTATGACTAAATTTAAAAAAGTTTCAGAAATATAGTCTGGTGGTGTCCCTATGAAGAAAGGAAAATAAGTTTGTTGAGCATCTAATTTATCGCTGCTGGACACATATATTCTATCTCCTATTTAATCAGAAGTCTCTAATATCTGTTCTTTCCAAAATGTACTTATCATGTAAATACATAGGAGAACATAGTTCAATTTCTGATTTCTGCATGTAATTTATCATTTAGGATATACATGCAAACTCTATGTTAACAAACATGCTGGTAAAAATTGGTATAAAGCCTAATAAATATTTCCTTAATTTCACTGGGAAAGAGGAATCTAATTTTAATTTTTTTATTTAATTTTTAATTTTTTATAAACATATAATATATTTTTATCCCCAGGGGTACAGGTCTGTGAATTTAACGGTTTACACACTTCACAGCACTCACCATAGCACATACCCTCCCCAATGACCATAACCCCACCCCCCTTCTCCCAACCCCTCTCTCCCCAGCAACCCTCAGTTTTGTTTTGTGAGATTAAGAGTTACTTATGGTTTGTCTCCCTCCCAATCCCATCTTGTTTCATTTATTCTTCTCCTACTCCCTTAACCCCCCATGTTGCATCACCACTTCCTCATATCAGGGAGATCATATGATAGTTGTCTTTCTCCACTTGACTTACTTTGCTAAGCATGATACCATCTAGTTCCATCCATGTCATCGCAAATGGCAAGATTTCATTTCTTTTGATGGCTGCATAGTATTCCATTGTATACCACATCTTCTTTACCTATTCATCTGTTGATAGACATCTAGGTTCTTTCCATAGTTTGGCTATTGTGGACATTGCTGCTATAAACATTCAGGTACACGTGCCCCTTCAGATCACTACGTTTGTATCTTTAGGGTAAATACCCAGTAGTGCAATTGCTGGGTCATAGGGTAGTTCTATTTTCAACATTTTGAGGAACCTCCACGCTGTTTTCCAGAGTGTTTGCACCAGCTTGCATTCCCACCAACAGTGTAGGAGGGTTCCCCTTTTTCTGCATCCTCGCCAGCATCTGTCATTTCCTGACTTGTTAATTTTAGCCATTCTCACTGGTGTGAGGTGATATCTTATTGTGGTTTTAATTTGTATTTCCCTGATGACGAGTGATATGGAGCACTTTTTCATGAGTCTATTGGCCATCTGGATGTCTCCTTTGCAGAAATGTCTGTTCATGTCCTCTGCCCATTTCTTGATTGGATTATTTGTTCTTTGGCTGTTGAGTTTGCTAAGTTCTTTATAGATTTTGGATACTAGTCCTTTATCTGATATGTCATTTGCAAATATCTTCTCCCAGTCTGTCAGTTGTCTTTTGGTTTTGTTAATTGTTTCCTTTGCTGTGTAAAAGCTTTTGATCTTGATAAAATCCCAATAGTTCATTTTTGCCCTTGCTTCCCTTGCCTTTGGCGATGTTCCTAGGAAGATGTTGCTGTGGCTGAGGTCAAAGAGGTTGCTGCCTGTGTTCTCCTCAAGGATTTTGATGGATTCCTTTCTCACATTGAGGTCGTTCATCCATTTTGAGTCTATTTTCGTGTGTGGTATAAGGAAATGGTCCAACTTCATTTTTCTGCATGTGGCTGTCCAATTTTCTCAACACCATTTATTGAAGAGGCTGTCTTTTTTCCATTGGACATTCTTTCCTGCTTTGTCGAAGATTAGTTGATCATAGAGTTGAGGGTCTATTTCTGGGCTATCTATTCTGTTTCATTGATCTATGTGTCTGTTTTTGTGCCAGTACCATGCTGTCTTGATGATGACAGCTTTGTAATAGAGCTTGAAGTCCGGAATTGTGATGCCACCAACTTTGGCTTTCTTTTTCAATATTCCTTTAACTACTCGAGGTCTTTTCTGGTTCCATATAAATTTTAGGGTTATTTGTTCCATTTCTTTGAAAAAGATGGATGGTACTTTGATAGGAATTGCATTAAATGTGTAGATTGCTTTACATAGCATAGACATTTACACAATATTTATTCTTCCAATTCAGGAGCATGGAACATTTTTCCATTTCTTTGTGTCTTCCTCAATTTCTTTCATGAGTACTTTATAGTTTTCTGAGTATAGATTCTTTGCCTCTTTGATTAGGTTTATTCCTAGGTATCTTTTGGTTTTGGGTGCAATTGTAAATGAGATTATTCCTCAATTTCTCTTTCTTCTGTCTTGTTGTTGGTGTAGAGAAATGCAACTGATTTCTGTGCATTGATTTTATATTCTGACACTTTACTGAATTCCTGTACAAGTTCTAGCAGTTTTGGAGTGGAGTCTTTTGGGTTTTCCACATATAGTATCATATCATCTGCAAAGGATGATAGTTTGACTCCTTCTTTGCTGATTTGGATGCCTTTTGTTGTCTGAGTGCTGAGGCTAGGCCTTCTAGTACTATGTTGAAGTGCAGTGGTGATAATGGACATCCCTGCCATGTTCCTGACCTTAGCGGAAAAGCTTTCAGTTTTTCTCCATTGAGAATGATATTTGCGATGGGTTTTTCATAGATGGCTTTGATGATATTGAGGTATGTGCCCTCTATCCCTACACTTTGAGGAGTTTTGATCAGGAAGGGATGCTGTACTTTGTCAAATGCTTTTTCACCATCTATTGAGAGTATTATATGGTTCTTGTTCTTTCTTTGACTGGTGTGTTGTATCACATTGATTGATTTGCGGATGTTGAACCAACCCTGAAGCCCTAGAATAAATCCCACTTGGTCGTGGTGAATAATCCTTTTAATGTACTGTTGGATCCTATTGGCTAGTATTTTGGTGAGAATTTTCGCATCTGTGTTCATCAAGGATATTGGTCTATAGCTCTCTTTTTTGATGGGATCCTTGTCTGGTTTTGGAATCAAGGTGATGCTGGCCTCATAAAATGAGTTTGGAAGTTTTCCTTCCATTTCTATTTTTTGGAACAGTTTCAGGAAAATAGGAATTAGTTCTTCTTTAAATGTTTGATAGAATTCCCCTGGGAAGCCATCTGGCCCTGGGCTTTTGTTTGTTTGGAGATTTTTGATGACTGTTTCAATCTCCTTACTGGTTATGGGTCTGTTCAGGCTTTCTATTTCTTCCTGGTTCAGTTGTGGTAGTTTATATGTTTCTAGGAATGCATCCATTTCTTCCAGATTGTCAAATTTGTTGGCATAGAGATGCTCATAGTATGTTCTTATAATTGTTTGTATTTTTTTGGTGTTGGTTGTGATCTCTCTTCTTTCATTCATGATTTTATTTATTTGGGTCCTTTCTCTTTTCTTTTTGATAAGTCGGGCCAGGGTTTTGTCAATCTTATTAATTCTTTCTAAGAATCAGCTCCTAGTTTCCTTGATTTGTTCTATTGTTTTTTTGGTTTCTATTTCATTGATTTCTGCTCTGATCTTTATGATTTCTCTTCTCCTGCTGGGTTTAGGGTTTCTTTCTTGTTCTTTCTCCAGCTCCTTTAGGTGTAGGGTTAGGTTGTGTATTTGAGACCTTTCTTGTTTCTTGAGAGAGGCTTGTACTGCTATATATTTTCCTCTCAGGACTGCCTTTATTGTGTCCCACAGATTTTGAACCGTTGTGTTTCCATGAATTTTTTCAATTCTTCTTTAATTTCCTGGTTGACCCATTCATTCTTTAGAAGGATGCTGTTTAGTCTCCATGTATTTGGGTTCTTTCCAAATTTCCTCTTGTGATTGAGTTCTAGCTTCAGAGCATTGTGGTCAGAAAATATTCAGGGAATGATCCCAATCATTTGATACCGGTTGAGACCTGATTTAGGACCGAGGATGTGATCTATTCTGGAGAATGTTCCATGTGCACTAGAGAAGAATGTGTATTCTGTTGCTTTGGGATGAAATATTCTGAATATATCTGTGATGTCCATCTGTCCAGTGTGTCGTTTAAGGCCTTTATTTCCTTGCTGATCTTTTGCTTGGATGATCTGTCCATTTTAGTGAGGGGAGTGTTAAAGTCCCCTAATATTATTGTATTATTGTCGATGTGTTTCTTTGATTTTGTTATTAATTGGTTTATATAGTTGGCTGCTCCCACATTGGGGGCATAGATATTTAAAATTGTTAGATCTTCTTGTTGGACAGATCCTTTGAGTAAAATATAGTGTCCTTCCTCATCTCTTATTATAGTCTTTGGCTTAAAATCTAATTGATCTGATATAAGGATTGCCACTCCTGCTTTCTTCTGATGTTCATTAGCATGGCAAATTCTATTCCACCTCCTCACTTTAAATCTGGAGATGTCTTCCAGTTTAAAATGTGTTTCTTGTAGGCAACATATAGATGGGTTTTGTTTTTTTATGCATTCTGATACCCTATGTCTTTTGATTGGGGTATTTAGCCCATTAGCATTCAGGGTAACTATTGGGAGATATGAATTTAGTGCCATTGTATTGCCTGTAATGTGACTGTTACTGCATATTGTCTCTGTTCCTTTCTGATCTACCACTTGTAGGCTCTCTCTTTGCTTAGAGGACCCCTTTCAATATTTCCTGTAGAGCTGGTTTGGTGTTTGCAAATTCTTTCAGTTTTTGTTTGTCCTGGAAGCTTTTAATCTCTCCTTCTGTTTTCAATGATAGCCTAGCTGGATATAGTATTCTTGGTTGCATGTTTTTCTCGTTTAGTGCTCTGGATATATCATGCCTGTTCTTTCTGGCCTGCCAGGTCTCTGTGGTTAAGTCTGCTGCCAATTTAATATTTTTACCATTGTATGTTACAGACTTCTTTTCCCGGGCTACTTTCAGGATATTCTCTTTGTCATTAAGTCTTATAATTTTACTATTAGGTGACGGGGTGTGGACTTATTCTCATTGATTTTGAGGGGCATTATATGCTCCTCCTGGATTTTGATGCTTATTCCCTTTGCCATATTGGGGAAATTCTCTCCAATAATTCTCTCCAATAATTCTGCTCCCCTCTCTCTTTCTTCTTCTTCTGGAATCCCAATTATTCTAATGTTGTTTCATCTTATGGTGTCACTTATCTCTTGAATTCTCCCCTCGTGGTCCAGTAGCTATTTGTCCCTCTTTTGCTCAGCTTCTTTATTCTTTGTCATTTGTTCTTCTATATCGCTAATTCTTTCTTCTTCCTCATTTATCCTAGCAGTGAGAGCCTCCATTTTTTATTGCACCTCATTAATAGCTTTTTTGATTTCAACTTGGTGAGATTTTAGTTCTTTCATTTCTCCAGAAAGGGCTTTTATATCTCCCGAAAGGGTTTCTCTAATATCTTCCATGCCTTTTTCGAGCATTAAGAATTGTCATTATGAACTCTAGCTCTGACATATTACCAATGTCTGCCTTCAGTACTGCCTCTTGTTCTTTTTTTTTTGTGGTGAGTTTTTCTGCCTTGACATTTTGTCCAGATAAGAGTATATGAAGGAGCAAGTAAAATACTAAAAGGGTGGCAACAACCCCAGGAAAATATGCTTTAACCAATTCAGAAGAGATCCCAAATCGTGAGGGGGGAGAAAGGGGATAAAAAGATGTTCAGAAAGAAAAAAAAAAAAAGAAAAGAAAAGAAACAATTAAAAAACGAAAATGAATAAAGAAAAAGTATAAAAAAGAAAAAATATATATTAGATAAACTATTTAAAAAACGTTCAAAAAGAAAAGGGTAAAAGTTAAAAAAAATTAGCAGAAGAAGAGAAAAAAATTGAAAAACAAAAAAAATTAAATTAACTGCAAGACTAAAGAAACATGGGGAGAAAGCCATGAGTTCTGTGCTTTGTTTTCTCCTCCTCTGGAATTCTGCTGCTCTCCTTGTTATTGAAACTGCACTCCTTGGTAGGTGAACTTGGTCTTGGCTGGATTTCTTGTTGATCTTCTGGGGGAGGTGCCTTTTGTAGTGATTCTCAAGTGTCGTTGCCCCAGGCGGAATTGCACTGCCCTTACGAGGGCCCCAGTTGAGTAATCCGCTCGGGTTTGCTTTCAGGAGCTTTTGTTCCCTGAGCGCTTTCCATAGAGTTCTTTCAGAAAGTGGCTGATTTTCTGTTTCTAGAATTGCTGTTCTTCTCTTTGATATGCCCTTGGATTTGTAGGTGTTTGCAATCTTTAAATAAGCAATCTAGCTGATCTCCTGCTAGCTGAAGCAGTCTCAGCCTGCTACTTCTCCACCATCTTGACTCCCCCCCCCCACCTTATTTTAATTTTTTAAAAAAATTTTAAAAAAGGGGTGCTGGGGTGGCTCAGTGGGTTAAGCCTCTGCCTTCAGCTCAGGCCATGATCTCAGGGTCCTGGGATCAATCCCTGCATTAGGCTTTCTGCTCAGCCAGGTGCCTGCTTCCCGCACTCTCTCTCTGCTGCCTCTCTGCCTACTTGTGATTCTTGTCTGTCACATAAATAAAATCTTAAAAAAATTTTTTTGAAGTTTTTTAATTTTAATTTTGCAGTGTTCCAAAATTCATTGTTTATGCACCATACCCAGTGCTCCATGCAATACATGCCCTCTGTAATACCCACCAGAAGGCTCACCTCACCCCTCAAAAAGATTTTATTTATTTATTTGAAATAGGGAGAAAGTGAGAGAGAGCACAGGCTGAAGGGAGAGGGAGAAGCAGTTTCCCTGCTGAGCAGAAAGCCTGCTGCGGGGCTCCATCCCAAGATCCGGCGATCATGACCTGAGCTGAATGCAGATCCTTAACTGACTGAGCCACTCAAGGACCCTTAAAATTTTAATTTTTAACCACATGAATATAATTTCCCCATCTATAAAATAGAGGTGGTTCTTGGTGCCCTTCTGCTTGCAGGACTTTTTTGAAAAATGTTAAAAGAATTTTCCATTTAAGGTATTCTCTTAATATCTTGGAGGAAAATCACTATATAAGAGTAAAAGAACAAAGCATTTGTAAAGGGGGTAGAGTAAAAAAACAAACTTTGTTATTTTTTCACTGACAAGTTCAAAGTATTGGTTCTACTATATAAACTTAGGACAGAGTTATCCAGATGATTAGTTTGCCTGCCTGCCATTTTACCTATAGGTGGTTCTCTAGTTTTAACTGATTACAAATTTTAATGTCAAGTACTACAATTTTTAAAAAATATATTAAGTATTAATTTGAGAGAGAATGAGAGAGTGAGAGAGCATGAACATGAGTGGGGGAGGGGCAGAGAGAGAGGGAGAAGATGACACCCCATCAAGTAGGGAGCCGGAGGTGGATGGGGTTCAATCCTAGGACCTGACTGACAATCATGACCTGAGCTGAAGGCAGCCGCTTAACCCAGGCACCCCTCAAGTACTATAATTTAAAATTCTTTTTCTGGATAATTGGATTTGATTAAGTGTGTTCCTTGTTAAGTTCATTCTGCAAACACTAAATGCTCATTCTATAAAACCCATGTCCATGCATGTCTGACTATAGAAGTTTTGTATGAGGTAAACCAAAGTTAATAATCTGTTTGTATGAACAACTTTTTAAATGACATACTTTTCTGGTACATGAAGAACAGTGTTTCATTTAGTGCCAATATCACTCCTTGACAGTGCATTGAATGTTTAGATAGGCAATAACCCTTTAGTTTTTTTTCACTTGTCAGTTCTCAAATTGTTCTAAGAAAGCAAGCCCAGTGACAGAGGAGAACAAATATGTGAATAATCTGTCCTACTTTCTATAGAAGTGCGTTCTTGAGGTGGAGCCTGATGTGGTTGGCTGCATATAAATATTTTAAAGTTTTTATCATTAAAGTTTATATACATTTTGTATTATAACCAATCATATATTTTATTTTAACTTAAAATATTATTCTCCTTCTGAAACTGTCCAATTAAATTTATGCTTAAGAACATACTATTTTTATTCCTGTGATTATGCTTTATATTTCTCAGCCTGGTTAGGGAAAAAAAGGTACTGAAAATGCATTACAAATATCAGTGTTCCCTCCCTGTCTTGGGGATAAGATTGTAAAAATCTATGACTTTTCACTTCATATTTTGTGCAACTACTATTTATTTGCTGTGCCAGTAGAATTTCATACATATTCAGTGACTGAAAGCAGAGAATATAGATAGCAACCCAATCATTTGTCTTATCTCCCTATTATATCAACTGGAGCAGAATTTTTTCAGAACTTTTCCTCTATACTTGAGTTTACAGTTACTGTAAGAACTTGTGGAATCCTGCTGAGATGTGCAAGCAGATAAGAGTAAGGTCATTGGCTAATTGCATAGGCTCTGCATTATGTGAAATGTTGAACAATGCCTTGTATTTCTATTATACAATCACTGTCTTTATAAGAAAAATAATAGACTTGAAATCTTATACCTTTTAATTTTCTTAAGCTATAGGTAATAGTCTACTAGAATATGCCATAAAATACCACCCTTCAAAATAATAAAGTAGTAAATAATAATTAGAGTCTAATAACTACTACTAACTAACTAATAGCTACTAATAACTACTACTAACTAATAACTACACATTATGAAATGTGTAGACTTTGAGACTTCCATTTTAAATTTTCTATTGGCATTTCAGAAATTGAGCCCATCTACTCTTCTTTCCCCATTACATTTTCAAACTTTCTTCTTCTCCCTCTTCTCCTTCTCCTCTTCCTCCTCTTCTTCTTGAGATTTTACTTATTTGTTTAAGAGTGAGGCGGGGTTGCCGACAGCATGAGCAGGGGGAGGGCCACAAGGAAAGGGAGAAACAGACTTCCCGTTGAGTAGGAAGCCGAACACAGGGACTGCCTCTAGAATACCACGTGGGGCCGTGATCATGACCAGGATCATGACCTGAGCTGAAAACAGGTGGTTAACCAACTGAGCCATCTATGCACCCCTCAAACTTTCTTCTTATTTAAAGATGATTTTCTTTCAATAAGATCCTTCTTCAGTATTTTTTTGCCAATGTTTTCCCAGTTTTTCTTCAAACTTTTGAATTATTTACTCCTAGCTTCTTCAGTATTACTTTTACCAGTATTTCTTACTCTTGTCTTATCTACATTAAATCTTCTTTATAAATAAACAGATTATTTCTTAGGTTGGATCATGTGAAATTGCTAATTGGCTTTCTTTTGACCTACCAAAATGACAGTTTTGTAGGAGTCAATCTAAAATGGTAACTCTAGGGGCACCTGGGTGGCTCAGTGGGTTAAAGCCTCTGCCTTCGTCTCAGGTCATGATCCCAGGGTCCTGGGATTGAGCCCCACATCAGGCTCTCTGCTCAGCAGGGAGCCTGCTTCCCCCTCTCTCTACCTGCCTCTCTACCTACTTGTGATCTCTCTCTGTTAAATAAATAAATAAAATCTTTTTAAAAAATAAAATAAAATGGTAACTCCATCCTCCAGGCTATTTCCTTTCTTTTAAAGCCAGATTTCTCAAATATGGCATTTAGTTTCTCACAATTAAATATATTATCAGTTCTTAATCTCTTGTGTCTCAAGCTACTTACTGGGATCCCAAAGATCACCAACACTCTTGCATTATCTCTTTTAAATTCTCTTTCTCTTTGCTCTCTATAACTTTTGGACATATTGGCATTTCTAGAGAAACTTCATCACTCTGATGCTTAATATCCTGGCAGTACTACCTTTGTGTTCGTTTTTTAGCTCTTCCATGGCTTTTTTTTTTTTTCCTTTATTTTTACTGTGAGTCAGTCTGTGAACCCAGTTTCTTATGGCTTTAATCTTCCTTTTATGAAGATTTCTACCCATGCTCATTGTATTGATGATGATTATGGGCTACTTTGTGGTTCTCCAAATTCACATGTTAAAGCCTTAAGCACTAGTACCTCAGAATGTGACTAGACTTGGAGATAGCGGCTTTGAAGAGGTGATGAAGTTAGCATGAGGTCTATTTAGGATAGCCCGAGTCCAATCTGACTGGTGTCCATAAAAAAAGAGGAAATTTGGACCCACAGAATGTACATGTACAGAGGAAAGACCATATGAGGACACACAGAGAAGGTAGCTATCTGCAAGACCCATCTGCAAGCTTCATTAACAAGCCAAAGAAAGGCTTCAGAAGACACCAAACGTGTTGACACATTGTTCTTCAACTTCCAGTTTTAAGAACTGTGAGAATATAAATTTCTAAGTCCCTCAGTCTGTGGTATTTTGTTATGGTAGCTTAGCAAATTAAACAATTATTATATCTTCCCCATTTTTATTTTTCTGTGGATTAGGAGTCCTCATAGATATTTCATAATAAATAAATGGTGTTTGAACAAATTTTGAAAATTTTGCAGATATAAAACCACTGTATTGATATTTGTAAGGCACATGGGATATTAAAGACTCAAGCATTCTGCAGTAAGAAAATGTTTTGACTCAATGCTTCTCAGATTTTTACTTATTTGGGCATGTCTACTTTTCTTTTTTTTGTATGTCTTATTCAATACCTTATAACATCCCATGCAACTTACTTTGGAAAACACTAGTCTACGTGTCCCACTCTAAACTCAGACTCATATATCCAGTTATATATTTCTACTTGCTGAATAGTTATTTCTACCTTCATATCATAATTTTCTCTCAAAAGCTGGTTTATTTTATATTCTGTATATCTACAACTTCAGTTTCCCTATCATTCAAGTTCAAACCCCATAATTTCTTAGTCTCTGTTTCTAATAGTGAAATATGTAAAAAGTCCTGCCAGTTCTTCTATAGGTACTGATTCCTCCATGCTATTCATGATAGAGCAGGAATCTATCATGATATGTTTGGTTTCTTGCAATAGGTTCCTTCTTGACTTTGTTTTTTCCTTCTCCTCTTTTCTTAGTCTAAGGTGGACCATACCACATGACTCAAATTTCCAACATTTTTTATTCCTAAAATTATTTTTACCTTAGCTTCCTACTGATCAAAAACCTTCCATTATTCCCCACTACATTAGTTTATCACAAACTTTCTGCTTAACATTTAAGATCTTTTTGAATTTGATCTCAACTTCTGTTTTTCTGTATTATTCCTCTACTAGAGCTCTCTGTTCTGTCCACGATCATCTGAAACTTCTTTAATGCAGCTGGGTTCAATAAACCTTTACTGATTATCAGTTGGACGGACAGTCTGTGAATATCTTGTGTGAGTCACATAGTGTGCTAGTTCTGCAAGAGTTCCTCCCTTCCTACCTGCCCTCTCCTTTGAAAGATTCTTCCTTCCTAACATGGGATATAATGTAACAGTCATTGTGACTCTTTCATTCACCTCACAATTACTGACTACATATTTTTCTCAATTTACTATGGGATTGAGGTTTGATAAGCCCATCATAAGTTGAAAATCATTTAATATGCCTAAGCTGCAGAACATCATATCTTAGACTTGCCTACATTAAATGTGACCAGAACACTTACATAAGCCCACTGTTGAGCAAAATCATCTAATATAAAGCCTGTTTCATAATAAAATGTTGACTGTCTCATGTAATTTATCAATTACATTCTACTGAATGTAAATTCTACTGAAAATGAAAAATTGAATGGTTATATGGGCACAGAATGGCTGGAAGTGTATGGGTTGTTTACTCTCATGATTGTGTGGCTGCCCAGAAGCTGGGGCTGGCTGCCACTGCCCAGCATCACAAGAGAGTATTAAAACATGTATCACTAGGCTGGGAAAAGATCAAATTTCAAAATTTGAAGTATGATTTCTACTGAATACATATTGCCTTTACATCATTGTGAAGTCCAAAAATCAAAAGTTAAACAATTGTAAGTCAGAGATCATCTGTATTTACTACTCGGTCAAATCACTGGGGATGCAGCAGGAAATAAAAGCTCCCCGTAGGAGGGAAAGGCAAGAAGAAAACAAATGTGCATTTTAGATATTCATGTATGCCATGAAAAAATGCATTCATGTGATAGAGAGTGGCAGCTGACAGGAATAAAATAAGCTGAGACATAAACACTGAGAAGGAACCAACCTGGGAAAATCTGAAGTAAGAGAACTGTTGTCAGCAAGAATAATTGCAAAGGTCCTGAGGCATGTTAGAACGTGAATGTTTATAAAGTAAAGCAAATTATGAATAATTGACTTTAATTATTCTAGTATTAACAAGGGATGATTATCTGTATGTTCCTAATTAACTAACTTTTATTTCTCACTGACTGTTATTAAATCTTCCTGTTCATCCCAAGCCAAGACCAAGTCACGTCTCATCTATAAGCCTTCACGGCAGTGTCTTCTGTGGCAGACTCCGAAGTCCTCAGCGTGCATGTGATTGCTCATTTTGTACTAATATAAACATTTTTGTATTGATAGTTAATAGTTGTGCTATTTAACATTTTAAATAATGTTTTTATTTTTTCTTTACTTAGATTATAAACTTAATGAAAAAATATACATTTTCAAACAACCAATAGCTCCTTATCAGAGTGGGGTTGAGCATAAAATTTGTCTTTGTAGACCTTGCAAGAAACATAAACAGACAAGCCTGAAAATAACTATGGCATACAGGGACATAGAGCAATTAAGGATATTTAGTCTTAAAACTACTAAGCAGTAAAACAAATTGTGCTACTTCAATTTATAAAAGGTCAGAAAATATCAAAATGGGACCATACATTAAGATATTCCAAGAAATATTTTATATAGTCATGATGGCCATTTGTGGTGACTACATGATGAAAAGGAGAGACAGATAGTGAATAGCCCAAGCCTGCCCATGAGTTCTTGCCCTACATCCTGCCCTGTGCAGCCGCTTTCAAGATGATCTTCAAGGGATGTGTGTGCTCAGCAAGTCAGACAAAGATTTCTTAACTTTTGACTGGGCTTTGGTACCAACTTCTGTGCAGTTTCCAGGTGAAATTTACTAGATCACTTGTCAGTCACAAGATCCCTCTTGTCACGTTAGCTCAGTATCTAGACAAAATGCAGACTTGTCACATTTCCCCAACCTCCCTAATTTTGGCATTAAAGTAAGGATTAATGCCATTCGTTTTGTTTGGGTTTAAGAAGGACAAGGCAAGTGAAAAATTCCCTCTCACAATCCCGAGATCACTACTCCAGCAGAAACCAAGAGTCAGATACTTAACCAACTGAGCCACCCAGGTGTCCCACCAGACCACTTTTAATTCTATGCAAAACTCCATACCTTATCTCTCTCAGATTTGAATTAAGTGATTTTTCCCCCTCTCTAAAATGGACTCACAGGCCTAGTGATGGCATACTCAGGTGTGTATAGATTCCAAATCTCTAAGCATGGACAAAGTATATGTGACTATTCACTATTCACATGTATCCCAAGGATAATATGTCATCTAAGGACTCAACTTAGGTGATACAGCATTCACCCAAAAAATTCAGATGACTTTCCACCTTTTAACAATGCACCAAATTCTTTTCCTGCTAAGCAGAACTTAACTAAATTGTTAATAAGCTAATTTCTTAATACTTATTTATAAATATAATACTTATTTATGACTTACTACTCATGATTTCTAAAAACAATATTGTACCTTTAGTCAATTGGCATAAAGTAACTGTAAGAAGTAGTGGTTGCATAAGTAGAAGAACCAGTGGAGACTGGTGGCCAAGGGAGGAGAGAGTTCCAAGAAGGAAGGCTTGGCTTCAAACTGCCAAGTAGCAGACAAGTTAGAGAAGGACATGCATCATTTCTCCCCAGGTCTATGCTTGTGTATAATACTTTCTTATCTCTGATGTCACTTAATAAATTTATGAAATGTTTGCTAATGATGGCTATGATACTTCATAGTTATTTCCACTTGAAAGTGTGGTTCTGAAGAGTGGAAATATTTTAAGATTTAAGACAAAAAGTTGTTATAGAAGTAAAATCAATATTGAATGGAAAAGAGCCATGTGCTTCATTAGCCTATAGACTCAGAAATTTTCAAATGTTTGAGTATAATTTGATATAATTCTTATTTGGTGGGTGGGGAAAATGAATCCCAGAGAGTTAGATGATTTTCTTTAGATAGAGCACCCAGAGTTTGGCTACAGTTAAGGTTGTTTTTGCTGTTAGTTGTGGTGATGGTGTGTGAGTCTATGTGTGCCTAACTGTGTAGACTGAGGTAATAAAGAAACTTCTTTCCTCCCTCTTCTTCTTTACCTTTGATATTCGTCATATTCTAATTGGCCATTCACCTGATCACTAAAAGATTAGAGTGTGGGACACCTTCTCCTGCAACAGCTCATACAAGTTGCATTGTAAAAAAAGAGGCGAGAGTTTTCCAGACAGAGTTTCTTGAAGGATATGTAAGACTGAGATACCGAGAAAGGCCTGAGTCAGTATTGAGCTAAGAGAGAGTAGCTCAGCATGAGACTTAAGAGGTGTGCAGGTGCTAGATAATCAACATGATTCTGAGCCATATCAGCATTTTGGACTTAGGTTAGGTTCAGTGGAGCAGTTTTGAAAAGTTTAAAGCAAGGTTGTGATAAGATCTAATTAATAATTTAAGAATATCTATTTAGATGCTATGAGGAGAATTGATGGGGGTGTCAAAAGCAAAATTGAGCGAACATTTGGGTGGTTTTCAGTTTGGGGGAAAAATGAAAGAAACTGGTATTTTGAGGAGCAATGAAGGCTTTGATTGTTTAGTAGAGAGATGGTAAAGTCTCAGAAGGGGAAGGTGACAGTGACAATGGACAGATGTGAACAAACTTAAGATATCTCTTTCTTCTGGAATCAATAAGTATTTTCCACATATTAGATGTCTGGGACAGGGCCCTGTTGTGGATGTCTTCCAAGTTTCTGTCATGTGCAGCTGTGCGGATAAGGTGTTGTTACTGATACGGAGAACACTGGAAGAGAAGCTGCTTGGGCAAGGATTAAAGCTGGATCGTAGCGATTTAGTGAGATGAAAACAAAGGCAAAGTTTCTGATGTTTAATTCCTTCAGGGAATATTTGTTCGATAAACTTCAGTACAGATCAAACCCTGGGGTAGGTGCTATGGCTGATGAAATTATGTTTAACACATGATTACTGTTCTTCAAGATCTTCCAGTAAGATTAGCTACAGATAAGTTCTTGGTTCTGTTGGACTTATACTCAGCTGAGTACCAAGCTAGTCCCTAAAATAGCCTGTCCAGGACTTAGATTGCTCAGTTTTTCTCATTTATAAATTAAAATGATTATAAGCAAAGTACCATCAGTGGACTACTTAACATCTGTGTTACCCGTGAGCTTAAGAGTGCAAAATCTCAAGTCCCACCTTAAAGCTACTAAAATCAGACTTCACATTTCTGCAAGTTCTTCAGGTAAATAGTATGCATATTAACATTTGAGAATTGGTGTTTTAGATAATCTTTCACCTCCCAAACTTTGCACTTACAGAGCTGAGTTACATCCTTCCCCAGGGGAAGCCTAGGTTTGTGTTTTGACCCATCTGTCCCAACACATGTCAGTGGTGGAGAACTATTGGTATAATTAAATTAATTCTGGAAACAAGTTGTAATGTATGTGGCAGAGCTGACATTATCTAGATAGGAAAAAGAAGTAGTGTACGTTCCCTCTCATTTGGTTAAAACTCACAAACAATAAAAACATATTCTAGAGTCAATCTATTGGGCCTTAATTAGGTCTCATGCTTCCAAGTATACTCTTTGGGGCGAAAAGTTTGAATCCTTGGCAAATCTGAAGTCTAATAAATTTTGTAGAGAATAACCCAGAGTAGGCATTAGAGCAACTGGTAAGTACTATATTATTTAAGTACTAATCCATAATAATTTGATATCATAATAAATATTATAAGTATTATTTATTGTTATTTATGAGCATGCAGTGGTGGCAATTATATTTGCAAATGAAAACTGGTTGGCCTGTGTTTTGTGATGATAACACTAAAGATACATATTAAAGAAATCATAAGGCGTTTGAAATATTGAAAGTCAAAATCATGTTATTGAATTGACAATCTCTTTTTCAACAATTCATTACATATTTTTAAATTAATTTTTCACTTTTTATTAACATATAATGTATTATTACCCCCAGGGGTACAGATCTGTGAATTGCCAGGTTTATACACTTCATCATTACATATTTTTGATAGATCAAATGAAAAAATATAATCTTATTTCAAAGTTATAGTGATGAAATTGTTTTATTTTTCACACATGTATAGATTCAACATATAAGATCTTTACTTTTAATTAAATATATAGAAATACACTGATTAAAGATCCAAATCTAAAAATCATATAATTCAGGATAATTAATTCCTTTGTAAAGGAATATCCACATTTTAGGAAAAATGATTTGAGTATTTTTAAATGGTACTCTCATCTTCTGCTTTAAAATGTTATTCAGTTTAGATAAATTAAATTTATACAGGTATTTTAAAAACATACCTACTATGAAAAGGGATGCTCATAAGTAGCATATAAATCTTAGAACATTTACATATTTATTCTTTACTGGATAGGAAGAAACTAATTTCTACATATTTATATTTCTTTTAATTGAATCTTAGGTTTCTTCATAGACATGAGTTACTCACCCAAATATATATTAAATTCCTAAGAATAAGAAGTGTGTTTTTCCTCTTTTTTTTTCCCAACAAAGCACATCATTAATGGAGATAGAAGAGATATTAACTAATAACATAATGAACTCTACTGTAAAGAAATTGGCTTTCTTAATTTTTCCCAATTTTTATGTTGATCATTTGGAGAAATTTTGAAATTCTGGCATTAAAAAGCTTCGAGATAATTTTTCTTGAATCTTAAGGCTCTGTAAAACCTATTTCTCTTCTGGCAGGTTTTGCATACATGATTATAAAATGGATATTTAAAATGTGGTCTTTTGTTGTTTGGTTTAGTTCTATTCACTTAAAACAGAGACAGAAAGAAAATATTTATAGTTGAACATTTGAAAACAGAACTTCTTAGCATAACCTTTGTGAAGTTCTTCATTTTATTCTACTTTTTTGTGTTGTTGTTAAAACCAGTGATTGGCGATACTTTAATCAATTTTTATGTGTTCACACATGCCTAATACTTCTCTCCATTATTAAATGTACTAATAAGTCCTATAATCCTTAAAACGGATTGTGGGCTCAAGCTGTCTTTGTTTTTACCTGAATTCTCCTTGGCAACCACAGAGACATACTTGCAAGACTCTGGATAAATCAGGATGCCACAGACTATAGTTAATACTTATTATCATATCAATATGTCTCAGTCCCTCTCTCTCTGTCTCTCTCTCTTAATACCCCACTCTATGCAGGATCCAATTTTTCTAATTCAAGAGGGGATATACAGTGCTACTTTCCAGGATAAATATTGAAAATATCTTAATGCCATAGGACATTAAATTAAATCCTATTATTTTGATCTCCACCATAGGGAAAAAACAGCTGTGAGTATTTATGATGGTAGAAGAAGGGATGAATGTTAAGAGCGGCGTGGTGGAGTTGTTGGGATGCCAAGATCAACAATAAAAGAGAATACAGGTTAGAGTTATGGTTTGGAAATTGAATCCAACATTTTATAGATGGGTGGAGTTAATGTAGAGTCAGAGTAGAAATCCAACAGCCAATTGAATAGAATTATTACAGTAGGAACAGACTTTTAGAGGATATACCTTTTATTCTATTTTATTTTTAAAAATGTGCTTGCGAAATATTAAATATCTCTTCCCGAAGAGTCCGTTTATTTAATTTAAGAATTAAATTTAAATTAAATAGAAATTATGCTCTCACTTGGCCTAAATGTTTTAACTCAAGACAGAGGCATTTTGAAAACATTTAGCTGTAACCAAAAGGGGTAGAAATATTCTTGCTCATATTTTCCCTGATATAACCTTATAGTTCAGTAGCTACTTTGAAAATGGATACTTATTTACTAAGGAAAGTTTATATTTTCATTTGAAATCTAGCAATATTGAATATATTCTGTAAGAGCTTGCTTAAGAATAAAAGCATTTGTAATTTAAAATGGAAACATTTATAATGTAGAATTGAAAATTTAAAGTTTGATTACCTTTGATTACAGATCCAAATTAAAATAAAAAAATTGTATATAACTATTTTCTGAGTACTAAATTTGTAATTCTACATTGTGACCATATTCAGTATTTGTAAAAATATTTATGTCTTTCTGTTCATAAAATATGCATGACTGAATATTTAAACCAGTATTTAATTACAATATGGTAAGCCAATTTGGGCATAAAGCTTGAGCCATATGTAAAGGTATTTTATATCTGAAGAAAAATTTAAAAAAATTGTAGCTGGACCTATAGAATCTGTAAATGGATATTAATAAACACTAAATGTACTTAACATAGATACATCTCTTAAAAAAGTAAATAAATTGTGCAAGTGTGTATTATTCCATTCTGATACTAAAGTTGTTATATATTTGGAAATAAGATTTTATTGCTTAAAAACCACGTGACTCTAAAACAAATTCAAGAAGGTAGTTCACTAAGAATTGGGACATCGAAGAAATAATCTTTTTGAAAATAGTTCACTTTTGTATCACCGAAGTGTTCAATAAAAAATTTTCCTGATGTTCAAAAATATACTGTTGAGTTGGATATAATTAACATATAAATACGTCAGGTAGGTGAAAATATTTATGGGAGGAAATCCAGCAGATTTTCATCTTGAAAAGAAAAAAATACATATTAAGTACAACATTTATTAAGGTTTCATGATATATTTTCTCTTACTCTTATTTTATGCACAGATTCTTTTTTATCTGGTGCGCTGTTAAGTGTGAGGAAAAAACTTTACAACATATCCAGGAACTTCCATTTTTCTGCTTTGTTTTCCTAATGGTATATTTTACTTGAATAGTTGGTTTGCTCTGCATTTTTTTCAGAAACCTTAGATCTTATCTGTGCTTTTTTTCCCCCAAATAAATTATGAAAAAAGAGGAAGTAGGCAAAACTGTAGGGGTCAATTAGCCAACCCTTTGCAGTTAGTGGTTCTAAATTTTCAGAATTAGAATTCGAAATTATGGTATAATAATCCCCTAAAAGATTTCCTTGAGATGAGCTTACTACTGAATGCAATTGCAATGATCTCTTGCTTTTCTCCTTCTGTCCTGGAAAAAGTCTGCTGTTCTGCATACAGTTTTATTTAGTTCTCATCATGAATTCTATCTCAATATTGTCCCAAGACAATTTTCCTGGTGTGTCCTCTGGAGCACAAGTTCCAACAGAACTTATTGATAATTTGAAACAGATTTTAAAACAATGATTATCACACAACATATCCATAGAATTATATAACTATTGAATAAAATCAAATTTGGTATTTTTATTAAATATATGTATGACACAGTGTGATTTTAATCTTCTTGTGTTTTCGAATAGAAATTTAAAGCTTTTGTGGTAGTGGCAAGACAGAGAATGACATGAGCCTGGATAAATGTACTCACTCTGTTTTTAAAATTTTGTTGATGAGTGATTTACAGCACACACTGATTTCATTAGCATAAAAAACAGAATTACAGAAATTAAAAGAAATATTAAGTTAAAGAGGCAACATAACCAAGTTGCAAGTATTTAAATACATGCGCACATGCACACGGACACACACACACACACACAGCGACAATATGGCTAATTTTCAGTTATTTTCGGAAGTGAGAATCACGGTGTTCAGTATCTCTTGGGTGGTTAGGCAAAGGATGGAGAAGAAGGTGGGGATGTTTTGGTTTGCATTCTATACAATAGCAGGATTTTCCTACAAATCGAGACAAGTTTTTCAAATCATTTCACATTCCTGTATCAACTCACTATCACATATTTTCTCTTGTTATAGCTCTGATGATAAGTCCTGGAAATCCTGGGCAAAATTTTTCTCGACGGTGTGGTGCATTTCATGTTTCTAACTCTTGAAAAGTAAGAACTGTTTTACTTGTTATGTCCTTGGATTAATAAAATCTTTCAAAAGTTATCATAATAGAATAGATTTATTCCAAATGTGATGCCCAAGTGATTATATACTACGACAACGTTACCCAGTAAAATGATTCAGGAAATGCCAAGAGTAATCAGGTCAGTTTCACTTTTTACCATTATATAGGAATACTTATTTTAAATTAACTTCAGCCATTCAGTGAAGTGTCAAGCAGGTATATCGTGATTTACTCAATGCAGCAGTAGTACGTAGAGAAAGTGATCACCTATATTAGTCCCTGAAACCAACATAATGAATTCTCTTAACGTGGTGACCCAGATAACTCTGCACCATGATTCAAATGACAGGAACACTCACTTTAATACTCCTAACTATAGGTCTGGAGAGCAGTCTGTAATTAAGGGGCAGGTGATTGAGAATCATTGATAAATCCAAACAACCCCCATCATTCAGAACTGAGGGGTATGGAAGTCATTTACACAAATAACCTCTAACTGCTCTTAATTGATATGCAAGTGTATAATTTATACTATTTTCCTCTGGACCCGCTCAACCAAAGCACTCATTTCCTGTTCAGTAATGGTGCTTGGTGCGAGATTTAGGACATTTGTGAAACATATCCTGCCATAAATATTATTGAACATATTGGCTGGTGATTCATAGTGGATCCCATGCAGTGATAAGGAAAAATAAAACAAAAACCTATGTTTTGGGATAAAATTTTTCACATCCGGATTTGAATATGTCTATCTGTAATGATATGTGTAACAAGGTGGGCGATACATAAATGGTTAAAGGAGTAAATATTTTCATCTTGCATAATTGTAGTTGCCTCCTCTCAACTGCAGAAAACGTTTATCTTTAAGTTTTTTGTACCCCTTACTTTTGTCTGTTTGTGTCCTCAAAATTCATACCGATGAAAGTAATTTTCTTTTTCCTCCTGAATTGTTCTCTTTTATTTTTCCTTTGTTTTTGACACATAGCATGATGATCTTTCGATATTTTTAAATGTTTACAAAACCTGATGAGGGCAATTCATAACTTAAACCACAGTGAATGTTTTCCCAGGTAGCTAGCCTCATTCCTTCTGTATGATGGATGATTCTGTATCCTGCTCAAGGAATGGATGCAGTCTTAAGATGTTCTGGGCTCTCAATTTCCTCAAAATATTGAAACTAAAAGGAAAAAAAAATGAGTGAACAGATTCAAGATTTGGATTGTTCACTACCTATGTGCACTGATTTAAAAAAGAATAAAAAAGGAAAACTAAGAAGGAATTAAATTTCTAAAGCTTAACAATAAAGAGCAACAATTAATAACAGACAATGAAAGGCAGTAGCCGTGTTAAAAGTCGCCTGTTTTCTCACTTCCAAGTTTTTCTGCTGTGGAGAAACATTAGCTTCATACTTGATGAAGACAAGATCTCCAGATTTAAAAGAGATGCCTTTGTTTTTTTAATCAGCTTAAAGCTTCACAGTTTGCCACACCCTGGGAAGGAAAAGTAGCCCCTAGTTTTCCCATCAACCTGAAAGAATGATGATGATGGTATTATTGTGGTAGAATCACCTGCCAGTTTAAATACACATTTTGGTAAACCCCTCCCATGAGTGTGGATTTAAGTAGTCAATTAGCAAATGAAGTCACATTATTTGCTTTAGTTTCATGTCCTTTCACCAGAAATTCCACTGATCTTATGCTAATTAATATTTTCTTGCTATTTTGGTTCTCCAAGTATGGGAATATTCCTGGTTATAACAACACTTATGTTTCTGAGAAAATGTATTAAGGATAGACATATGAATAGGAAAAATACAATAAATAGAATGTATGAGAACAAAAGCACAAGACAATTAAGATGAACAATATGTAATTATGTTAAATGGACATGTGAGAGCATATTACATAATCATACACTAAAATTACATAAAGGCTAAGTGTATAATTTCCATTCCTGAGGTTGTTCTATTTCTGTTACTTCCCCACTATCCCCAAGCACACACCTACTTATTATTATAGCAAAATATTGTTTTCCAGGAGACGTAAATATTTAAGTAACTTCATAAAAGGAAAGTTTAAACATAATTGGTACATAATTTGTTTTTACCTACCTACATATACCAAAAGCAACATACTCTGATTTTGTTACAGAAGGAAAAAAAATAAGAATTTTTAAAAGATAAGCCTCAAACAGGAAAATATCCCTAACATCTATTATTTGAGATAGTACTATCTCAGTAGCTTTCAGTGCTCTTGGGAATAAAATCTGAATGTCATATTTACCTACTAGCTGTAAAGTATATTGAAATAGGTACCAAGCTGGGGCAGAAAACAAGACCGTTATGGCAAGGGGGTAACCCGCAGCAGCAGGTCGATGCATTAACCTTTTGCCTTGAGGCACTGGAGGTTAAAGTGTGCTTTAAATCAAAGATGAAGTGATTGTGGTATCTCAATTCCAGACCAGTTGATATTTGCCCACATCTTTGAAAACTAGCAATTGAAATATCACACACTGACTACGGCTATATGAGTTACACGTTGGAAAGGAAAGGGAAGACCGTTCTCTCTCTGGCTGGGCTCTTGGGAGGTGGTGTGCTGAGATTTATGGAAGGAGTAATTAACTGGAAATTTTAACCAGGGCGGGGAATGTTCAAAGCTGACTCAGTCACTGAGCAATCAGTGGTCCAGACTCTATGGATCTAAGGGACTCTAACAACCTTGCCTAACTTGCACTCATTTTAGTTGGGAGTACTTCCTCTAGTTGGATCATAATAGAGTTTCCCTTGGAAACTTAAGAGCACTGGTTTAGAGAAGCAAAAGACAGGTGCTTGCATTGGTAATGGCAGAAACAATATCATGAGTACCAGTTACCTTAGCTGTAAAATGGGCGTAGAACACTATTTTACTTCAATAAAAAGAAATCTGCTCTGTATGCCAAATGGCCTCCTTAGGTCTCCGACAGATCCACACTCTATGAATTCCTAATGAATCTGACCAATATATTCAGATTTATTATTTGATACCTCTGGCAAATTGCTTATTTCATTCAGAAGCATCAAGCATATGGAAAATGACTTTGGGGGTGCCTGGGTGTTCTGTGGGTTAAAGCCTCTGCCTTCGGCTCAGGTCATGATCTCAGGGTCCTGGGATCGAGCCCTACATTGGGCTTTCTGCTCAAGGGGGGAGCCTGCTTTCTCCTCTCTCTCTCTCTGACTGCCTCTCTGCCTTGTGATCTCTGTCTGTCAAATAAATAAATAAAAATCTTTAAAAAAGAAAAAAAAAAGAAAATTGACTTTTGGGGCGCCTGGGTAGCTCAGTGGGTTAAGCCTCTGCCTTCTGCTCAGGTCATGATCTCAGGGTTGTGGGATCAAGCCCTGCTTCAGGCTTTCTGTTCAGCAGGGAGCCCATTTCCTCCTCGCTCTCTGCCTGCCTCTCTGCCTCCTTATGATCTCTTTCTCTCTCTGTGTCAAATAAATAAATAAAGTTAAAAAAAAAAGAAAATTGACTTTTATTAATTCTAAACGTTAAGATTTATTAGCTCTTGAAATTTACAAAGGTTCATCTGCATTCTAAAATCTGGATAGTAAAATATTTCAATTATCATAATTTTGAAAACAACTATCTGTATATAAATATAACATTATATTAATAAAAGTATTTCTTATGTGCATATATATAAAATACTGATATTTCCTATAGTTTGAGAAAATAAAAACATTAAAAATACTGCATATTTAAATAAACATACTGTAATTTGCCCATAATTAGTAAAATAAAGCATCATTTTGTCATTCTTCTTGTATATCAGATACTGCTCAAGACATCCCCACTTTTCATGAGTTTAATGTGAAGCCAATTCAGTCCATTGTCAAAACTACTAGAGAAATATTGGGAAGTAAGTCGGGAGTAAAGAAAGAGCCCTAGATTTGGGGGTTGACTGATTTGTAATGTAATGTACCCAATGGTAACTCTTAGACCTAATTTTCTCAAATCCTCTCAAGCCTAAGGATAGAGAGATTTATACTGTGTTGGGATGTGTCTTCTTGATTTGTCCCCTTCATGTGGATGCTTTACTCCTAGACCTACGACAGAAATTTCCACCCAAATTTGTGCAGCAAAAGTCTGGAGAAAAGCCTGTCCCAGTGGATCAGACAAAGAAAGAGGCAGAACCTGTACCAGAAACTGTAAAATCTGAAGAGAAGGAGGCCACAAAGAACGTCCAACAGATAGTGAGCACCAAAGGACCTTCTGAAAAACGAATGAGACTTCAGTGAGCAATGGAGAAGAGAGAAGCTTGCAAGGCTCCTCTTGCCCGTTATTGATACCTCATTGCTGTGACAGGCTCTTGAACTTTGAAATTCTTTGTCACAGCCCTTCCATTTGTATGAATGTGCTTGTTCTTTAAAAAAGGATGTAAGGACCCTCTTGCTTTTGATATGAATATTTTTAATGTATGTTTTATAACCTTTTCCCTATTCGGCTTGAACAGCCTCCTTACTCAAATGTATACTGCTATATACATCCAAAAACAAAATAAAGATATTTATATAAAGCAAAAAAAAAAATATATATATATATATTGAAGGGCATTTCTCCATATTCAAAGTGGATTAAATATATGTATTCATCTTCTCTCCTTTCTAAAACACCATCAAACTTCAGCAAATTAGGAAAAAAATGTATTAGCCATTGAGAACAACAGAACAATAGAATATAGCATAAATGTGAAGAAATTTTAGGAACATGCAAAGATGATTTGAAGAGTTGCAATTGACTCACTACTACAAAAGCTGTTCCAATCTAAGTGTTTGCAGAAACCTGATGGCTGTTATTGCAATTGGCAATCAGGCTCAGGTCCGTAGACAACACAACTGGCTTTCAGTTCTCTGTCTCCACCCTGCTCAGGCAAACTGCTACCAACCTATATCGACCTAAAGGCACACACACACACAAACCAGACATTCATTCTCTGAAAACTGGGGACACAGGTATAGCTGAAAGCAAGGGGGAGGCACAGAGTTGACACCAGGGGATTAGATGAAAACCTGACTGCTGACTGATCCAAATCTCCATTCTGCTCTCTCCCTACCTTGTTCCCAGGACAGCATTCAAGCACATATTTTGTGAGGAAGGAAACTAGAATATCCTCTCAAGCAATGAGGTGCCCCAGACGCATCAGGTGAATTCCAGTTTAACAACTAACATCATACAGAAAAGGGCATGGACCAACAACTCCTCTAGTTCCCCTACAGAGAAGTTCAGTAGTCTTCACTCAATTATAAACAGAAGACAACATCTTGAGATACTTAAGGAAAATCTCCAAAACAAAGAAATCAAAACAAACAGAAGAGAGAGAGAGAAAGAGAGAGATATTAAGCAGAGATATTAGATCAAGGATAATATAAAAGAAATTAAACTGTTAAAATAATCAACCAGATAAGAAAGGAAGTTGTACTAATAGTCAGAAACAAAACAAAAACCCAGAAAGCTATAAGAACAAACCCATTTCCCTCCAAAAATGAAGTCTTAGAAATTAAAAATGTGAGAATTGAAATTAAGAAGAAATAAATATAATGTCCAGAAGATAAGGTAGAGGAAATTTCCCAGAAAGTAGAACAAAATGACACAGAGATAAGAATTAGGGAAAAAGCTGTTCAAGAAAATTCCAAATATCAGGGGGATTTGGGTAGCTTAATTGGTTAAGCATCTGCCTTGGGCTCAGGTCGTGATCTTGGAATGCCCGGATTATGCCCTACACCAAGCTCTGAGTTTAGCAGGGAGTCTGCTTCTCCCTCTTCCTCTACCCCCCCCGCCAATCACGCTCTCTCTCTCAAATAAATACAGCCTAAAAAAAAAAAAAAAAAAAAAAAAGAAAAGAAAAAGAAAATTCCAAAGATTAATGTTTATGGCCCCTCATCTGACCAATAGGACCTCCAGAGAGGATGAACAGAGAGAAGAGAAAAGACATTAAAAAAAAATCCTGAAATCAGAATGGTTGAAGGATCATTTTCAGAAGCCACAGAGCAGTGAACCTGGGGAGAAAACCATCTAGATTGGAACAGGAATAGAGGTTGGGGTGGGGAATCTCTAGGTTAGAAACACACGTAAATTGGTGTGTTGTCTGATACAACTGAGTATGAAGAAGTTATTGCAAAGAATCTGATGAATTATTGACATATATGGGAAAAGTGAGTATCTATACCAGAAAACCAAGTAAATGAAGGAAAAAAAATAAACAAAAATAACTGTGAGAGAAAGAAAATGTAATTCATGGCATGTAACTTGGCTTAGAAGTCGACAGTAGTAATATTACAAAATCTAAACCAAAATTATGAAATAAAGATATTGGCAAAATAATGGAAAAAAAGTAAAAGAAGAGGTGATGATGGAGTAAAACTTTTTAAAGCTTAACAAGCATTATAAGAAGTCAATAAGTCCTATCTAAAATTAGACGTACACACACACACACACACACACACACATACACACACACGTGTGCGTATGGGTGTGCATGTGTCCACTGCTACAAGAGTGGCAAGTATAAATGCCAAACCCAATAGCCATCCTCCAGTGGCCCCGGCACAGTATTCTGGAACGAAGGAAATTCTATAATGTACAGACTGGCAACTATGAGAAGTCTGATTCCCTGTTTTTGTTTTTGGAGTTTATTCTTAGGAGGAATTTGTTCTCAAAGCAAGATGTGATCTGCAGTTATGTTCCTTCCCTACTCATTTTCTTTTCTTTTTAATGTATTTATTTGACAGAGAGAGAGAGAGATCACAAGTAGGCAGAGAGGCAGGCAGAGAGAGGAGGAAGCAGGCTCCCAGCTGAGCAGAGAGCCCGATGTGAGTCTTGATCCCAGGACCCTGAGATCATGACCTGAGCCAAAAGTAGAGGCTTAACCCACTGAGCCACCCAGGTGCCCCTCCCTATTCATTTTCTGTCAAAAATTTCTCACTACTAAATTTTCCATGCTTCTACTTAAAAAAAAAAAAAAAAAGATTTCTTTGTTTATTTGAGAGAGAAAGAGAGCGAGAGAGATGAGAGAGATATGGATATGGTGGGGTGGGGGAGAGGAGTTGAGGGAGAGGGGAAAGAGAGAACCTTGAACAGATACCCCACTGAGCATAGAGCCTGACGTAAGGCTCAACCTGGGGCTCCATCTCAGGACCCTGAGATCATGACTTGAGCTGGAATCGAGTCCGTAGCTTAACTGACAACCATGGAGGTGCCCCATTTCTACTTTTTAAGAAGAAAAATCACAACAATGTTTTTTTTTTTAATTTTTTATTTTTTATAAACATATTTTTATCCCCAGGGGTACAGGTCTGTGAATCACCAGGTTTACACACTTCACAGCACTCACCAAAGCACATACCCTCCCCAATGTCCATAATCATAATCCCCAATACATAGGTGGGTTTGCTTTGTTTATCTAAGCTAAACAAACTTACAAAATTGCAAAAGGAACTTTCAGAACTCTTCTCAACTCAGTGAGAACTTTCCTCATGTCTACTTTCATGAGGATTTGTACAAATTTCTACTATGATATTTATCTTATAGATTATATTCACATGGCAGGAACTTTATTCACTTTTGTATTTTCAGAAGCTGTTAGAGCAATTGAAGCATGATAGAAATTTTTAAATAAAGATATGACAAAAATGAACTACTTTTAGATAAATGTTTGGTGTTAAATGTTTCTTTTATATCAAAAGTATAAGATAATTATAAATTCGATTTACATAATGAAATAAAAATTACAGGATCACATATAAAGAATAAAATATTCTAACTTGATAATGTTTTTTATTGCATAATCAGTCAAAATATTTTATTCTCTTAAAACTCATTTTCTTAGCGAGGTATAATGTTTATCCTACATAATGCTCCTGATACTGAGGATCAAAGTATACTGGTACTCTCTAAAACTGAAATATAATATAAAAAAAACAAGATTTGACTCTCCTGTTACTATTATCTGGTTAACTAATGGAGATATAGGAGATCAGTTACTGAGTACAAGAATAAACACAAAATCCATAAAAAAAAATGTAAACCTTAGTACTACTTTGTCAAATATTATGAAGTAGGGAATATAAAATAGTTCGCAATTATAATTATTGGATAGAAAATATGAGTAAAAATAATTACTTGCTTAGGTAAAGGGCAAAAAAATTCATTATAGGGCAATTTTAAAATGATCATAAATTAAATAATTTCTTGTTGTAACAATATTTTGGGCTTAGCTATCCCAGATATACATATTCATGTGATTTAAATCTTATATTCTGATTTTTTCAACATGTGTATGATCTCTTTTTACATATAAATGTATATGTATCTAATATATATATACAAATAATTATATATAGTATATATATATTTGAGCATACGTGTACTATATATGTGATGACTTTGAGCCCATTGAGTGATGTCAGCTTTTAATAGTGCCCCTGAGCAGAAAATAGACACCAGGAAATTACTCACTTTATATATTGTTGTTCTAAGTTATTCATCATTATTATAGAGCCCAATGATAATTTAACATTTTATAATCTGTTAAAATATGCTTAATCATCACTGTTGAAATTTAGTTTAAATAGCTTATTTCTTACATAAAAGAATCAGTAATTATACATCATTTAACTAGCAATATCGAAAACTTGAACTGAGAGGCACCTGGTTAGTATAGTCAGTGAAGTGTTGTTGGACTTGGTTTTGGCTCAGGTCGTGATCTCAGGGAAGTGAGATCCAGCCCCAGATCCTCCACACTTAGCACTGGGTCTACTTGGGACTCTCACTCCTTCTGCCCCTCCCCCACTCACATAAGTAAATAAATCTTTAAAAAAAAATTCTTGAACTGAAATATGATATATAGCACCAGATATTTTAGGTTTCCAAAGAGTTATCATTCATTTTGGAACATACTTGATCCTCATATTTAGAGATCAGATACATAATACAATCTCTAATATGAATGAAAATGTATGGCACATTACACTTTAAAAACACCCAAACAGCAAGATATTAAAAGTTCTGTACTTCTGGGGCACCTGGTGGCTCAGCTAGTTAAGCATCCAACTCGATTTCTGCTTGGGTCACAATCTTGGGGTGGTGAGCTTGAGCCCTGCACTGGGCTCATGCTCAGCTTGGAGTCTGCTTGTCCCTCTCCCTCTGCTCCTCCCTTCCACTTGTGCTCTTGTTCTCTCAAATAAATAAATAAATAAGCAAATAAATAAATAAATGAAATCTTAAAGAAATGTTAAATACTTCTAGTCACGTATATATCATTTTCAAATGAGTTACTAGCTTTTGAACTGAAAGAAACCTGTCCCAAAGCTTACATTGAGAAAATGTATGTAGAATGTGTTTAATAAAATGACAATATAATGTGCTGTTTTCTTGCTGTAATTTTTCCCTTCTACAGAATTTGTTTTCTATAGGAAAGTAAGGAACAATAACGTACAGATGAAAATAAGATATGTGAAGAAAAGAAACCTTGATTTGTCCTAGTCAACATTGCCCTAAGCTAGCACTGCTCCTAGTACATAGTCTGTATTCAAAGAAATGAGAGTAATTATACAAATAAAAAAATTTATGGTTTTACAGGCTTGAAATGGGGTCTGTTTCTGTTCTTACCAGTGTGTTAATATTGGGTATATAACTATAGTTCAAAGGTCCTAGTGCATTAACTGTGACATAGAGATAATCATAGCTGAAGAGCATAAATTAAATATCATTAAACTTGTTTTAAAACTATAAAAATGTCATATATAAAATACGAGCAGCCCTCACTTGATGTGGTAGTTAAGACTGTGAAAGTGTCTGTGCATGCTAAAACCTTGATTTTTAATAATCAGTGAGAAAAAATTAAAATTGCCCCATATTTAAACATTTTTTTGTGTGAAAACATTAAAGCTCTCTTACTGCCATTTAAAAAAATAGGGAAATAAAAAAGTAAAACTACCATTCATTTAGTACAAATTCAAAACATTAGAATTCATGAGATTTAAAATGCTTTATGTCTTTGTAAAAAAAATTTGTCAAGAATACACTGAATACTGCTTGACTTTTTTAAAATTTATTTTTTATTTATTTTCAGCATAACAGCATTCATTATTTTTGCACCACGCCCAGTGCTCCATGCAATCCGTGCCCTCTATAATACCCACCACCTGGTACCCCGACCTCCCACCCCCCACCCCTTCAAAACCTTCAGATTGTTTTTCAGAGTCCTTAGTCTCTCATGGTTCACCTCCCCTTCTAATTTTATAGCTTAAGATATGAAGCGAATATTTTCTCTACACCTTGGTGTACTGTCATATTTCTTTCTAAGTTTGGATCGGCTTCCAAAATTTTATCATTCATATTTTGAATGTCATGGAATGTCTCTGAGAGCTCTGTTAATGTGAAGACTTTTTGCCAGCAGCACTTCCTCTGAGCAGTTGTCATGCTTTTCATCACAACTCCTCCGTTCCCTTCCCTTCCCCCTCTTTTTTTCTTTTTTTGATTCCAGTATAATTAACATACAGTGTTTTATTAGTTTCAGACATAAAATTTGGCGATTTGACAACTCTGTACATTGCGCACTAGTCCCTCCACTCACCTCCCCTATGGTAACCACCAGTTTGTTCTCCAGAGTTAAGAGTCTGTTTTTTCATTTGTCTCTGTTTGTTTTGTTTCTTAAATTACACAGTATTAGTGAGATTAAATGGTATTTGTCTTTCTCTGAGTGACTTATTTCACTTAGCATTATACCCTTTAGACCCATCCATGTTATTACAAATGACAAGATTTCCCTTTCTGTGGCTGAGTCATATTCCATCATATACACACACAGATATATGTCTGTATCTCACATCTTTATTCATGTATCGATGGACACTTGGGTTTCTTCCATATCCTGACTATTATAAATAATGCTGCTATCAACATAGGGCTGCATCTATCTTTTCAAATTAGTGGTGTTACATTCTTTGAGTGAATACCTAGTGGTGGAATTACTGGATCTTATGGTAATTCCATTTTGAATTTTTTACAAAATTCCATACTGTTTAATTTTTTAAGGAAATTCCATATTGTTTCTTACAATGGCTGTACCAGTTTACATTCCCACAACTGCTTTTGTGTTAATAAATCTACCCTCACTAAGTTCCTCTGGCTGCATATCCCAAGTCTTCTCAATGGCAGTACTGCTAACAACATGGCCAGTTATTTCTTCTGTAACTCCATTTGTGTTTAATTCAAGTTTCACCACCAGGATTCTCATCTTTCTGTTTCTTTGTTGTGTTTCCATTGCGTTTCCATCTTTACTAACCATTCTTTCTTTTAATTATACTTTTTTTTTTTTTTAAGTAAAATGGCACATAGGCTTGTCAGTAGGAGACAAGGAGGCAACATAGCCCTGTTCTTTGCTGTCTGAGTATGAACTGATTCACAGATACACAGTGGCAGACAGCAAAAGAAGTGACATGCTCATAATGGGTATCTTTACTCCATAATGATTTGTGAACAGAAGAGCTAACAGTGAAGTTAGTACATTTTAGTTACTCACAGTTAATACACTGCGGTGACTGAAATATGAACTTTGTTGTACAGGAACTGGTGTTATTTAACCAAACTGTGGTAACTGAAATCCAAGTGTGTTGGAACTATACAAAGTGAGGGCTGTATTTTTATTGTACTTATAATTGCTACCTAGCAACCTTGCCACTTTTTGATAGAAGGATAGGGCTTTTTCCAGTAAATCTTTCATTTATTTGCTATTTGGATGATTATCAGGAATAAGTTTATAACTCAAGAGATTAATATTTTGTATTATATAATAAACTGTTTGCAAGCTAAATAGATTTTGGCCATTTATATTCTAATTCTGAAAGTGTCAAAGCATAATTCTTTTACTAGATCAATCCCTTTTTAATTTATCATAATGTAGAAAATATACCTGCATTTTGAAAATTAGAGTTTGATAGAAAAAGTTTCAATTTTGGGGCGGCTGGGTGGCTCAGTGGGTTAAAGCCTCTGCCTTCGGCTCAGGTCATGATCCCAGAGTCCTGGGATCAAGCCCCGCATCAGGCTCTCTGCTCAGCAGGGAGTCTACTTCCTCCTCTCTCTCTGCCTGCCTCTCTGCCTACCTATGATCTCTGTCTGTCAAATAAATAAATAAAATCTTTAAAAAAAAAAAGTTTCAATTTTGAGTCCGTGCCATGTCTCTAATTTTACTACTCTTCCACAGCAGAGAATTCTCCCTTCTGAAATTCAAAGGGGAAAAAAAAAACCCAGTTATTTAATGTAAAATTAGCCCTTCAGTTCTTTCTTTAGAAAAAGTGACAAGTGGCCTTTATTGATTCATGGGGTCTGGTTTGGATTATGCTATATAATTAGGTTTGAAGGATGAATCTGAGGTTATGCAGCGGAATGAGAATGGGGCTGATGCAGTAGGAAAGGAAGTGAGCCAAGAGCAGTGGCAGAGAGCCTTGGCAGAAATTAATCTAAAGTAACGCACTGGCACTAGTTTCATGGGTTACTGATACTTTCCAAGAGCTTATTTTTAGTGGGAGAACCACATCTCTGATTTTGCAAGTTCCTTTCTCTCAAATGCTAGAAACTGCTAAAAAGAAACATAATGAGACATTACAGATCTTAGTTGTCCCCTATAGGGATGTTAGGTTTCAAACCTTCATGGGAAAATATGTGGAAAGACTCCAATTAAGAATTAGGCTTCCTTTGCATTTAACGACCCTTCTCTGTGCCAGTGACTAGGTGTTCTCTCTCATTTTCTTTTTCATGTTATTCTTACATTATACTTTTTTGCATACCCTTGTTACATTATTAACATTACAATGATTCTTGAGAAGCCATTTTGTCCTTTCTTTGTCTCAACGGTCCCCAAATTACCACATATATTTAAAAGTTTTGGGCCCCTTCCCCTCAACACATCTCTCCAAACGGAGTATTTTTTTTTTCCAAAGGGAGTATTTTTAACCATTAAATATATATTTGTATCTTCATGAGATTATGCTTAAGACCTGCTTTTTGGGAAGCTCCATATATCAATCAATCATTTTTCTTAGGCCATCACTGAGAATTCAGACACTTTATTTGCATCAGACGTTTAGGGTTATTTCTCAAAAAAAAAAAAAAAAGAAAATCCAAACCAGTTATTCTACTTGTTTTTTCTATCTACTGCTGTCACCATTACCAAATCCTTTCCTTATATGAGGCAGATAATGCAATGACATTTTACCACTTACTTTCAAAACCTTTAAGTTATACTCTCCCAGAACAGATATCTACCCCTAACACTGAAAAAAAGAATACATATTTTTAAATTCCCTCCAGAAGATCATCCCCCGCCCACCGTCACCCACCCCCCAAATACATGTTGCTTATATTCTGGGAAAAGGCTTGTATATTTCAAGTTGAAAAATGATAAGGAAGTATTTACTGACATAATTTTATAAATATACTCTATTTGTCAATAGCCAAGATGAATACCTAACATGCACCATGGAGATCCTACAGCAACTATGAAAGATTAGAAATCTAACGATAGATAATGATACTTTGGAAAGGATAAAAGTGAATATTTTGTGATTCAAAATATTTTTTCTTTTTTCTTCTTTTAAAATAAGATTTTATTTATTTATTTGAGAGAGAGAGCATGAGAAAGAGCATGAGCAGGGGGAAGTGCAGTGGGAGAGGGAGAACTAGACTCCCCACTGAGCTCGGAGTCCAACGAGGGGCTAGATCAGGGGATCAAGACCTGAGCCAAAGGCAGATGTTTAACCAACTGAGCCACTCAGGTGCCCCCAAAATATTTTTCCTTAAGATTAAATTTTGTGGTAATTTGTCCTCTCTTTAAGACCTGAGAAATACAAGGAAGTTTATTCTCAGAATAGGAATATGCTTGGTAATTCCTCTTTTGTTGTAAGTTTTGGGAAATGAGTATTCTTACATAAAGGAAATATACATTGTTAATGATTCAATTAGACTATGTATTTCAGAGTCACAATTACAACAGACTACTCATTTCAGAACCTGTATTCTTATACTACTGAAAGACAAGAAATGCTAAGCTATGCAAATATTTCTGAAATTTGCATATTTTTATTGGAGATGCTCTACTCAACAATGTTTTAAGTGTAAACTTCCAGTAAATTATGTTAAAGCAAGAAAAATTCAAAATGATTAAGATTCAGATAGATAAGAAATAATATACTAGCACTTAGTCTCTTTTGCTCTTTCATACAATATTCTTTCCAATTAATTTAAGAACATTTTATATAATCTTTTCTTTTAGAGCTTTAACATCCTTGATTAGAAAAAGAAGAGCATATTTGGAAAATAACATCTCTAAATCTTTCCCCAATGTACTTTGCAATAAAGAGGATAATGGGATAATGATTAAATCTAACTACAGCTAAATTCACTTTAGTTTGCTAGCTATCTGCATTTTGCCTTATGAAATAAACAATATAATAACACAACTCCACATTTTGGTACTGGTAAAATAAAATATTTTAGTATCTCTATCAAGTGTGTTCTTTGAGGAACAGAGATTGTGGCTACTTTTTCTTAAGTGGCCATCAGTTATATCATCTAATTGAAATAAAATCATTACAAAAGAGCAAGACTTAAATAATTGATACTATTTATACAATAAGCAGATATTAATGTGTCAAACATATGTCCTAAATTTTACTTTTTTCTTCTTTTTTTGGAAATTAATGCATATAAATTTCTAGCCATATCTTAATCTTTTTTTTTAATCCATAGAATGAAAAAAGGAAAGTAAGGAAGAAGTTACACTCTATTGTATGTGTTTCATTTTTGTGAATTTTCTTTCTCCTTTTACCTAGTTTTTTATTCCCTTTTATCCTTATTCTTTACTCTCTGTCAGCAACATTCTATTACATTTGGAGAGTTTTTTGTTTTTGTTTTTTTTTTTTTTGAGAGTATTTTTTATAAATATGCTATTATTTTGTTTCACATACCTGAAAGGACATAAATGATATGCATGATAGATCTTTTGATATTGCTTAATATATAATTCATCCATTGCATCGAATTGCTGCCAAACACAGTGATTCACCAAATTTTATCCATGCCTCCACTCATGGGGATCTAATTTGCACAGATCTCCCTGCTACAGCAATCTTGCTATGAAAAACACCTTTATAAATGTCTTCATTACCAACCTCTGTGAACATTTCTTTAAGATATTATCTCAGGAGCAGGATTTGGATTATGTATTTTTGAATTCTTAACTTGATGAAGTTCTAGTATCTAAATTGCACTTTACAGTGATTGCACCAACCTACATTTCCTCTTGCATTTCCTTCAGGGCTGTTGGGCTTTTCATTTTTTTCTGGAAATTAACTATTTCTTCCCTTTTCATTTTACCATAGAGACATTATATTATTTCTGTTAGTTTGTGAATCCTAGGTAACATCCTTGTTAGTTTTAAATATTGCTAATCTTTTCTTCCTCGATTTGCTATTTGTATATTAATTTTATTTGTCATTTCTCTTTTCTTTTCTTTTCTTTTTCAGTGTTCCAAAATTCATTTTTTTTTTTTTTTTGCGCCACACCCAGAGCTCCATGCAATGCATGCCCTCCATAATACCCACCACCAGGCTCACCCAACTCCCCACACCCTCCCCTCTGAAACTGTCATTTCTTTTTGGAGGAGAAATCCTAATTGGTTTTAATCAAATTCATCAAATCTTTTGTCTTGTTTTTTGTGTGTTTGGTTTTCATATTTTTTTTAAATAATAAGCCATTTCAACCATATAAAACAAGATATCCTAAATTAACATTATGGTTTTATAAATATTATGTAACATTTCTTCTGTTTATATTTTGTTGTAACAACTTACATAAAATGGTAATTAATGGCCCCTTGAACATTTGTTAAAACTCACCCTTAAGCAATCCAAAGCTGTTTTAATATTATGAAATCTACCAACATGTATGATCTCAAAATTGATCTTATAACAACACACTAAAAAATTCATATAGTACTTAAGTGGGTAGGAGAAGAATAAATGAAACAAGATGGGATTGGGAGGGAGACAAACCATAAGTGACTCTTAATCTCACAAAACAAACTGAGGGTTGCTGGGGGGAGGGGGGTTGGGAGAAGGGGGTGGGATTATGGACATTGGGGAGAGTATGTGCTTTGGTGAGTGCTGTGAAGTGTGTAAACCTGGTGATTCACAGACCTGTACCCCTGGGGATAAAAATATATGTTTATAAAAAATAAAAAATTAATAAAAAAATTTATATAGTACTTCTTTAAAGTAATGGAAATAAAAGGTTACTCTATATCAACATCATGATTAGTGGCACAAGATTAAGAAGGTGTGTTAGTCTCTAATCATGGCCTTCAATAATACCTTCCCAATTCCTGACATACAAGTTAGTCTTCACATTAAGTCAAAGCTTAATTCTCCTCTTGAAGCTCAGTTATTTTTGTGACTGCCTTTGGATACAGCCAGTGATGATATGGGACTGCTGAATCCAGAACTTAAGAGGATGTCAGCTTTCTCTTTTTGCCTCTTGAAATGTTGCTGCTTGGTATCAAGCTATCATGTTATGAGAAAGACCAAGAAGTCATGTGAAGGAGATAAAAATCAAGAACTAAGACCATCAGACAATAGTTATAGCTAATCTCTTAAGCAACTGTCAGCCATGTGAATGAGGGAACTTTTGAGATTGTGTCTCTCCAGATTCCAGGCAGACTACATGTGAAGCAGAATTGCGCAGTCGAATTCACGATTTGTGAACATTTATATGTTGTTGTTTCAAGCTAATACATCTTAGGGTAGATTGTTATACAGCCATAGGTATATAGGTAATATAGGTAATCATATAGGTAACTGAAACAAGAAAAAAAAAACTAAATAAATATGCCCGAAAATACTATTTTTACTTGAAATTCTACTCATCTCAATAACAATAACATAGATATTAGAAATAAGTGTTGTAAATAGTGGTTTTATTTATTTCCAAACTGGAAATAGCCTACTTTGTTCATCAGTGGGAAAATAGATAAACACACTGTGGTATATTCTTGTAGTAGAATAGTATTCATCAATAAAAAAGAACAAACTCAGAATAGATCAAACTCCAAAATATTATTATGCAGAGTGAAAGAAGTCTTACACAAAAGAATACATATTGTATGAATTTATTTATATTAATATCTAGAACAAGCAAAACTAATCTGTGGTGGAAAAATTATAACAGTATTTGTCTCAGGGTGGAGGTTGAAATGAAAGTGGGGATTGACTGGAAAGAAGCACAAGGAAAATTTTGAGACTGATGACAAATCTGTATCTTGAGAGGAGATTTAGTGGTCCAAGTATATACATTTGTCAAGTGCATATAATTAAGATTTGTGCATTTCATTGTAAATTTCAAATGAAAATATTTTAAACAACATTAAACTCTGAATAAGCGTATGTATTCTGAAGTATTTTTTGGCACATGAACAGTGATCTGAATTTATTTGAAATACATTCAAATAAAATGGATAGATTGGTATAGGAATGGCCATAATACATACATTAAATGGGAGAATCTAGGTGGTGGATATATGGTGTTCAGTGGAAAATTCTTTTAACTTTGTTGTATGTTTGAAAATTTTCACAATAAATGGCTGTGAAAAAATACAGTATGAAGGAAATTTTTATATGCTGTTAGTTAGAATGTAAATGAATACAACTTTCCTGTAAAAGTCTGTGCATATATTCCTAATATTCATACCTTCATATAACTAAACATCAAAAAATAGGAAAATATTAAAAATAATAAAAAATTTCATGTTCACAATGATGCTTTAGAAAAAAATATTAAATGTCTAATTTTAAGAATTGTGAAGTATACTTATCTTTTTTTTTTAAAGATTTTATTTATTATTTATTTGACAGAGAGAGATCACAAGTAGGCAGAGAGGCAGGCAGAGAGAGAGAGGAGGAAGCAGGCTCCCTGCTGAGCAGAGAGCCCGATGCGGGACTCGATCCCAGGACCCTGAGATCATGACCTGAGCCGAAGGCAGTGGCTTAACCCACTGAGCCACCCAGGCGCCCGAGAAGTATACTTATCTTGATGAGCACCGAGTAATACATAGAATTGTTGAATCACTGTTTTGTACTCCTGAAACTAATACAATACTGTATGTTAACTACACTGGAATTAAATTTTTTAAAAAAGAACTGTTTATAAATTGTTATTTATTATTTTTTATCTACCATCTATTTATTTTGAAGTATTGCTTAGTAAGTTTTTTATAAACTTTTTTATTTTAGAACTGTTTTTGTTGAAAATTTGTCTTTGAAAATCTACAAAGGGAGACAGAGTTCTGGTATAACCTGCACTGCTTTCCTTTGTGATAATATTTTACATTAATGTGGTACATTTGTCACAACTAATGAACAATAACTAAAGTGCATACATCATTCAGATCTTTTTAGTTTTTATCTAGTTCATGAAATGAAATGTTTTATAGCCATTAAGTTTTGAACAACATAGTAAAATGCTTGTGATAAAATATTGGAGAGAAAACTTACCATGATTACCATTAGTGAAACCGTAATTTGAATGGAGCTTATTATTTTTCCATAAAAAATGGACATTTTATCCTTTATTTTCTTTTTTTCTCCTCTCTTCCTCCTCCCTCCTTCTTCTTCTCCTTTCATCCCTCTATCCCTCCCTTCTTCCTTTTTTTCTTTCTTTCTCCTTTCTTTATCTCTTTCTTTCTTGAATATATTCTTATATTTATATATTTGGTGTACAAATGTACATATTCATCTTTTGCATGGGATAAAAATAAAGCTCTAATTGAATCACATTTAGTTAAGATTGGCTTTTCAATTGAAATCGAAATGTAGACATTGATACATATATCTAATCAATAAGTCAACAACTTATTTCCAAAGATAATTTAATGTAAAAAAAAAGGTTATGTGTTTTCCCAACCCAGTGATATGAATGCAAAAGATTGTAATGGACTTCACCTGGTACAAAATCCATAGGATATGTTAAAACGTAAGAAAACAGAATGCAGGCTGACACATAATGACACCCATCAAAATGTTGGAGGAAACTGGAAACAGATACTGTGTCAAGGAGTAATGGCTGTTCTTATGTTATATGGTGTGATTTGAAGAGGTTACCCAAAATGGGATGTGTAGCTCTTTTGCCCCAGGATCATGACTGCTGTACTCATGATTTATATAAACATGTGGCATTCTACAATGTTCCTCCTCCATGAAAATCATCCTCAGCCAGCTGGGTGATGTTAACTAGGAACTAATCATAAACATCTGGTTAGTTTACATACATGTTGCCTTTATTCCCAGATTTTCACTGGATGAATTATCTATCCACTTTCACACAAATGATTTTAGCCTTTTTTTTTTCTCATAATGAAAAGGGAAAAGGAAATGTTTCCTTTTAATATTCTTAGTCCCAAGAACTTTTGTTTGTTTATTTCTTGGAACAACACTTAGAATGTAACGAACAAATACATAGTCCCTTTCTTAACATTTTATATGGAAATCTCTGATATTTCTTATTCAACAGCAATATATTTTTAATGTAAATAATTTACTCTATTTGCAAAGCAACAAACAGTTTTTCAAATCAGTCTTTTTTTTTACATTTGAAATATGCAATGTATCTAATTTATTGATTAAAAGTTTAGGATTTCAGACAGTAAGCTTTCAGAGATTCATTTTCCACTGATTTAAATCAAAAGACTTAATTAAACCAAAATATTTTTTCCTTTCTAAAGTTATAAAAGTATAAAACTATTTACAATAATCAAAACTTATTTACCATAAAATAATACAAAACATAAATTATTGGGGAACCCCGAGGCCCTATTTTTGAAATACAATTTCTTCTTTTTTAAATTAACATATAATGTATTATTTGCCCCAGGTGTACAGTTCTGTGAATCATCAGGCTTGCACATTTCACAGCACTCACCATAGCACATACCCTCACCAATGTCCATAACCCAACCATCCTATCCCTTCCCTGCCCCCCCCCCCAGCAAACCTCAGTTTGTTTCATGAGATTAAGAGTCTCTTGTGGTTTGTCTTCCTCCTGATCCCATCTTGTTTAATTTTTTCCTTCCCTACTCCCCACAACTCCCCACCCCGCCTCTCAAATTCCTCATATCAGAGAGATCATATGATAATTGTCTTTCTCTGATTGACTTATTTTGCTCAGCATAATACCCTCTACTTCCATCCATGTTGTTGCAAATGGCAAGATTTCATTTCTTTTGTGGGTTGCATAGCATTTTATTGTATATATATACCACATCTTCTTTAGCCATTCATCTGTTGATGGACATCTAGTTTCTTTCCATAGTTTGGCTATTGTGGACATTGTTGCTGTAAACATTTGGGTGCATGTGCCCCGTCAGATCACTACATTTTTATTGTTAGGGTAGATACCCAGTAGTGCCATTGCTGGGTTCTCTATTTTAAACTTTTTGAGGAACCTCCATACTGTTTTCAGAGTGGCTGTATCAGCTTGCATTCCCACCAACAATGTAGGAGGGTTCCTCTTTCTCTGGATCCTCACCAACATCTGTCATTTCCTGACTTGTTAATTTTAGCCAATCTGACTGGTGTGCGGTGGTATCTCATTGTGGTCTTGATTTGTATTTCCCTGATGCTGGGTGATGTAGAGCACTTTTTCATGTGTCTGTTGGCCATCTGGATGTCTTCTTTGCAGAAATGTCTGTTCATGTCCTCTGCCCATTTCTTGATTGGATTATTTGTTCTTTGAGTATGGAGTTTGATAAATTCTTTATAGATTTTGGATTTTAAGTCAGTGTTATGTAAACTTATTTCTTTCAGGATTACAACTAAAATGCTTGTATAAAATTTAGGTATTTAATTTATGAATGATAACAAACACTCCCCACCTAGTCATTTGTCAGCTATTCTCTCTCTTCTCTTCCTCCTCTCTCTCCTTTCTTTCCCTCCCCCTCTCTCTTGAATTCACTTACAAATTTCTGCATAAAGACTTAAGTCCTTTATGGTATTTTTGCCATACTAGGCTACTTCTCCAAATTTATGAATATCTAATTAATGTATTTACCTTTTTGGTCTGTTGTCATCACTTCTTTGTAGAAATAGAAGCATACAACCATAAAAAGCTGGAAAAGATGTATCAGAAACATTTTCTCTTTGAAATTCTTAAATTCTGATTTGATCAACATTGTTTAACACAAATTCCTAAAAGAAAAGTATATACAAGGAGGGACATGTTTGCTCTTAGCTCAGGCTACAGAATATCCATAATCCAAAAATGTTGACCTTTTTCTCTAGGATAAATCCTGATGAGATCTCCCACGTGGTCTTTTTACTCATTTCAATTCTCTCCTCCATCCTCCCATTCCAATTAATTATCAAAATTTCACACAAAATTAATCCCTAACAGAAACTAAATTTTTCCTTAGTTTACCTGTCCATATATTCAGTGAACCAGCTTGAATTTTGAATTTTTTGTGTGTGTTTATTCTATGTTTCAACTTTCTAACCAGACTTTAAATGGATTCAGATCACAAGATGTTTTCTATTGAAATAATTCTCTTCAGAGAAGCTGCTTCTTGAGAACACAGGCCAGTGTTATAATGTGCCATACATAGAGATACAGGCTCTTGTCTTTTCTAACAAGATACCTTATTTAGCTAATATTATTTTATTTAGCTTTCAATAAGATTACATTATCATACTATCATAACAATACCTGTATTAACTAAACAATCACGGAGCTGACCATATATCTGAACTGGCTTTAATATTTTGCTAAGCAATAGAATAAAAACCCTTTGAAATTGTATGGTAAATTTTATTTTAAAGGATTACAAGTTACTCCTCAAATGTAATATATACTACAAATATTCTAAGAGAATTTATAAATAATGATTTGCAATATTAAACAAATTAGAAAAGAAGGAAAAGGTGATTATTATCTCCATTCATGACAGAATGGTTAGCTCCAAATATTGCACTAAGCATTTGACATGTATCATCGTATTCCATCCCAATATTGGCTATTATTTTTATTTTTTTTTAATTTTAAAAAGATTTTATTTATTTATTTGACAGACAGAGATCACCAGTAGGCAGAGAGGCAGGCAGAGAAAGAGGAGGAAGCAGGCTCCCTGCTGAGCAGAGAGCTCGATGTGGGGCTCGATCCCAGGACCCTGGGATCATGACCTGAGCCGAAGGCAGAGGCTTTAACCCACTGAGCCACCCAGGCACCCCTATTATCTTTATTTTACATAGAAGGAACTTAAAGCATGGGAATTTAAGCAAATTAATATTATCTGGTATAGAATTGGATGAGTCAGAGTTTGAAACCACGCTTATCTGACTCCGATTCTTGTATATAATCTGCATAATGAAAATATAAATTTTAAACTCAAATTCCAAATATCTAAATGGTAGTTGAATATGAATTTCCATTTTTCTTCTGTTACGACCATGGTTTATTTATTCTGCCAATGTGCCCAGACTTTCTGACAGCCTAGAATTCTTCTGTTAGAAAATTTCAATGGATTTTTTATAGAATTATTTTTCAAAATTAATCCTCAAGACTGGCTATTCCTTATAGATGACACTGAATAAGAGGCAAATTTCAAAGTTACTTGATGATTGTGATACCTCCTCCTATATTATGTAGAATAGCTGCCTGGCAGCACATTCAATAGAAGTTGATATTCTTCCTATCCAAACTGTGCAAGGCTGGTCTAGCTCTAAATTCCTCTAAGATACATTTGAAACACTGAATACATATTTCCAAGGGGAATCTATAAGAACTCTGAAAGTATGGGATGAGTTTTGTCCTTCACTATTTTTATAAGGTAACACTTTATATTCATGATGGTTGAATGATCAGGCTGAAGCAAAAGGGTTCATTTTCATGGTTGGGTGATGGAATGATTAATAAGTTTCACTTTCTGGTTCTGTAGTGTGTGTCTCTAAACTATATTGCAGTTTATCTTTAAGCTTGAAATTGTAAGGGCACCTGGGTGGCTCAGTGGGTTAAGTGTCTGCTTTTGGCTCAGGTTGTGATCCCAGGGTCTGGGATCAGTTAGAGCTCTGCATCAGTCTCCCTGCCTAGTGGGGAGTCTGTTTCTCCCTTTCCCTCTACCCCTCCACCCTAATCGTGCTCTCTCTATTGGACTCTCTCTTTCAGATAAATAAATAAATAACACTTTAAAAAATAAGCTTTAAATTATACACTGTGAATCCCGGGTTTGAGAGGAAGGGGGTTAGGCCATGGGAAACAGAGTCAGGAATAGTGTATGGGAAAGAGAGTAGGGCTGACACAGCAAAATATATTGCCTCAGTTTTTCTGGAATGGGAAAAATCCTTCCAGAGAACATCCAAAGTGCTATTTTAATCAAACACAAACTATAGCACTGTACTGTTCTCTTTCAGAAAGGTAATAGTTGTACATTGCTTCAGAGCTGTGATTTCATGGAATTTAACTGGTGGTTTTTCCTTAGAACCCTTGCACTATACGACATTTCCTCAGGGCACATGTGATTTATTAGGGAGATTAGACATGGATGCAAAAAACCATGAATAAAGGCAGAAAAGATTGAGTAATGCAACAGTTACACAAATGCTGTTAATGAAAAGTAGAGTAAGATTCACAAGAAGTGATTTTTGAGATTATTTTCAAAGAATACATAGAATTTATCTCAATATATGTGGAAGGAAAGGAGTTTTACACATGGGAAGTAATGAGATGATGTCCTAAGAGAGATTCACACTTGGGCATGTTTGATGATTCGCAACTGGAAAGATGATGTTAAATCAGTGTGATGTGTGTGCTTTGCAGAGCTTTCTGGGAAGAGCCCCTGTCATAGTTTTTCTTCCTTTTGCTTGTATCTCAAGAAAATGTTGTCAGCTGGACATGCCACTTGTGTCCCTTTCCCCTCACAATGTGTGTATGTATAGACAAGGGGAAAGAAAGTGAAATCAAGTGTCACCCTTCCACCTAAAAGCGTGGAACTCTGGTCAGCTGAATGAAGAGCAGTGAATTGAGGGGGTGATTGGAACGGGGACCATTCTGTGGTTCCCGTGCAGTGAAGAACTTGGGGCAACTGGGAGCAGCCCTCATCCTGTCTCCACTGACATAAAGGAAAAGCCACCAGAGCACACCTCTGGTGCTGATGAGGAACTCTGGCAGCCTGAGAGACCTGAGAGAGGTCTCTGGTGTTTTCTACCTGAGGATGAGCCAGGCAGGCCTCAGCACTTAAAGGAAGCAGTTAAGCCACAGCTGACTAGCATCCTGGCTTTCTCAGCTTCTCACCAAGGCAAGCACAGAGGAAAAGTAGTCAGTCAGCACCCTGAACACTTAGCCTTGTCCAGGCTCCCACCTGCTCTCCCATTAAAAGTTAACACCCTGTAGCTTATCATCGCGTCACTCCTTCCCATGTTACCATTCACCCCCTTATCAGCCCAGCCGGAGTTTGTGAGTATAAGAAAAGTGGGGTCCCCTTTCACCACTTCTGAATAGTCAGTGATATGACCTGTAAATGTTGAAAGTACAAAATACTGGATATTATCTCTGCCTCAGTTATTTTATGTGTAAGATGACGACAGTGTGAATATTTATTACATGGAGTTGTGAATGATACTTAGAACCATTATGTAAAGCTATTAACACATTGCCTCATGCATATTAAATGCTCACTAAGTTTAGTCATGTGTGTGGTATTATGAGAGAGGGAGAGAGTGCCAATAAATATTTCAAAGTTCAAACTTAAGTTTTATGATTAACCAGAAAATAGAATTTAGGAACAGAGGAACTGTCTGGGGAGGGAAGTGAATATGCAGATGAAAAGTGTGATTTAGGTCTTGTTGCATTTCAATATTGGCAGGACAGCCTAGTAGAGATGCCTTGCAAATGATTGGAAATGTGATTGGGACGGAATTTGAGAAACTGTACATAGAGTGTGCCTTTTTAAGGAAATTGATAGACTGATCAGAAAACATGTCTAAGGGCAGAATTAATTGAAAAGGAAGAAACTTTTAAAGAAGATAAATATAAAAAAATAGTGGCAAAATTAAAGAGAAAGGAAATTTTAGAAGAAGCAATAGGCGTTAGACTTAAATCTTGTGTGAATTCATAAATGGGGAGTAAAACTGAAATATACCCAATAATACATTATCAAGTAAGTTTACAGTCTAACTCATCAAGTTAACAAAATAAGTTAACAAACTCAGTTTCCAAGGTTTTCTAAGTTAATAGATTTCAAGAAGTACAGCGAGGCAGGAAACGCGTGCTTCAAAACATTAGATCATGATTTAGGGCCTCTTTTGAAAAATTCATTAAGAATTTCAATTTCAGAAATATATAATGCCTACCTCTCTATTACCATTCATGTGAATCCCAGTTATCATGGAGACAAATTTAGAGACCTGCCTACTCAAAACTGATCTGCATCATCAGTAGTTTTTAACAAAATTTTGTCTATATGTTGAACAGATTCTATTTAATATTTGATAAGTACCCATTAGAATGAAATCTTTACCTTCAAGGAGCTTACTAGGAGCTTAGAACCTAGTTGGAAAGGAAGACCCATGAAGACATGACTTCAGGGTCGTGAAAGAGCTTTGTGCCTGACAGAGGTGTTGCTCGAAATTGTGGGAGGGCTAGAAGGTACAGCCAAGTCTCAGACTGTTTAAAGAAAACCAGACCAAGTGAAGAAAGGGGGAGTTTTCCCAATGTGTTGGAGGAAATAAGTCAGGTCTCAAAAGCACAAAGTGGTTATATTGTGGAGGGAAGCAAGAATTAAAGTCCACCTGAAATATATTTTCTTGTAATCAGATTATGTTGACCAAAAGCTTAACTGACCCAGAAATTCTGGTAGTAGAACATTTGGTTTGCAATTTTTACCAATGAATCCCATTGTTGGGATTGGATTCTGTGTATTTAAGAGGCAAACTGATTATTTTTTTTTCTCAAGTAGGTATCACTTTAAAAATAAATCCTGTATGATTTAGAACCATATTTCAGGTATCATGTTTACTAACTTCTGGAAGAAAGAAAGATAATAAACTGTATGAAATGGTTGTGTGTGAATCAGGGGAGGATAAACCAATCAATATGCAGCAAAGAACAAGGTTTTTTTTTAAAGACATCATTATGGCACCTATTGCCTCAATTTGTTTAACCAGGAAAGTAATATCTTCATGTAGAACATTTGATTATAAATGTTAGCAATATAAGCTTTTTTAAAGAGAGTTTTACATTTTCAGATTATAAACTATTTTAAAGACGAAAATAATCTAAATCTAGTTTTGACAACACAGTGTTTACGCATAAGCCTTCTCATGTTTTCTTTCCTCTAAGTAGTAAATAGGACTACTAAAAATATTTTAATAGTGGAATAAAGTGCAAGTGTAGACGGATCAGTATAGTTTTTAAAGATTTATTTGTTTGTGTTAGAGACGCCACACAGGAGGGAGGAGGTGGAGAAGGGGCAGAAGGAGAGAAACTTCAAGCAGACTCTCCTGTGAGTGCAGAGCCCAACCCTGGGCTCCATCTCAGGACCCGTGAGATCATGACCTGAGCCAAAACCAAGAGGTTGATGCTCAACCTATGGAGTCATCCAGGTGCCCCAACACCTAGTAATATTTTGGAGTGTAGTGAAATTCACTTCTTTGACTCATCCATGCACATCATTTATTCACTCATTCATTCATTCATTTATTCATTCAGCCATAAGTTATGGAGTACCTCCGAAGCGCTCAGTAAAGAGGCACAGATGGATAAAAGATGTCTTTTATTTTCTCAGTAGGTCAGTGCTCTCTAATTTCCCAAGCCTTTCCCTTTCCCCATGGAAAACCTCAAGGTTGTTGTGCATCATAGGTTATGAGAGACAAAATAGGCCAGGAACATACTTCTGTAGAATCTACGAGACATCAAGAAATCTCAGCAAGGGTAATTAAACTCTGAAGTCAGTAAAATTGTGCTAGAGGTTCTCCGCTGTTTCATAAAGCTCGTAAAACTCAATCAGGTATTAGGAATTCTCTGTTTAGTCCAAAACCAAAAGGAATGATCTAGAGCAACATCTGAAAACTTTTTCTGTAAAGCTTTAGGTAATAAATATTTATTATTTTGTGGGTCATACAATTTCTGTGGAAATTATTTAACTCTGCTGTTTATCATAGCTAAATGCACAGTAAAAATGCAGCTACGGATAGTATGTAATTAAATGGAAATAAGTGTGCTTTAATAAAAAGTTATTTACATAAGCAAGCTGTGAGTCTAATGAGACTTTTAAAAATTTAAACGGATTGAAATTAGATAAAATAAAAGCTCAGTTGCTCAGTCCCACTAACCATATTTCAAGTGCTCAATAGTCACATGTGACTTATGAATGCCACTCTGAATGGCAGAAATTATAGAACATTTTTGGCATTGCAGCAAGTACTATTGGACAGCACTACTCTAGATTTTCTTTGTAGCACCTGGTTATCCCAGATACAGGAAGATAAGGAAGAGGTGAAAGGACTTGATTGTCTTGCAACTCTTGAAAGAAATAGGGCAAAAATATGACCAGGAAGTTTTAAGAAGTTCATCAAATGACTGAGTAGCTACAAACACTATAAAACTATGTATACCACTACAAATGTAGTTTTGCAGTGTACATAGTTTTTTCCTTACTAAAGATCAATGAAGAAGTCAGAGTCTAAAATATTTTCATTTTTTTCTGCTGGATTTTATTAGTCAATGAGACAAAGCCTACGTGAATTTTTTTTTCTTTTTAGCTTCAAGCATTTGTTGAGAAAGCATCATAAAATGGTTCAAGTCTTCTAGACAAATACATAAATCTTCTAGATAAATATAAGCTAAGGAAAGAGTACACTTGGCTCTAAAGCTGGTAAGAAATCAAAGACCGATTTAATAGTGCAATGATATAAAGTGAACAAGCATTAGGAGACTATTTTGATTTAAACTGTACTTTGAGATTTTAATTATTAAGAACAATTAGTCAACTTGTAAAATTTGAATACAATGAAGATTGATGTAAATGTGTTAACTAAGAAAGGTGATTCAAAAAATGACTCAGTATTTTATGGTGACTAACATAACACAATAAAAAAAAAAAACAAAAAAATGACTCATTTCTAACTAAATTGGAAATTATCATGTGTGATGATAATTTGGCTCCCATTTGTGAATCTATACCTAATGTTTTATTAAGCTTCTTTCAGGACTGTTAATAACTACTTTAAGCACTTATCTTGGCAAAGATCTACATTCTCAAGCTTCTAGCATTTTCTATGTTAGCCTGTTTGTTTTGTCTCTCTTCTGCATTTCACAACTTTTGGTGACCCTTTTCATCAGTTAAGGACTATATGAAGTTCCTTTTAATAGTAGATACTTTGCTCTTGCTTGCCTTTACCTTTGTTAATTATATATTAAATTGCAGTTTGAATTTTCTAGAAATGATCAGGAGTTTCTCCTTAACATCTACATGCCTTTCAAGTTAAGCAGTACTAGTGAAACATGTCATATTTCAATAAGATCACTTGTGTGTGATGGTTTTGAATATTTGAAATAAAAGTTCTTACTTCTATTTTCTAGAAATAGAAAACTACCCTTTGGCACACTTTCTCTTTTCTATGAGTTTCAAATGAAAGGTAGATTGTTAAGGACCCTGGCATCTCCTCCCACCACTATTACTCACCTTATAGATACAGGGACACAGGGGACTTTCTTGTACCACCAAAGTAAAACAGAGAGGCAGATAACAGCAGATCATAAAAAGAAAAGCACAGTTCATTGCACAAATTGAGTTTATCTACTACTGAAAGACTGCACTAACCACGAGGGGATAGAAACCAAATGTCCAAAGGAGTCTCAAAATGTCGAACCTGATACTTAAACCACGAGCCATTCTCTTGTGTTTATCCAATGTGCTTCTCACACTGACCCCTGGATATTAGAAGGACCCTGTGCCCCGTGGAAGCCTTTCCACATGCTTCCATTATTAAATGAGTTTGTTTAGCTCTGACTTCAATTGTGATAGTAAATAGTATTTCCTACATTAAAAAGTGCGGATGAACTCCGGGTGGACATAGCCAGCACGCTTAATGTCTCTAGTGGTTTTCCAGTTTGGGAAGGGAGTGTGAATGTGAAAAGAACTTACGGATGTGTCGGACATAGCCTTTGAAAACTCTCTCTTCCTCACCATTTTAATAGCATGTTTTATTTTACTGGTACCCTTTGATTTTAGCACATTCTCTGGAGCCTATTTCATAGGGTTTTTCATTTGTTTTCTCTTTAAAAATCATTTCTTCCAGGAGAAATCCTCAAACACGTGAAAAATTTGTATTCAATTCAAGCTCCAAGCTTTGTGTGGAACACCACTTAAGAGACCACTCGGAAGCTTCAGACCCTGAAAATGCTGTGGTCTGCTTGCTTAACTAGATTGGCTACATGAAGCATGTTACACCTGGGCTCTGCCATCTGTGCTGATTGCCTTTTAGCTTCTGAGTGCAATTCAAGGTGATCATTTTAATCTCTAAGGCCCTGTATGGCTTGGGACCCAGTTATCTGATAAATTGCCTTTTTCCCTGGGCATGGCAATTAATATCATCCAGAGTGCTGCCACTAACAGTTCCCTGTTCTTAAACGGAGGAACGGAAGCCAGGAGAGTGAGTGTGTAGGCAGGAGGTGTGCACCCCAATGTGTAAGACCCCTATCACTGACACTTTCTAGCATTTTCCAGGTGAGCACACATATAATATACACCCGTGACGTACACTTCCACACTGGGGTATACACTTCTTGCATATATATACCACTTCTGTATAAGTGTGTACACACACACACACACACACACATTGGGTTCGAAATTTCAAATTGGCAGTCCAATCTTTTTAAGATCAGCTTTTAAAATATTTTCAGCACTTATAAATTTCCTTTTGAAAAAATGGTTAACCTTCACTATATTTCCTATGCCGCACATTTTATTTCCACGACCAGTTCTTTCTATAACTGGCAGGCTCTGTCTCCATATCAGAATATATATTGTTAAAAATAATTTTTTAAAAATGGTTAACATTTTTATTTGACTATAATATCCTCTTCTCAGTGGGTGGGTAGTGCCTTTTGAAGTAAAAGCCACCTGTGTGATTCACATTCTCAGAAATATAAGTCGTGGTTGGATTCAATGGAAAAGTGAAGTATTCCTGGAAAAAACACACCCATTCAATAAACATTTATCAAAGTCTCACTATGTGGCAAGCACTTTTTTTCAGATATAAAAAAAAGCTTAGATGATGAAAGAAATTTAGCACTGTTTAAGAATAACTGGTACATAAAGTGGATGCTTGCTGATTTTCTTTTTTATTTTATTTTATTTTTTATTTATTTACAGCATAACAGTATTCATTATTTTTGTACCACACCTAGTGCTCCATGCAATCCGTGCCCTCTCCAATACCCACCACCTGGTACCCCAACATCCCAACCAATGCCACTTCAAATCCCTCAGATTGTTTTTCAAAGTCCATAATCTCTCATGGTGCTGATTTTCTTATATACAAAATTACACATTGTATTTGGCAAAGTTAGTGGAATTTTATAGTTATACATGCTTTGGTGCACACAACTCTAACCACTGATACTAATACTCAAATAATGGGCACTATTTGACATTGTGTGTTAAAACTACACAAGAGTTAGGATACTGGCTCAAACCTTCCAATTCTAGTTACCTTCACAAAAAGAAAAGCTTTAAGGATATGAATAGATAAATGGATAAATAATATATTACACACACACACACAAACATACACACACACAAGAATATTATGTAGCCATAAAAAGAGTGAAATTTTATCACTTGCGACAACATGGATGGACCTAGAGACTATTATGCTAAGTGAAATAAGTCAGACTGAGAAAGACAAATACCGTATGATTTCACTCATATGTAGAATCTAAAACAAAACAAAAGATAACAACTGAACAAACAAAAAGCTGAAACAGACTTCTTAATACAGAGAACGAACTGATGGTTGCTGGAGGGAGGTGAGGGGGATGGATGGGGAAAATGGGTCACAGGCAGAGGGGGACACAGGCTTCCCATTATGGAATAAATAAGTCATGAGCATAAAAGGTAAAGCATAGAGAGAGAGTCAATGATATTATAATAGCATCATGTGGCGATGGTAGCTACACTTGTGATCATAGCATAACATATAGAGCCACTATCCAGTATACCCAACACTAGTATAACATTGTGTGTCAATCATGGTCAAATAAAAACAATAAAATTAAGAAAATAATAATAAAATAAAGTTAAATACTCTCAGCTCACACACACAAAATGAATATGAATAGCTTACAGAATCAGTAAGAACAAATAGTCTACCTTAGGAAGAATAGGTACCTGGAAAAGTCCCAGGACCTAGGAAGACTACAGAAAAATCTTTCATTATACCTCTCTCAGAATGAATCCATTCCTACTGTTTCTGTCACTGGCATCATTCTACTCAAGATACAGATATCAGGGGTGAGGCAAAAGAGAAAGAGAAAAAAAAAAAACAAACCAAAAACATTCACCACAGAATAGAGAAACAAGATGAATTTGTGCATTTAAAATTTGGCAGATGGAAACTTCCTCTGATAGGTTTCATATTTGCCTACTCCTGTCATGCCAACCAGCTCTGCTTGTTCCCCAACTACAGGCTTATCTTCAACCTAACCTTTCGAATAAACTTAGTCTCTGGTTTGGGAGAATATTGGATTTCTTCCTTAGGAATTTAAATTTGCTGCCTTGGTCCCCATAACTGGATTTCTGTATCATACACAAGTTCTATAGTAGAGTCTTGGCTCCGGCCCCACATCCGCCAGTGATAGGAATCTGACCATAGTTATCCAGCCTCCTTCACTGTCACAGCCTTCTTGTGGCACCTTTATCCATGGTTCAGTTGATCTTTACTAGTTGATTATCTGCTTTTGCTTGAAGGACAGCCTGGAGCTAAGCTCTGCTTCAATTCTGGTTAATACTACTTGCTGTCCCTGTCCCCTTCTTGGGCTTCTTCCAACTCCTCCCTATTACAAGGGGGGGAAATCATAATTTGGTATTCAGTCCTTAGACTCTCGCTGGCGGATGTGTTTTTTTGTTTGTTTGTTTGTTTGTTTTACATGTAGTTCTTACTATCAAATATGTGCTTTGTTGGTTTGTTTTGTTTGTTTGTTAGCTGGAAACATGTGATTGTCCAACGCTCTACTCATCTCCTGAAGCAAGTCTTCTGGCCACTTGGTTCTTTCCTTTCTTAATATGACTGTTTCTTTTCTCCCCAAGTATCAGTTATGATACTTCTAAAAGTTATTAACTCATTCTTTCTTTTATGTGTTCATTAGCGAAATCAACAAATCCTTATTAGGCATTTCTACAATTAACACACACCTTTTAGTAATGAATTGAAACCTTGTAATTGCTTATAGTCTAGTGAAGAAATAAAATACACACTAAACATGGAACTGCAACAGGGGAGAGTTATACACAGTTGAGTGCCAAAATAAGAGTTACAGAAACAGGTCCTACAGAGGTTCAGAAAAGACAGACTGTTAAATGGAGGTACTCAGAGAGGGAGGCAAGAGATGAAATTTGATCTTGAGACAAAAGTGAGGCTAGAACCTGAATAAATGGTTTGGAGACAGTAGTTGGGAGGGCTTCTGAAAAAAAGAATTTACATTAAAGAATGTATTTGGTTTGTTCAGAGGATGATCATGAAATTTATTAGAACCTAGAGCAGAATCACTGCAAGAACAGTTGGGAGATAAATTTGCAAACAAAATGGCGTTAGATTGTGAAGGGTGTGTCTTTTGAATTTCTTTCTAAAGGCAACAGTAGCCGTGTTACCTTTCTGAGCAAAACAAAATTTTCATGTACCACCTAACTAATTTTTTGTAAAATGCAGCCCTGAGAAGTAAAGGGGGAAAAAAACCCAAGCAACTATTTTTTGCTTTGTTTTGTTTTGTTTTTATGAAAGAGTGATAATATCTGTGCACATTTTAAGTGTTTTCCCCTCATTACTAAAAAACACTAGATAATAGAAAAACACTATCAAAAACACTATAATAGAAATTATAGAAAAGAAGAAAGAAAAATCTAAAACCATTTATATTTTTAGAGCTTAGAGATAGATCTCATTAATAAAAACATACACTTCAGGTTTTTAAAAATAAATTTGCAAAACTGGGACTTTTTAAAATGTAGAGTTATTTGTCTCTGCTATTATGTCATGAGCATCTTCTTATTTTCTTTGTGGCTTTGAGATATTTAACCCCTTTATCTCAAACAGCCCATTTCCTCTACAACTTTTATCAATGGCTAAGAATCTCCCTACTGCCCATATTCATCATCCAGAGTTCTAGTTTCCTTTTTGTTTTTGTTTGTATTTGCAGCATTTTAAAATCTGGGTGCAATATTGCAGTTTACAATGAACTGTTAAAATCCTATCAAACCACTGCATTGTATATTTTTAAAAAGTGAATTTTATGCTGTATAAACTACATCTCCCAACAAAACTATTATAAAACTATCCAACAGACTTTCTTCTTGTTTCAAATCTATCCTTGTTGTAGCAACCAATTTCTATAAGATAAAATATTCATGAATGAAAAAAAAATCTACAAAAATTTCACTTGCATTGGGGTTCTTTTATTTGGGCTTTTTTTTTTTTTTTTCAGACATATGTCTCTTGTTTTCCAGCATAAAAAGGAAAAGATCATCGAAGAATTCCTGAAAACAGTTTTTTTTGGGATCATGGAAATTCAGTGTGGCTTCTAATATTACATGTTCAAAAGTTGGAATCAGAAGAAAACAATTCTAGTTACATGCTGTGTGAGTAAAAATCATTTAATCTTTTGAGGTTAAGTCCTTCAAACTACAACAAGGGATGTTTTTTATAAAAGGTTATCTAATTTTTATCAATTCTCTATTTGAATTTGCATTACTTGTAAGGTACGTGCCTAAGGAATGATGATAAATACTCATAAATATGATCAAGCCAATATTAAAGACAACAGTGCCAAAAAAACAGAGAGAAACCATGTATTTATGAATGACTACTATAAAGCAAAGTAAAATATATAAAATATGTATCTTATGGTATAATTTCCTTAAATTATAGTTTTTAACTGTTATTGGTCCAAATCATATAATTTATCATTTGAAACAATGTTTGAAATTCACTTAATATTAAGATGTTTAGACTTTTTTGAGACAAAGGTTACTTTTTAATTCCTTTAAGGATAGAGAGAATAAATAAAATATTAAAGAAGGAATTATCTTTCTTGGACTTTCAAAGAGAAATAAGACCAGATCACACCCTCAATCTGCCTTCCCATTCTTTAAAAGCAATGTGGTGTTTGAGTTTTTCAAAAGATCTTAGAGACTATCTAATCAATGGTTTGTTTTGGAGATGAGATTACTGAAGTCTAGAAATTATAAAGTACAGAAACCTCTCACATCAGCTATTAGATTTTACAGTATACCATACTGTTAAAAATCCAAATCTAGAACTAGTTTTTACGGAATGACTCATGTTGTGTATTAATTTCCAAACATTAATCCTCATAAAGGAATTTATGCTCTTGAAAATAGTGTCATTAAGAAAATGTAAGTTTTTATAAAAAAGGTTTTACAAAGTTTTGAATACACTGAAACTGTATCAGGTCCACAAGCACCTGTCCCTGTCTTACAAATCATATGTGCAAAATATGTAGTTGGGTGGTCCCAGCCAGCCAGTCTCATGATACTCAGGTCAAATGTGAACATCAGTGTACAGTGATGGTTTTATGAGATCCTTGATTATTTACATCCATTTCACTTGTAGTATGAGTTACCAAATATCAGTCATTGCATATTTTAAATATTTTATAAAGTAGGAGATAAGATCTTTCCTAATTTATTTTTAAAATAATGGCTGAGCGGAAATACCTTAGTTTGTTTCAAATTGTAGTTATTTGTTCTGTGCTCTATTTCATTGACTTGAGGCTACATAGTAATATTCTACATATATTTATGCATACATATATATTAATAATACTAGTAGTATTGGTATTGTGAAAGGACATGTAAGGTTTCTCTAATTTGGAATTCCTAATGGAACAAAAGGAATCCAATTTCTCTGAAGAAAATTCACTTGCTTGACACGGCATAAAACTATGAAAGTTCTTCTGGTTAGGTAAAAATCACTAATTTTCACAAATGGAAGTAATTTAGAACTATGGAAGGTAGATCTGTTAATAATTAAATAATTTTTGAGGAAACTTTGTTAACTCAGAAGTATTAAACATAGTTATTGTATTAATTTTATTTTAACTTAATGACTCTTCTAGAACTTCTTTTTTCTAAAAATAAATATTTTTATCATTGACCCTCTTCTACCTTTCCGTATTCCTTGTTGTCTCCTTCTCTTACTGTCATAGCATTATCTTTTATTGTAATTATATCTCTTATTGTAACTAGAATCACTTTTCTTATCTCAAAAATCTTTGGTTCTGCAAGAAACAGACTCTTAACTATAGAGAACAAACTGATGGTTATCAGAAGGGATATCAGTAGGGGGATGGGTGAGATTGGCAATGGAGGTTAAAGAGTACACTTGTGATGTGGGGAAGCATTGAATCATTACATTGTACACCTGAAACTAAAACCACACTGTGTTAACTAACTGGAATTTAAATAAAAACTTAAAAAAAATCTGTGGTTCTAATAATTAAAAAATAGAGTTCAAAATATAATAGTATAAAATGTAATTTATGTCAGAACTCAGTTTGCTTAGGCCCATTGAATAGGAAATGTAATTAATTGATTGCTAAGTCCAGTTTACATTTGGCCCATGATGTTATTATAAGAGTACTCCCCCTGCCATCCCAGGTATTTGTAATTATTTTTTCTCTTATCCTGTTTATAATAAGCAGCATTTAGGTGTACCTTATCAGTGTGGACACAGAGCTCCTTAATTACACTATTTGCTTTTGAAATCCGCTTTCTTCTGAGGACCTTTATCTCAGAGTCTCATTTTCTGCTTTAATAACAATGACACTTTTACTTTCTAGACCTGCTGCAACCTAACATTTACATCTTACACACTAGAGAGTCAATAAATATTATCTGAAGTGATAAATCAAGAAATAGAGGTTTGACTATACTATTTAAAAATTTTAAAAATAAAAAAATTATCTTTATACATTTCTTAGGAGAAGGGATGTAGTGGTTAAAGTAATTAAAATTCATTTTTCTATGAAGGTGAAACTATTGATATTTAAATTGATATTTTTGGAAATTAAAGTATATGCAAACATATTGAATTAAATAACCAGCAAAGAAGAAAACAATAGAAATGATTAAACATGGTTTTGTCTGGGGAAAAATCTGAAAGTATAGATTTAGACATTGTCTAAATGTCTAGATTCTGGAACTTTGTTGTCTTCAGTCTATTTACTCTTATAATAATAAGATGACCACTATAGAAGAAAAGAAGCAATTTTTCTATTGACCTGAAATTAAAATATCTAAAATTAGTATTTATTAGCAAAAGCCAAATGAAGGAGAGTAGGTATTTTTAAAATAAAGATCAATGTTACTTCATATTAAAAAATGTTTATTGATAGCTTTCTATGTGACCAGAACTATACGTAGTGTTGGAGATGCAACAGTAAACAATGAAATGTGTTCCTTTTCCTCATGGACACAGTAGTTTAGACCAGAAAAGGCAAATGAAAATCTAAGCCTACATTGAGGAAAAAAGAATACTCTGAAAATACTTAAGAGGACAATTAACTTAAGGGCACATGGGTGGCTCAGTTGGTTCAGCAACTGACTCTTGATTTTGGCTCAGGTCATGATCTCAGGGTCATGATATGAGTCCCCCTCCGCTGTGGGCTCTATTTCAGCAGGGAATCTGCTTGAGATTCTCTTTCTCCTTCTCCCTGTGCCCCTAACCCATTACCTCCCTTTCTGTTTCACAAATAAATAAGTAAACCTTAAAAAAAAGAGATAAGAGAACAAATAACTTAGATTTGAGAAGACAGGAGGCCTTTGCAGGAACATATCCAAGCTAAAGGCTATATAGAAAAACAGATGACTCAAAAGCATGCCTCTCACATATGCTCATCCTTATCTCAATGCACTCTTGTCTAATTTTGTTGGTGAAGTATCAGAAAAAATGTTTATCTTTTCCTCCTCAAATAAAACAAACATAAACAAAATAAAACATATGCACAAGCAAACAGATTTTTAAAAACCTTCCAATTTTACATTGGAGACCAATCTGATTTACCATCCTAAAACATCAGATTGCAATTTCACGTAGCTCTAACCAATGAAAAGGTATGGTGCTACATCCATACCCCATTTGTAATTTCCAACAAAACAATATTATTGACCATAATCATGCTGTGCAGCAAATATCACAAAATCTCAGCTCTCTACAGTATTCAACATTTATTGAGGTGTTTATCCAGACAGTTGGCAGTCAGCTGATCTAAGCCTGAAACAGCGGGGTGGTTCTGCTAATCTCGGCTGGCCTTGCTCTGTGGGTCAGCTGGAGCTCAGATGATCTAGGCTGGTCTTGCTATGAGCTGTTTGGCTAGACTCTGTCTGTGTCTCATGCTACTTCAGGAGCCGTCAAGTTAGCCCAGGCATATTCTTTTAAGATGGCCGGGGTCTCAGAAAGAGAGATGAAGCACGCAAAAACTCTTATGGTCTAGTCGCAGAGCTGGCATACCTTCAACTCTGTCTTACTAGATTGCTCAAACCAAATCTTGAAGCCCAACCTGAAGCTAAGAAGTAGGAGAATATATCCTGCCCCTTCAGTAAGAGAATCTGAAAAGTCACAAAGCAGAAAGTATGGATATAGCTTAGGATATAAAATGGAGGCAGCTGAAATTAAAACATAGACTAATTATAAGAATGTTCTGTATAAATTTTCCATTATACCCACTCCATAGCTCTTCTGAAGTAATAAACTTAAAAATGTTCTCAGAAACCCTTGTTTTTCTGGTGGGCCTGAGCATGGGCTTAATTTGCCTATTGGCTTATCCTGCCCTGCCACCATTAGAAGGTTTTAATTTCAACTGCTTTTATATAGCTAAATATATGAATAAACATAAATATGACTTGAGTCCCAAACAAAACAGATAAAGAATATTGGATATTGTATTGAAAGTATACTAATCAGAAGAGTATTTGCAAATCATAGAAACTATCAATTCTCCTATAAAGAAAACTGATAGTACTCTCTAGTGAGTGTGACAGAAAAATAAAGCAAGTCACTTAACAGAATTCCTGGTCCATAGGAGATGTTTAGTGTTTATTGTGACTCTGCTGTTGGTCTCTAATTTTGTAGGATCTGTAGCAAATTATTTAAATTCTCTTAGCTTTAGTTTTCTTATCTGTAAAACAGACCATAGCCATGCCTATCTTATGAGGATTTATATAACTTAATTCATAAAAGGGTTAAAGAAGAGTGCCGGGAACCCACTAAGCTTTTATTAACTGTTAGTTCCTCTTCTTCTTCTTGTTTATGAGCATTATTATTATTAACTATGTTGTCATCCTATACGACTGTCATAGAATGCTGTCATATACTAGGACTAACGATCAACTTTTGGAGTATAAGTCTTTAATAAATCTCATATAATATTAAACTGCCTTTATGGTGGTTATTAAAAACAGGCAAAATTATTCATTGGTTTATTATTCAAAAGGAGTTTTTCAGCATCAGTACATATTGTGCCCATACCAGGGAGTGAATTGATAATAATGATAATTTTAAAAAAGAGTTAATATACGGTCCCTAAATACTACATGCTTATATTCTAGGTACAGATAAAATAGGCATATGTTTGAAACATTCATTTAATATAATAAGTTTCTAGAAATTAAAGAGAGAAGATCAATAGTTAAGAAGAGGCAGAGGAAGATAGAATAGAAATGTAAATCTAAACTGGGATAAATATTCCTTAGTGAAAAGGCAGTTCCAGGTGGGGAAATAGTAGGCTTAAGCTCAAGGGCAGTGGGGAGACCAGACTGCATAAAAGACTTTTGTTCAGGCTGAAAGAGTAGATGAGTTGTAAAAAAGTATTTTTATTATTCTTTTTTATATCTCTAAATCAAATATATGTATAACAACTAAAGTAATGATGCGATAATTTTCTCACACTCATATAAAGCTATAAAACTATAGAGAATTTTGAATAGTGGGACAACAAAACATTAGTTTTTTCCTTGAAATCAGCCATTCTAATTGATTTTTCCTTTTGATGACCTTTTGACTCTTCTTGATGTCAGAATAACCACTTAGACAAATTTGGTGTTTAATTCTCACAACTGTAACTTGTATTATTTTTATAAATCTCTACTATGATAATCAAATAGAAGAAAGGGGAGGAATCCATGGAGCTCACGTAGGAGAACAAACACAGAACCACTGACTCTGAAAGCTTGAGTTGGTGGTAGAGAAATTAAACTGGAACAAAGAAAGATAGTTTTGGGTAGATAAGAGGGACTCAGTAAGACTGTGTGAAAGACGTATGGAGGGTAGTTTACTGATTTTAAGTTCACAGAGGTGAAATTTAAGAGCTAGTATTTATAAAGTTATTTCTAAATTTCTGTACCATTTTAATTACTAATCAATTCATTCTATAATAAATGTTTTTTGCTTGTCTATTACCTGCCAGAACTTTGATGGACAATGCATGGGTTGTGTCAGACATCTGGAAGTATGTAATCAGTTTGGGATTTGTGGGTGAAGTAATAACACAAAGTGAAATGTTAAATTCTTAGCTACTGATGCTACGTGCCACAGTATCTTCTATAAGGGAGTGATTGGTGCTGTCAGAATAGACACCAACAGGCTCTGGAAAGAGTAAAACTTGATATAATGATCTTAACCAGATGTATAAGATACAAATGTGTAGAAGAAAAGGAGAAGGGTTCAGGATAGGAGAAGTTTGAACAAACAGAAATCAAGATAGGAATGGTCAGGATGAATTCCACTGTCAGAAGAAACCTGCCTCAGTGCAAAAGGCAGAAACAGACTGAGTCCACTTGAGTCAGGAAATGCTGAGTGAAAATCAGTCAAAAGACTTTGGGCCTAATGTTGGAGACAAGAAAGAATTGTGGTAGCATAAGGAAGACAGTGTTAGAAGGAGTTGAGTCTCCTTGTGGTGGGCAGACTGATTTAAAAGAGAATTAGATGGCAGGGAGAGATGAAGAGGATACTTATTTAATTCAGGTAAAGAGAAGGCCTGGAGCACAGAGGCGGAAGAGAAATACAAAGATATTTTTGAGGAAACAAAGGGAAGAAATTAGTAAGGCCAAAAGACAAAAAGTCACATCAACATGAAGAGAACTCAGATGACTGTATGGTTGGATTGCAGCTGAAAAAAAGATGAAGATGCGATTTGATTACACAATCCTAGAAGTAACTGCTGAACACCTCAATGGGGAAAAAAATTGGCTTAAAATGAAGATCTGTGGCCAGTGATAGAATTCGACATTCCACAGTCAACTTAACAAGACTTAGAGAGAAGATGCCATGAAACTGGCTTTGCTATATTTTATATTCAGTTTAGATGATAAGACCCTATTAATGACATAAGCAAATAGTACATTTTTTTGAAATTAAAAAAGCCATTCCATATTACTATATTATTTTGGGATATGCACACAGTGTGGCATGTGGTGGTGGTGCTGTGGCGGACAGGAAAGAAGGCATGGGGGAAAATAACAATTCTCAAATGTCAAACTGATTTTTTTGATTTTGATTTTTTTGAAAAATATCAGAAGAGCTAGCATTTATGTTGCTGAAGTTCTAGTTCTTCAAGGACTCAAGTAGTCCTCACAACAATCCTGAGACATAAATATTATTATCTTTATTTTTCCACAGATATGGAACCAGATGCATGGAAAGTTTAAATGGCTTATGCAAAGTCATCCACCAGTTCTGCTGCAAAACTAGGATTCAAACCCAAGTAGTGTGGTACGATTTTGTTGTCTCCACTGTTCTTTTTCTGGCACGAAGATTGTTAACTGTGAAATTTTATGTAAGTTCTCACACATTAATATTACTTAGGTGTATCAGGACATAGACTAATCCTGAATCTCAATTAGGTAAAATTTGAATTACAACAAAAACTCCAAAATATTTCTCTTCTGAGTTCCATTCTTTTCATGTCATGTATGGTTCCTCCAATGATTCATTTATTCCACAATGCTATATAACCTCAAACCATGTAAAAATTGTCCCTCCCAAATGATCATAAAATAAAATCTTATTTTGTAATCAGATCCTGTTGTAAATTAGGTTTTTCATGGAAACGGCAGATTTATATTTATCACCTCATGTTATAAATGTGATAAAGTAGACAATAATACTAAATTCTAATTAAACAATAGAAACAAAATAAAGCCCTACAGTAGATCTTGAATAGAATCAATTGCTGGTGTTTATTTCCAGATTGGTTTCCAGTAAAAGTTTTAGTTCTTTTTCCATATTTGTTTTGAAAATTTCCAGCATGACCACATTTTATTCCACTTATTTCTGATGTTAGCACTATTTATTGAAGAGGAAATAGTCTAAGAAGACTATTTCAACCCATTGTTTGAGAAGTTCCTTAATCAGAGAGGGCTGTTTTGTCTCAGAACAACTACAGTGCGCTGTTTGTAATTATGGAGGCATCTTGGAATTACAAGCACCGAGAAAGAAAGCCCTGTGATCTGGCCGTGATTGAGAAAGATAGAATGCTTTGATGAAAATTCAGTACCCTCAGAAACTAGAAATATCCTGAGTTTTGAACTAATTGTAAACATTTAGAGGTGTAGGGAAGTAGCTTAATCTTGAAATGGCATTCCTCCTGAAAAGTACAGATTCAAGCATTTTTTTAAGGAGTCTTTTGTAACATCAGATAACTCTTGCAAATAACATTTTGATAAGTAAAGTGTAAATGAATCAGACCATATAGATTAAATTTCCTTTGAAATGCTCAAGGGTTTAAATAACTAGGGATGTGTGATTGGTCCAAATCATTTGGGGGTTTATTGACTCCAAAGTATTCAAAAGTCAGATTGAGCTTGTCAGGCCACTGAAATGTGGCTATTGGTCTATTGATGATGTTTGATGTAAAACCCCAAGAAAATATTTCTATTTTTTTACTGTAACTTTTTTTTTCAGTCAGTTAATAATAGACGATATAAGACAAAATCAAAAAAACCTTCTCTGCTGATATTTTTGTCAAAATCTTGTGCTAAATTATCTGGTTATCAACATAACTAATTTCCTTTTGCAAGTATTGCTTAACTCTACCTCTCAATTAGAATTAACTTGCTTTTCCAGAATTTGGTTAGAGTCAAGGGTGATGAGGTCTACTGGGAAGTGTGCAGGTGGAGAACCAGGAAATTATACCCTTGAGAAACTCTGGGGTTTTTAATCATTGAGATCTGACCCATAATGACTGATGAAAACATTCTGTTCCTCACTAGTGACTTGCAGATGGTGAAACTAGTTCAGACTCATTTTACTTCTTTCTTCCTTAAATTAGTAAACATGTGTATTATGTATGTATGTGTGTATGTATGGGTATATGAGTACAGGATTTAAATAGCTAGCCCCAAATCTTATTTTTGTTAATCATGATACCTAGCACCAGACTAAGTTGCTAGATGTGATTTTACATGAAACATTTTCCTACAAAAGCCTTTCACCATGCAGATTAAATCAAAAGCTATGTTCTTGCTTAATACTTCCCCAAACGGCACTCATACATACACATGCATGTGTGCACATGCACACACACACCCATGGACATTAATAAAATCTTGGTAACCAGTACAACTAGCTTTCTGTCACATATTCTATATACACATAATATATATTTGCAGTGTAGATGCCTGTATATATGCATATAATATATACACACATATACACATATGACTGAGAAAGGATGATATCAGATAAAAAGGAAAATACATAATTATGAATTATAAATGACATTTTGTCTGTTATCTTCTTATGATTTGTAAGGTGCTTTGTGCATACAGCTGATGATAGAGAAGATGCAGACCTGGCAACTGAGAAAAGGCAGAGATAGCCTTCCTATATTTCCTCCACACTATGTAATCTATGTTTACATAATTCATTTTCACTTGAGAGAGGCAATGACTCCCTTTTTTTCTCATTGGTTTAAAAAATTCTTAAGGTCTTCTTAATTAACAGGAAAATTTAGTTCAGTTGAATTTAAAATTGTATTATTATGTTTAAGAGTGAGATGACTATAATAATGCTTAAAATATAGATTGTCATTGCAAAATAATGTATCATTTTGCTTTGTTATAAATAATGAATGAGAATGTCAGTTCTTTACATTAATAAATATGTTATTATTTGGTTTATCTTCTGGAGTGAAGAGTCTTTGTGGAAGAAAACACAGGTGTTTCCAAATCTTGTTAAAACATTTGGTTATTTGTAGAAAAACCTTATGATTTCTCTAAAAACAAAATTTGGGAGAGGTTGTTTATAACCAAGTTGGCATGATTACTGAGAAATATTTGCATGGTTGTATTTTGTCAGGATAGCATAAGTAGATTGATGGTTATGATTGGTTATATAAGTTATATAACTTATGAGACATTAATATTTTATTTAAAAATTTTAATTTATGCTGTATACAAAATTCATACATTAATACAAGTATAAGTAATTCAAATTATTTTCTCTAATATGACAATTCATCTTATACAAGTAATTAAAATAATTCTGTTCATACATATTTTATAAATATGTGTGTGTTTATGTATGTGTAGTATTCAAAAGTAAGAGAAAAGTCTCATGGAGATAAATCGTAATTTTCTACAAGTGTAGCTATAGTATAAAGGAAATATACACTTTACTTACAGTTTTAAAGTGTTACTTATATATTAAATATTATTTAATAATAATATAGACATGCAACCATAGAAATAAGTTCATAGCATTTGCTATGCTACTCATCTCAGAAATTACCATTTGCAGATATGCTTCTTATTATAAATAGGCTAGGTATACAAATGACTAAGATCCTTTCAGCTGCCTTAATTCTCCATTTTCAATATTTTAAATGGACTGTTAGATACCTGCTGGTTTTGAATTATTTTTGTGTATGTTGTAAAGTTACCATCAGATAACATTACTTCTGATTCCTGTTAGAATATGTCATATATGAGTTCTATTTTGTTCCACTTATACTTCTCCGGTGTGCTCTTCTTTATTTTTGGATATATATTCATTTAATATCTATAACCTTTATTTTCTTACTTTTTACCCTGGTGAGTAAGTTGTGCTCTTTTCAGAGACTTCATATTACAGATGGGAAGTTGTTGTCTTAAAATGACAGTTGAGCATTCCTGAGAATGTCCTGGGGAGCTAAGGGTCCAGAGTGACCTGACAGGTGGAGTGTCTCCTTATTCTCCATTTATATTCTCACACTCCTGGTTAATCTGGCACATTTAGAGCCTGATGATCAGCAAGATGAAATGATCTTGACACTTGACAGTCTGCACATCCTTTAGATGGCTCTGAATTGTCTCCGAGAACACTGCATGAACCAGACTCAGGTGTATGATCTCAAGATATATTTCCAATCTGACATATAATAACAAATTTTAGATGGCTGTTATAACAAAAGATTTCATTGTTTCCTTGACCTTATCCAGTTTTTTTTTCCTCTTCAGTATAACCTCTAATCTCATAAAATTAATGTCTGTAATTGAATTTCTTGTCTTTGTTGTTTAACCACATGGAAGGTTTTTGCCAATGTGTGCGAATTTCCCACAGTCAAAGTATTTTGTAGAAAAGAAAATCTCTGATTTACTCTCTGGTATTTTTAATGAAGAATGTTAGATCTGTCATGTTTAACCAAAGAAGTAATTACAGTAAGTAGTTTTAAACACATATAGTGTTTGAACCTTGAAGGGACTGGTAATTTCTGAGACAAAATCATAAGGTGATTTATATGGTTAAAGAAATAGATATTGTTAGGAGAGTGTAGCATTTAGGCAGAGATGTCTTAGAATCACAGTGCACTTTGAAAGTGCTTATACTTCTCTTTTTGAGTAACAGCTAGGTCAGAGCATGAAAGGACCTCAGTAATAACCAGATCTCTAGGGTATTGGTAGAAGAGGTACATAATCACAAAATCCAGTGAATTTGCTGGAAGATCTAATAATATCCAAACATCTTCACTTCTCAAACATTCTGGAGTGCTTTAACTTCACGTCCTGGGTCTTTCCAAGTTACCGCAGATCACTGTGAAGGCCAGTAACCCAGCATCCATGGCCAGTTGCTTTGTTTAGAGCTCCATCTGTTTATAAAACCTTTCTTATTCTTTGGAGATAGACCAGAACCATGGTCCAATTTACATGGGTGAGGTGCCACAAGTGCCTCTTCAGTAGCATGGTCTCCACAAGCTGCAACTGATTAATTTTGTGGTTTATTTGCTTTGCAGCGACCTTGTAACAGCAGCACGTGCCCTCATGACCACATGGTCTGATTGCCATCGGGGCCTCCCAACAGGATGCCCAGCAGGGCTTCTCCACTGCTTGCAGCTTGTGTGGAATGCAGTAGCACACCCTCTCAGGGGTGTGGGTAACCAAGATCAGATTTCGTGTCTCTCTTCCCCAGTTTGGTTTGGGTTGACTGTGTGGTGAGTTGACTCTCAGTTGGTTTTGCAGATTTTTAATGAGGAGCAAACATTGTTTTGGAGTGGCACAGCTGAGAAGCAGGGGACTGTTGGAAGATGTTGTTTTTGGCAGAAATGGTGGCAGGATCAGGCAGAACAGCTGGTAAGGGTACACTTACTGTGGGAGGGAAAAAAAAAAAAAGAGTATCTCCTAACTGCAAAACTCATAATTGTGTTTGTGAGCCTTCAGTCAACAGCTCTGATTTCAAAGTCATACGTCTTGCAAATTACTGAATTTGGAATTATTGTTGCTAAGGATCTAAAAGATTCCTGTTGCTGTAAACCATAGTGTTAGTAGCTCCTCAGCATCTCTCCTGGATTTTTGTTTTGTGTCATGTTATCATTAAGGTAAACTGCTTAGGTATCTATTTCTCTGTTCTTCTTCTATTAATAATGGGTATTTGTTATAGACTTATTGTTTGCCTTTCAGATGATAGAAAATTTAATTAAACACAGCTCCTATCCTTCAACACTTTATAATCTTGCAAGTGAGGAAAAACATCTGTAAATAGCTATGCAAAATGAGATGGCATATAAAATATTACAGAACTTGAGATGAGCAAATGCATTTTTTCTATCTAGAAGGATTGGGAAAAGCTTTAAGACTGAACTAGTATCTGAGTTTAGCTTTGAACGATGAGTAGAAGTTAGAAGTTAGACACAAGGAAGATACGTCTCAACTAGGGGAAATGGCCAAGCAAAGGGGACTATACCAGAAGACATAGGTCTTTGCTTTTGCTAGAATGTCTAAAGTGAGCATTGAAAGATAAGACTGAGAAGGTAGATTGCAGAAATATATTGGTGGGCCTTAAAAGTTAGTTGAAAAAAAAAAAAAGAACAATGTATGTGTGAGAAGTTGTCAAAAAAAATTTTTTAAAGATTTTATTTATTTATTTGACAGACAGAGATCACAAGTAGGCAGAGAGGCAGGCAGGGTGGTGGGGGTTGGGGGAGAAACAGGCTCCCTGCTGAGCAGAGAGCCCTATGCTGCTGGATCCCAGGAGCCTGGGATCATGACCTGAGCTGAAGGCAGAGGCTTTAACCCACTGAGCCACCCAGGCAGGTAGCTCAATCTTTTAGAAAACTGTGGACTCCACTTATTTGTGGAGCATAACAAATAGCATGGAGGACAAGGGGAGATGGAGAGGAGAAGGGAGTTGAGGGAAATTGGAAGGGGAGGTGAACCATGAGAGACTATGGACTCTGAAAAACAATCTGAGGGTTTTGAAGGGGTGGGGGTGGGATGTTGGGGGAGCCAGGTGGTGGGTATTGGAGAGGGCACAGATTGTATGGAGCACTGGGTGTGGTGCAAAAACAATGAATACTGTTACGCTGAAAAGAAATTAAAAAAATAATAATAAAATAAAATAAAAATAATTAAATAAAATTAAAAAAAGAAAACTGTGGACTATTCATTGTTTATTAATCTTAGTAAACATGCTGTTTATGCTGAATATATTTTTTGTTTGTCTTTACAAATCCCAGCGTATGATGTAATAAAACTGTATTTTAGTTTCAGTCACTACTAAAAAGGAACTTAACATGGAGAGAAATGATAATGAAATTTATACTTTTTATGTATTTATACACAACTTTTGCTAGGCAGATATGTACTACAAAGAAGATTTGGTGAGGCAGACAACTCATGAGGAAACAAAAACATATCTTCTAATAGAATTTCTGATGTTCAATAAGGGACAGCAGTTCGTTTGTTTGTAAGATGATGTCTTGAGTGTCTGTTTGCACACAGAAATCCTTCCAAATTTTTTGCATCTAAGATGTTAGGGAAATGTTTAATTAAGCTTTCTAGGAGAAGATATTATCTTTAAGCATTTTTTTTAAGATTTTATTTATTTATTTATTTGACAGGTAGAAATGACAAGTAGGCAGAGAGGCAGGCAGAGAGAGAGAGAGGGAATCAGGCTCCCCACTGAGCAGAGAGCCCGATGCCAGGCTGGATCTCAGGACCCCGAGATCATGACCTGAGCCAAAGACAGCGGCTTAACCCACTGCACCACCCAGGTGCCCCATCTTTAAGCGTTTTAAGGATTTCAGAAATACCAATTATTCATATATTCAGAATCTGTCATTTGGAAACCAATTTGGTCCCTTCATCTGTCAAAGTCTATGGGCATCAGCTAGGTAGTACTTTATTAGTTCCCGTGCAGTTAACAGTTTTTCAGAGTAAATCGCTGCATTGGTATGAAGAATTCTTTGTAATACACAATGCCATTATTCATACTGAAATGCTCCTCACTAGTATGTCTGGTGCCATTACGTGGATTTCTCTTCAAGTGAAGGTAACTTTTACAATGTATAAAATACTCAAAGAATCAAGAAAATGTCATAAAATCACCCAGTGATTTTTAGGGAGGCAGGACTTCAGTTTTGGATTTACTAGAATAAAGAATTGGTCATGAAACACCACGACATGTGTCCTAGCATTCTCTGTGGGAACTTATTTGTTTAACTGTGATTCAGAGAGGAGAATACAATCTGGTAAAATATATTTTATTAAGCAGCTCCCATTGCCAGAATGCACTAGTTTTCTTCCTGTCCAACTTGTAAAATTAGTGAAATATCTTTCAGAACTGGGTTGCAGAATATCTCCTCCACTTGGTGTTTCTACTGCGTTGATAAATGCATGATGCACATTCTTAAAAATACCTTTTTGTGCCAATGTTAGAGTACTTTAAAATGGAAAGAAGAATATTTAACTATGCAAAAAATCTATGAACTACTATGGTTTTTAGAGACTGAAGTATACAAGGAAAAAAAAATGTAAGGTATAAATCTACCTTGCAGTATCTTATTTTCTGTTTTCTAGATCAGCTTTAAAACATTTCCATTGATGGATATAAACAACATCATTAACTTTTTATATTTAAATAGCATATAAAATATTTTTGGTATTTTTTATTTAAAATGGGCACTCACAATTTATTTGATACAACCATTCCTTATTTTTTCCTAAACTACCCAATTAAGAATTACTGCTCTATTCCAAAAGACTTTATATTTACAGATGATTCCACATGTTCACATTAAGTTGATTTTCCACTTTAATTTACAAAATTTGGAATTTTTTCATTTTTTCTGTGCAGCAGTTCTCAACTAAGGGAAATTTTTTTTTTGATTTTTTACTTTTTATAAACATATATTTTTATCCCCAGGGACTAAGGGAAATTTTGCTGCCCCTCTCCACCTTCACTTTTGGCAATGTCTGGATATGTTAATTATGAAAGGTGGGGAGTGGCATCTTCTGAGCAGAGACTACAGATGCTGCTAAACATCCTGCAATGCATGAAAATTCTTCAACAGTTATCTGGTGATAGATGTCAGTAGTGCCAGGACTGAGAAACGTTGAAGTAGAGCAGAAACGACTGGATTATCCATACCATACTTTTATTTCTGAAATTAGAAAGACTCTTCGTCCCCCTCCACTGTTGAACTCTTGAATCAGGAATATAAAATCTTTATCAACCAGAAGAGGAGGAAAGAAATTATAAAGATAACACAAGTAAGTAAAACAAATTAATTAAAGCTAATGTACAATAAAGCTAATGTACAATGCAAAAAAGCAAATATAGATGCCCCTCCAAAATCTGATAATATTGACAAGCCTCTGGCAAGAGTGATCAAGACATAAAGGATACATGTATAACTTAATGGTTCTAGGAAAGGAAAAAAAGGACATGACCACATCTGTGGATGTAGAGAGTAAAAGCCAACGTAGTTTATACACTCACAAATCCAAATTTCACAGCCAGATTGGCTATGTTTATCTTTTTTATTTTTAAAATATTTTATTTATTTATTTTAGAGAAAGAGAGAGCACAAGCCTGGAGTTGTGGGGGACAAGCAGAGTGGGAGAGAGAAGCAGACTCCCTACAGAGCAGGAAGCCTGACATGTAGCTTGATCCCAGGACCCTGAGATCAGGGCCTGAGCTGAAGGCATATGCTTAACTGACTGAGCCACTCAGGTGCCACTGGATTGTGTATTTTTATATTCCAACTCCACAAATTACTCATGTATGATCACAGTCAAGTTAATAAATTGTCTTTATTTCAATTTCACCATCAATAAAAAAGGGGGAAAATAATAGAATCTATCTCAGTGAATGGCACCTAGATTAAATATGAACCGTATGATAAGCAGAACAACACAGCATATAATAAATACTGTGTAAGCATTTTATAGTTTTATTATATATAATCTGAGATGACGATGATTAAGTAGAGTTGTGCAAATAAAATTTAAAACAAAATCATTAAACTCCTAGAAAAAATACATTTTATCAAAACTCACTTAGGAAGGAATAGAAAACCTGCATAATCCAATAACCATTAAAGAAAATCAATAGTAAAAACTGTTCCATAAAGAACACACATTCCGATGTTTCACCAAAAAAATCTACGTACAATTAATAATCAAGTTAATCTGTTCTCACATGAAATATTCCAGAAATCAGAGATCATGGAAATACCCCTTAATCTTTTAGTGAACTTAGTATAACCTTGGTACTGCAAACTGATATACATAGCACAAATAAGGAAAATTAGAGACTAGAGTCACTTGGAAACAGGTGAAAAATCCCAAATAAAATTCAGAGTCAAGCATTGTATAAGAACCATAATATTTTATGACCAATGTTGAATTACTCCAGGGATACAAGTGTGGTTTAATAATAGAAAAATTTCCAAACATAATACTCCATAACAACAGTTAAAATGGCAGAGATCTCATTTTCAATGAAGATCAGTTGTTTGATAAAATTGAACATCTGTGATTAAAAACAGAAACTTAGCAAACAAGCAACACAAGGAAATGTCCTTATCATCATCGATAAGATGTTGCAAAAGAAAATCTGTAACATGCAGAAAGATGAGTTGGAATGGCAGCAAGACAAGAACAATAGCTATTGGCCCTTTGACTCATCATTTTAACAAAAGTCTAAGTTTAGGAAAGTGTGAAAAAATTAAAGGTTTAAAAATTGTATAGGTAAGGGCACCTGGGTGGTGCAGTGGATTAAGCTTCTGCCTTCAGCTCAGGTCATGATCTCAGAGTTCTGGGATCAAGACCTACATTAGGTTCTCTGCTCAGCAGGGAGCTTGCATCCCACTCTCTCTCTGCCTGCCTCTTTGCTTACTTGTGATTGCTCTCTCTCTCTCTGTCAAGTAAATAAATAAAATCTTAAAAAAAAATTGTATAGGGAAAAATAAAACTTTGTATTAAAAACTCAAAGATATCAATTAAAAAAGTATATACAAACCAATAAACAGAAAGTTATTTGAATGCATAAACCACAAAGGGTTATAAAATATTAAAATACTGTTGATAATAGCAACACAAAAAATTTAAAAAAAAAGCTTAAGAAAAAAATCTAATAAAAATATGGAAGCCTGGGCATCTGGGTGGCTCAGTTGTTTAAGCATCTGCCTTTGGGTCAGGTCATGATCCCAGGGTTCTGGGATGAAATCCTGCATGGGGAGTCTCTGCTGCTCAGTGGGGAGTTTCCCTTCTCCCTCTTCCTCTGACAGTCCCCCTGCTTGTGTTCTCTTGCTTTCTCTTTGTCATATAAATATATAAAATCTTTAAAAAATATATGGAAACCTTTTGAAGAAAGTCATAGTGGCTTATTGAAAGTTGATATTTAGGGGTGCCTGGGTGGCTTAATTGATTAACTGTTTGCCTTCGGCTCAGTCCTGATCTCAGGGTCCTGGGATCCAGCCCCATGTCCTAGGGCTCTTTGCTCAATGGGGACTCTGCTTCTCCTTCTCTCCCTCCCCATACACTGGCTCATGTTCTTTCTATCTCAAATAAATAAAATATTTTTAAAAAAATTTTATTTATTTATTTGAGAGAGAGAGAGAGAGATCACAAGTAGGCAGGGAGGCAGGCAGAGAGAGAGGGGGAAGCAGGCTCTCTGATGAGCAGAGAGCCTGATGTGGGGCTCCATCCCAGGACCCTGGGATCATGACTTGGGCTGAAGGCAGAGGCTTAACCCACTGAGCCACCCAGGTGCCCCTAAAATCTTTTTTTTTTTAAAAAAGAAAGTTATGATTTCTAAGTGAGAAGAGATTTCATGTTCTTAAACTGTAAGTCTCAATATTGTAGTTATCACATCTTTTTGAAGTTATAGCATCAATTTAAGAAGCATAACAACCTCAGAAGGTTTGTTTAGTTATTTGTATATATGTTTATAGAATTTGGCAAGCTGAGTCCTTCATTTATATGAAAAAATAAAGGAACAAGAATAGATAAGATGCTGCTGGAGAACACGGTTTGGTGGGATAGGGACTGTCTTGTTAAATATCAAAAATTATCATAAAGCTCCAGTAATTAAGAAGTATGATACTGGTTCCTAGAAAGACAAGTATATAAAGAGAACTAAATAGAAAGCTTACCATATGAAAACTTATGACATAATAAATATTAGATTTGGCATTGTAAAATATTGTAGAAAGGGAGACATTTCAATAAATGGTGCTGGAACAATTGATCAGCCATATTTATCCTTTATTTTTATAGAAAAAGATAGGACTCAACTCATGCATAGATCAATGACAGATGAAAGACTAAGAAAGATAACTTAGAAATAGAAAATAACATAGGAAAACATTTCTGTGAGCTTGAGACTAGAGAAGGACTTTTTTTTCCCAACATCTTAATTTAATTTTATTTTTTTCAGTGTTCCAAGCTTCATTGTTTATGCACCACATCCAGTGCTCCATGCAATACATGCCCTCCTTAATACCCACCACCAGGCTCACCCATTCCCCAACCCTTCTCCCTTCCAAAACACTCAGTTTATTTCTCAGAGTCCACAGTCTCTCATGATTTGTCTCCCCCTCCGATTTCCCCCAATTCACTTTTCCTTTCTTTCTCTTAATGATCATAGCAGCAATGTCCACAATTGCCAAACTGTGGAAAGAGCTTGGATGCCCTTCAACAGACAAATGGATAAAGAAGATGTGGTCCATATATACAATGGAATATTACACAGTCATCAGAAAAGATGAATACCCAATTTTTATATCAACATGGTTGGGACTGGAGGGAATTATGCTGAGTGAAATAGGTCAAGCAGAGAAAGTCAATTATCATATGGTTTCACTTACTTGTGGAACATAGAGAAGGACTTTTTAAACAAGACAGAAAAAAGTAATAAACCATAAAAGATTGATAAATCCAACTTTATGAAATTTAAGAAATTATCTTCAGTAAAAGATACATAAGGAGAATGCTGATGGTGGTCAGTGCAGAGGGCTAACATACAAATTACAAATTGAGAGAATATATTTTCAAAACTCATATTCAGTGAAGTTTAGTATGTTGGAAACTTAAAAGAATGGTGTAAATCAATTAGAATAGCAAACAGAAACAACTAGAAAAACAGGCAAAATAAATGATTGAGGGTTTGATGGAAAGAAAATACAAGCAGCTCATGAACAGTTGAGCACATGCTCAACTTCACTTGATGTGAGGACACCATGAAGATGAAGAAGAGAGAGGAGTTCCCTGGGAGCTGATCTTTGTTTGTTTATCACAAATTCTGCCACAGAAGAAATCAATTCAGTTGCATATGAATTTGAGACTGAAGGTCCTTGAGTCTTTCAGGAGAAATGGGAAATTAAGGGAGAATGAAGGAAAGCAACCCTGAGTAATTGAAGTAGCAGAAAGGGGAAAGAAGAATTCATATGGCCACCCAACCCCCCATTTGAATACCAGTTACACACTGATTACAAGTAAAAGTTAGATTTTATAAGTTGGGGAGTTACAAAATTGTTATATCTATGGCTTTCTTTCATTGTAATTGCAGTATTTTTGAAATTACACAATTTCTTTGTATTCAAAATCTTGACTTCTTTTAGCTGACCTGTTTTAGTCTCTCACTCATCCAATATTTATTGATACCTTAATATGTATTCTAGGATAAGGGAAACATGGTGCTTATAACATAGCTGGGAAGATAAAGAATTACATCAGTGATGATGGTAGAGTCTTGTGATGAGAGGAGGAATAAAGCTACTTGAGGGTTCTGTATGGATGCAGCCTCCTAAATTGAACTGAGGCGTTAAGGAAAACTGAGCTTTGTAGAACTTGTGCTCATGATGAGATTTAAAGTTTGAATTGGTTAAAAGTGGCAGAAACTCAAAATAAACCCTGGGTAAGTAAGAAGTGGACCATTTGCCTGAATGACAAATCCAAGGGTAAAACTCACTATTAATTAAATAATATATCAAGAATCTGTCCTTTCCCATACGTTTTTCTTCTTTTCCAAAGTTTTCTCCTCTCTTCCTCTCCTCTTCCCTCTCTTCCTCCCTTTCTTTCTTCTTCCCTTTTTCCCTCCCTTCCTTCCCTTCTTCCTTCCTTCCTTTTTCACTGGCTTTTTAGGCAAGTTCTTTCCTATGGAATAAGATAGATGCCATCAGCCCAGCCTTCCATTCTAGTTGATTACCAACCTCAGAGACAACACTGTTTTCTTCCAATCCATAGAGTGAAATCCCTGGTTTGATGCTTGTTGGTATGAATTCAATGAATACCCATTTCTCATCCACTCACCAGGGGAAAGGAGTATAAAGTTTGGAGCACATGTTCTCATTTAGCATTTGAGTGGGACATATGTGGAGGACTAGATTAACCACATCTGAGCCATGCGGATGAAGAGAAGGCATTAATTCCCAAATAAAATTATTATTATTATTATTATTATTATTATTATTATTATTATTTTTAGAGAGGAAGGGATGATATACAGGGAAAAAAATAAAAGAGATTACTGTGGAGGAAGATAGGAAGAAGATTCTAGACAAAGAAATCAGTGTATGCAAATCATGGAAATATGAACTTGCATAATTTGGGGGAAACAACAGTGGAAATGTTTGCAGCAAAGATTATGAATTGGTGGCAGAGGTTAGGTGGACTGTTTGGTAGAAGCAACTGAAAAATTTGCTAATGGTGAGCATTTACTCCTTTCTCAGTACCTAGAGTAGAGTACTGATTGAGAACTCTCTACCCTTGTAACATGGTGTGCAATCTAATTTCTAGTTCAAGGAAATAATTTAAAAGCTGATTTAATTTTGGTACTCTACAGAAATGTCTGGATCAGCACTACTTTTTCTCATATGTAAATTGTGACAGTAGATTTACCCTCCCCACTATGGATTTCAATATAGTAAAAGTCATAATTAAAAGTATTTTTATTGTAGAAAAAAAATCTTCACATTTTTTTCTTCTGTTTGGTTTTTAGAAAGACATTATATGTTACTGCCTGCATCTGTTATTTGTAAACATAGAATACCACATACCTATTTACAGACTAATGCCTTCATTATCTTTAGTTCCTTTCTTAGTATTTTTCTGGTTTGGTTTTTGTTTGCCTTGTAATTCACTCATGTCTGTATATTTCTGTCTTGGATAGTGAATCTTTAGAGGACAAGAAAAATGACTTTTTCAAAATGATTTGTGTATCTTTTTGCAGAAGCTAGTAATTTCCTTGGTCATAATCTGTTCTCAATAAATTTTGTTTGAATTGGTTTAAATGGAATTATATCCTTAAAAATTTTAGGAAATAAATCATCATTATCAAGTCTGATGTAACATTATTCAAACTCCCACATGATAGTAATGATTGTATCTCTGTCTTTCTTCCTTTTTCTTATCTATATGTAATTGTCTACTCATTTTTAAAATATTGCAAGAAAACTTGAGATTACAAAATATTGGACTGAAGAGAAAAATGACTGACAGAAACGACCAAAGATTAGAAGATGCAAAGAAATAGAAAGACATTCTATGCTCATGTATTGGAAGAACAACTATTGTTAAAACGTCCATACTACTCAAAGCAATCTACAGATTTAAAGCAATCTTGATCAAAATACCAAGAGCATTTTTCACAGAACTAAAACAACCAGTCCTAAAATTTGTATGGAATCACAAAAGACCCTGGATAGCCAAAGCAATCATAAAAAAGAAAAAAAAAAAAAAAGCTGGAGGCATCACAATTCCAGATTTCAGGTTATATTACAAAGCTGTAGTAATTAAAACAGTATGGTATTTGCACAAATGTAGGCACATAGATCAATGGAACAGAGTAGAAAGTCCAGAAAAAAACCCACAGTCATATGGTCAATTAACTTTTGGCAAAGGAGGCAAGAATATAAAATGGGGAAAAGATTGTTCAAAAAATGGTGTTGGCAAACTGAACCACTTTCTAACACCATACACAAAAATAAACTCAAGATGGATTAAGGACTTAAATGTGAGACCTGATGACATCAAAATCCTAGAAAAGAACACAGGCAGTAATCTCTCTGACATCAGCCATAGCAAAGTCTTTCTGGATATGTCTCTTGAAGCAAGGGAAACAAAGACAAGCAAACAAGCAAACAAACAAACAAAACCCCCCAAAACTGTTGGGATTATATGAGAATAAAAAGCTTCTGCACAGCAAAGGAAACAACAAACAAAACTACAAGACAACTTATAGAATAGGAGAGATATTTACATATGACATATCTGGTAAGGGGTTAGTAAATATAAAGAACTTATATAAGTCAACACCAAAAAATAAATAATCCAATTAAAAAATGGACAGAAGACATGAACGGTCATTTCTCCAAACAAGACATTCAGATAATCAATAGAAACACGAAGGGATGATCAACATCACTCATCATCATGGAAAATCAAATTAAAAACTACAATGAGATATTACTTCATCTTGTCAGAATGGCTAAAAAAAAAAAAAAAAGAAAAAGAAAAGAAACAATAGTATTGGCAAGGATATGGAGAAATAAGATCACTCACCCACTGTTAGTGAGAATGCAAACTGGTGCAGCCACTCTGGAAAACAGTATGGAGGTTCCTCAAAAAGTTAAAAATACAACTACTCTATGATCCAGTAATTGCACTACTGGGTATTTATTCAAAAGAAAATAAAAACACTAGTTCAAAGTGATATTGCACCTCAATGTTTATTACAGTATTATTTGCAATAGCCAACCTGTGGTAGCAGCTTAAGTGTCCATTGATAGATGAATGAATAAAGAAGATGTGAAATATAAATATATGTGTGTATGTATATATGTATGTATATATATTATACATACATATAATATTATACATATAGAATATTATATGAAATACTATTAAACCATGAAAAAGAATGAAATCTTGCTATTTTCAACAATATGAGTGGATCTAAAGAGCATAATGCTAAGCAAAATAGGCTAGTCAGAGAAAGACAAGTACCATATTTCACTCATATGAGGAGTTTAAGAAACAAAATGAGCAAAGGGAAAAAAGAGAGAAACCAAAAAAATAGACTCAACTATAGAGAACAGACATGGTTACCAGTGGGAAGGTGGGTGGGGGATGAATAAAATAGGTGGCAGGGATTAAGGAGTGCACTTATCATGATCAGCACTGAGTAATGTATAGAATTGTTGAGTCACTATATGGTACACTTGAAATGAATATAACACTGTATGTTAATTCTGCTGGAATTATTATTTTTTTAATGTCAATAGATTAAGAGAGAGAAATGGCAGAAAACATTTCTACAAATTTGAAGCCACAAGAAAAATTAGAAAATAAAACTTTAGGAAAAAGAAACCACAATACTGAATAAATATTTAATAAAGGAAAATGGAATTCTGATAGAATCTTTCTACCTGCTTATGACTCATATTCTAAAGATTACAAAACTAATACATTTTTAGGTAAAACTCAGTAATTTGAAATTCTATGTACATTTTTACCTACATGATAAACATGTAGATAAAACTCAATAATTTGAAATTCAGGAATTGACTCATTTAAATTCTGAAAAAAAAAATAAAATTAGAAGTCTAAGCAAAATTCAGCATAGCTGAGTCTTTTTTCATTATAGCATCAAGATGTTGAAAACTGTAACCTTGATCTTATAAATGTGTACCACATAGTCTTATTTTATACTGGACCTGTTTTTTTTTTTAATTTTATTTATTTATTTGACAGACAGAGATCACAGGTAGGCAGAGAGGCAGGCAGAGAGAGGAAGGGAAGCAGGATCCCTGCTGAGCAGAGAGCCGATGCGGGGCTCGATCCCAGGACCCGGGGGTCATGACCTGAGCCAAAGGTAGAGGCTTTAACCCACTGAGCCACCCAGGCGCCCCTGGACCTGTTTTTAAGATAAATTTTTACAAGGCAAAAATTAACATGACCAAATATGACCAATTAATATGACCAAGATTATTTTTGAAAGCCCATTAAATTAAAGTACAGTATACATGGCCAAATATTCCTACTGGGGAGTAATTTATTATCTCTTCACAATGTCAGTCAATTCAAAGTGGGTTTTAGGTGCTTGGCTTATATTTAAGGTTCATGTTATAAAGAAAACAGAAACAAAACAAAAACAAAAACAAAAACAAAAAAACCTCAAAAGCATATCATGACAAGCTCATACTGCAAGAGACACGGGGAAGATAGAACCGAGGGAATAGCAAATGGACCTGTTTTGCCCAATCTTTGTTCTTGGATATAGGCTCAATGTCAGGCAGTATAGCTTACATTATTTAATGTTTTCCTTTTTCTATACATCTTTTTCTTTCTCCCAAAACTAGTTAAATTCATGTAAGTGCATATGTAATGAAAAACCACATAGAAGAAAATATTATTTCATATTTTCTTGATGATTCAGACAAAGTCATGATTATGGGAACAAATTAATATTCTATAATTTACGACTTCTGTAATTTGACCCTCTCTATCTCTTCTATCAAAATGTCTCCTTGGTAACCTCATACAATTTTTCCTAACCAACATTAGTTGACTCTAACTCGATCCTTCCAGGGTCAGGACAAAAGAATTGGGGAAGTCATTCTTGATTCATTTTTTCCCCTCACACCACAGATCCAATTTTTCAAGAAATCCCAGGGGCTCAATCTTCTAAATATCCAGAATCCAAGTAGTCTTCACTATCTCTATAGTTATCCATCTGGTTTAATCAATTTGTATACTGACTTTAATTAATTAATTAATCAATTATTCTGTTACTTTAATTTTTTTTTTTTTTTTGTCTTCTGGTATCGAGCTAATTGACATTTAGTGTGGATAGTAATACACAGCAACTTCTTTATCTTTTTGATTTCTTGCAACTCATATCACCAAGCTTATTAGGATTGAATATAAAACATGAATTGATGAACTCTGAAGGGAAACTCTTGGATGTATAAAAAGGGTTTTATGTATAGATGGATCTGTGAATATCTTTTAGGTTCTTAGAGAACCCAAAGCAAAAGTTTTTGCTTTCTGTTGTTTGTATATATTCAGCTGATTGGTGTTCTCACCAGTAGGTGAGTCCTGCTGAAATTAGTTGTATTGATCAAATGAAACCGATCCTTAAATTTTGGTCTTCTCTCAAATTATTCATTGTTCATCAAGTTGAAAAACATATCATCGTGATTCTCATCTTTTTTAATTTATTAAAACACCATTTCATATCCTAAGCGTGTCTTATAATTGTCAACTTTTTCTATAGTTTCTTGAGTTTGCGTTTTTTGGGTGATTTTAGGTGTTTGAAAGATATTTACATTTATATTAAATGGCTCATTATCTTTAAAGAAAAAGTAATCTGAAACTCTGAAATTTGCAAATAAATAAAGACAGTTTGAGCCTGCTATTGTCTCCTGATTTTTGTTTTATTTAAAAAAAGGAGAAGAGAGAAAGAAAGAAAGAAAAGAAAAGTAAGAAAGAAGAAAGGAAAGAAAGGAAGGGAGAAAGGTTCTAATGTGCCTCCAGATTAATTTGCTGTACAAAGCAATATTTTTCCTGGGAAGCTGTCAGCTAGAGAGAGATTTTGAGAAAATCATAACTGTATTAAGTTAATCAGATTAAAATAAGCTTAATTACTCAATTCTTCATTTTAAAAATGAACATTTTAATAATATAAATTGACATAAGACATTATAATTAATCAATTAATGGAATTTATGTTACCCTTTCATAAAATAAGTTTAAATAAAAAATGTGCTCAGCCTAAAATTTCATCTTAAGATGCACATCAGAAAGAATATTTCATATGTTCCATATCTTTAACACATTTATTTCTAGTTTGATTCTTCTTTTTGCAAGCATTCACTTACTCTCCCTCAGTTTCCTTATCTGATAATGAATGGATTAATTAGATTTCAAAAATATCTTTGCTCTAAAATTGTGATTCAATTTTATTTCATGTAATCTCTGAATGCTGAATTTTTATTCTAATTAAGATTGTTTCTTATTACAGAAGAGACATGTTACCAGCGCATGGCTTCTCAGAAGGCCAATGTGAAAAACATACTTTTGTGGATTTTAACATAATCTTATTGGTATTTAGAGATCACTTAAAGACAAGAAATTTAGATTTTCTAGAACATCATTTTAAAAAACTGAAAATAAATTAGATAACGAAACTATAGAAAACCCTTTTTAAAGTTTGCCCCTGGAAGTTCAATGATGTGTAGAGAGAGACTGCTATAAGATTATGGCTATCAGCTTCTGAAATACATGTAACACAATCTGATACTATGTTAAGGATCAGTGCATCTGTCCATCTTGCATATCTGCCCTGCTGGAGAGAAAGCAACGGTCAGACCAGGGGAGAGCTCAGTTGCTGAGCAACGGCTCCATCACCGACATGCTCTTTGCTTCGATTTGGCGCAAAGACAAGTATATGTGTACTTGTACATATGTATATACGCACGTACTTGAACACAGTGAAAGGAGTCTACCGTTGAACACAAGACTATCAATAGCAAAGAATTCTTTGGTATAATGTTAAGATTACATTTACTGATCACAGAAAATAAATTTGGTAGTATCAATGTGAAAGGAGATAGTTTTACTTTGAATTTTACTGATAATGTGCATCCATAAATGACTGCTCTGTATGCACAAAGGGACCCAATTAGATTGTTAAAATATTTCCTTACTGTCTAAGTGATTGTATCTTCCCTTTTCTAACCTGTTCATCAAAGACTGCGTGCAGTGAAAAGATCACAGATGTGGTAGTTATTGGAATGATTCAAATCTTTTCAATTTGAAAGCACATTATGGTTTCTGTTAAATAGGGACATGGATAGTTGGGAATGCTTCGGATTAATGTCTAATTTACTCTATTTGCCTTTCTTCTTATAACTGGACAACTACTTGTAGTCTCATAATTTTTGAATCATCACCCATGAGTCTTAGGTCTTTAGAATGAGCTTCCTGAGTCCTTGTTATTAGTTAGCAAATTTAAAGAACAGGGTGCATTGGCCAAATCTCCATATGCAAACCAAGTGGAAATTAAATGATCTAATGTAACAAAGGAACAAAATGAAATTATTTCTCACAGTATCCTTTGTTTGTCTATTCTTAACCACCATCTTAGAGAAGTGTAAATTAAAAGTCGAAATGATTTATTTCAGAAACTAAATAAATAGAGCACACTGCTGCTTTTTCATTTCATTGTGTACCTTCACTTCTGGTATTTTTTTCCTCCCTCTGAAAGCGCTATTTCAACAAAACCATGTAAATGTCTATAATTGCGAGAGAAAATGTTAATATAACATTTACACAGTTCAACAGCTTCAAAGCTGTTTCATTGACTATGCTTAAAAGGAAACTTACACACAGAGGCCCCAAGCCCACATAAATGCTAGTTTAGTGGGACATTTGGTGACAGAGCCTTGAAAACAGAAACAAAAAGGAAGGGAAATCAAACAACCCCATCTTCCAGCCTAATTCAAGCCATTTAGAAGCTCTGTGCTTAAGCCAAGGATTACCAGTGATACTATCTACATCAGCTTTGCTGTTCAGGAAGAAATGTCCCTCTTATTAAAGAGAAAAAGAAGGAAAAAGAGTGGGGGAGAAGAAAATAGTTTAAAGCCAAGTAATTCAGGCTTGCATAAATCTTTAATGGGTTCTGTCTTCATATGATTGGCTGTGCGTTCTTTTCTCTGCCCAGGGGAAACACTATATGTCTTAGAGGAGAATAATAGTAACTCCATCTTGTGTGTTATACGATATCTTCAAGTAATCCAGAGGATTTTGGCTTTGTCTGCCGTAAACAAAAGGCCACCCATACATAATGTGTCTGGGCTATTCCAGACTCCTCACCTTAGCAGGTGACACCCATAAGATGGACGTCGGAGACTAAGCCCACATGTAGCTGGAGGCACTTTTGCTCCCAAGACAACTGAGAAAACGTAAAAACAAATAGCATATTTCTCTTCTTATAAGAACAAAGTGTGATCAGCACCCTGCGGTTGTGTCAATTTTCTGGGCTTTTCTCAGGAGTAAGAACGAAATGCCAAATAACATGCTTTGTTTTGCAAGCTGATGAAGAAAATAGCACACTGTAGATTTCGTTCGTTGAAAATATACGAATGATTCCAAGCCCTCTATGTCTAACCACAAAAACAAAAGAGAAATTAAGGAATAAATGCATCTGTCATTGATGTGTTAAGATTTCAAGAAAGATTAATATGCGTTACCTAGAAAAGTCCATTTTGCCTATTTTATCATCATTCTTTTTCATTTTTCTGGGGGTGCTGCTTACTGGGTCACTTCCTGAACAGTTAAGCTTTCTAACTGATGGATTTAGTCACTCAACAAATGTACACTCATTACATGTAAGAGCCTTTCTTCCACTCTAATAATATGAGAACTTTCTCTTTTAGATTTGACTACTACACAGGTTAACTTGGTAAAAATTTAAATCTGAAAGGGTCAGACCTGAATCTCCTCCATTTCTTGATCCTCTCTGATCAATATAAATTCTCAGCAATTCTATACTTATGAATCACAGAGCATATAAATAGTATGCAATTATGTCATTATTCAAATAGTACCAACACATCAGAAGGGGAGTTTTAAGTTGCTTGGCTAAAATGAATTATTTAAAAAGCCAGATCTTATGGCAAAAGAGTTTTGAACTGAAGGGCATAAAAAGCATAGTTTCTGCTCTTCTTTAATAAGATAACGAATTGTCTCCAGGATACGTGTACGTTTATGCAAGAGGGCATGTTTATTTTTATTTAAAATTCCTAGGAAAAGTTTTCGTGTAAGGTAGAAAGGGAAAGTATTTTGTCAAATATGGGTTTTCCGTGAAGAGGTAAGTTGCAATTTGGAGTTAGGGAATTGATGCATGGTAATTAAAGGTGGATGGTCATCAACAAACACATAAAAAATGCTAATTTTAAAAGTTGGCTGCGTTGTGTAATACGTGGTGACAAGTACAACAGTAAGTGAAAAATTAAGTGACTGGTAAAAGAGGACTAACAGGGCGCCTGGGTGGCTCAGTGGGTTAAGCCGCTGCCTTCGGCTCAGGTCATGATCTCAGGGTCCTGGGATCGAGTCCCGCATCGGGCTCTCTGCTCAGCAGGGAGCCTGCTTCCCTTCCTCTCTCTCTCTGCCTGCCTCTCCGTCTACTTGTGATTTCTCTCTGTCAAATAAATAAATAAAATCTTTAAAAAAAAAAAAAAGGACTAACAGAGGTACTACTACTATTATTATTTTTCTTTTTTAATTTAAATTCAACTAGTCAACATCTAGTACATCTTTACTTTCAGATTCTATTATTAATTTTTAAAATGGATTCAAAGCATTCATTTTACAATGTATTTTCAAGCAGTGTTACTATCTTTACAGTATGTTTTCTTAGTTACCAGAATCAGGTTGATAATTCATTCTTAGTCTACACATCATGACTAACAAAAGGGAAGCCAGCTGATCCTCCAAAAGATCGAGTTGTTGCTCGATTTCTGATCTGCAAATTTCACAGAAACAGATTTTAAAATCCAAAAAAGGGAAGACAGACATAAAAATAAACCAATCATACTGCAATTTTATGCCTAACATGTTAATGTATCTTATATGACCCTTAATCAGATGTGAAAATGTATAGAAATATATCATATGTTAGTCATTCCATGGCAATTAAGTGCTTTAGATTTGAGTCATATAATTCAGTATTTAAAGAGACATGTTTAAACAATTAGGAGTTCAGTGTATATTCCCTTGTTCATGACTTCTTTAACTGATTTTTAATTTGTTAAATAAAAGTAATAAATATTATGAGATTAACTGAATTTGCTAATATTTTAATACATTAAAATCTTATATTCTAAGGCATCATCTTACTTTGCTTAATTAAGATGAAACAGCATTACTCTGAATAACTAGTTTTAAAAAATAGGATTGACATATGGGGTCACATCTATGCTGAATCTACTGGTTTTCTGATGAAGAACATGTCTCTGAAAAATATATTTTGGGGGCACAAGATTTGGCCTGTTGCCTAGCTCAAAGTTTCAGTATGATGCATATTCTAGACTGTGCTGTGATTCTCTTTTTCATACCCTTCTAGGACCTCTGAATACATTTGTATTTTCTGCCCATGTTGCTTTCTAGAACACTTAGTTTTGGGGGTGCTTAGATGGCTCCATAGACTGGGTGCCCAATTCTTGATTTTGGCTCAGGTCATGATCTCAGAATAGGAATTGAGCCCCACAATGGACTCTGTGCTCAACGGGGAGTCTGCTTAGGGATTCTTTCCCTCTCTCCCTCCGCCCCTCCCCCCGCAAGTGCTTTCTCTCTCTCTCTCTCTCTCTCTCTCTCTCAAATAAGTTTAAAAAACTGAAGTTTTATATGTATGTAGTTTTTTTTTCATGTGCTTTAAATTTATGCCACTCAGTTTACAAAGGGTGCTCCCTCATCCAAGTGTGGTTTATAAATATATTTAAGCATTATTTTAATGATTTTAAACATAAAGAAAAATTAGATGCTGCCTAAATAAAAACACCCCTTTGCCCTACATATATATTTTATAAGGTATGAAACCCTGAATTAAAGTTATATGAAATAAAGAAGGGAAATATGATCATTTGAAAAGTTACTATGTCTTGACTTTGGAAAGTAGATCTGGAAGACGCTAAACAGAAAGTAGAGTTACAAACTCATCATTGTTAGTTTTCTCAACAAAGTTAAAATATAAATAGTAAAAAGAAATACATTTTAATATTATTAACTTTGATATTAGAACAAAATGTAGATCATAAGTCACAACTCATTATTTCTCTATATCATCCTTTCACTGACATGTCCTAAAAGAACAAAGTTTATTATTTACTAAAAACCTAATATTTTCCATTCTATCAGACATGTTGGTTAAAATAAATGTTATAATGTATCAAACACTTACTATCTTTGATGGTTATTAGCAAGAGAGTACTTTCAGCTGCTATAACAAATGAAGTTAAAGATTTCAGGGGCAGGGACACCTGGATGGGGTCTGCCTTCCGCTCAGGTCATGATCCCAACATCCTAGATTGAGCCCTGGGTCGGGCTCCCTGCTCAGTGGGAAGCCTGCTTCTCCCTCTCGCACTCCCTCAGCTTGCGTTCCCTCTCTCTATGTCTCTCTCTCTGTCAAATAAATAAATAAAATCTTAAAAAAAAGATTTCAGAGGCATAACACAATAGGGATTTCTTTTTCTTACACTGCAGTTCAGTGTAGGTGTACCTGGTTAGTGGGTAGCTTTCTTACTTGCTATCCAGGCTTTCAAATTCTTTAAAACTTATGGCTTCAGTAGCATTCTAGGCTAGAATCTCTTTAGTACTCGGCACCTAGTCAGGGAGACGGGACAGAGATCAAGAATAAGGAAACTAACCTTTTTAAAAAAAATTCATTTTAAAATTCAATTTAGTTAACATATAGTGTATCATTAGTTTTAGAAGTAGAATTAAGTGATTCATCATTTGCATATAGTAACCCAGTGCTCATTACATCACATGGCCTCCTTAATGCCCATTACCCAGTTACCCTATCTCCCCCACATCCCCTCCAGCAACCCTCAGTTTCGTTTCCTAGAGTTATGAATCTCTTATAGTATGCATCCCTTTCTGTTTTTATGCTGTTCTACTTTTCCTTCCCTTACCCTATGCTCATCTGTTTCGTTTCCTAAATTCCATATATGAGTGAAATCATACGGCATTTGGTTTTCTCTGACTGACATATTTTGCTTAGCATAATACCCTCTAGTTCCATCCATGTCATTGCAAATGGCAAGATTTCATCCTTTTTTGGTGGCTGAGTAATATTCCATTACACACATGCACAGACACACACACATATGTGATGTGATATGTATCTCACATCTTCTTTATCTATTCATCTGTTGATGGACATCTGGGCGCTTTCCCTATTTTGACCATTGTGGACATTGTTGCTATAAACAGATGTCCTTTTTCACTAAACTGCCTTTCTCTTCAGTAACATAGTGGGATACCTTGGGCTGTTCTTTACAGTTCTTCAGCACATGCAGAAATGGTCTGAAAACACATTACCCAGACTGGAAGCTACTCAGTGACTCCTCAGGTCTGCAAACACATAGGTCCAAAACCAAAACAAAACAAAAGACAATGATTGGCACCTTCTCTTCTTCCAACTGCCACCACTAATTTCTCTCAAATAGCTTGGTAAGAAGAGCACTAATGGCTTTTTATTCTCTCACACAAACTAGACACCTGGTGTTAGCACGATGGAAACTCAGGCACGCGTTCGCTCTCTTCCTGTGGCTCCGAGCACGCTCAGCTCGTGTAGTGTCAGTGTAACCCCGATCCGTGAGCATCTTCACACGCTCCTCAGCATTTCCTAGAGGCAGAAACCTTACTCGGAGTCATAGTGTAGACCTGAAGAATATCTCAGAGGCAATTTTTTCTGAACATCCAAATATAAGTTCCCTATAACGATTTCTGGGTTAATATTTCTAGTTAACAGGAAACTTACCACCTCACAAGATAACATACTGGTTTAATTGGTAGAAAATACTTAGAATCAGAGTCAGAGAAATTCAAATAGTCTAAGTGTAGCCTACACACTTTTCCACTGTGCTATTCACACACACTGAGATCTATATGGACAACTAGCATTTCTACCTCTGTGAAAACAAAGGCCTTGAGGGCTTTGGAGGCCAGTTTGCCAAAGATCACATAGTTGGTCTTTCTACAACTTCAATCCACTGACAATATGATGTTTTAATGTAGGTTCATTCATCAATTGTATAAAATGTATCACTTTGGCAGGGGTGTTGATGGTGTGGGAGGCTGTGCATGCGTGGGGGGAAGGAGGTATATGGCAAATCTCTGTACCTTTCTCTCAATATTGTTGTGAACCTAAAAATGCTCTAAGAAAATAATCTTTATTAGAAAAAAGTCTGATGATATTTTAATTTTCTCTTTTTTAACCACATGTTCTTTTTGTCCTCATACCTAGTAATTCTTCCCTTATCTTTAATGTCCAAGAAGTTGCCTAGAATATGACTTTTTGACCATTCTGTACCTATATCATTTTTCTTGAGTTATACTTTTTATTGTATTTTCTGTTTTCTTGCTTTTCTGGTTGTTTTACAAGGATTCCAGTGATTTTTATGTTGGATTTTCTTTGCCTGTCTTTAGTGTATTGTTCTTGTCTCTCAAATCCTTTTAATCACTTTGTTCTTTTTTTTAATTAAATGTCTATTTTTTCACTGTATACTTCTCTTAAAGTTTTACTTATTTTGTTTATATGTTTCTGTGTTTTTTTCTTGTTCATTTTTCATTTCTTAAAGGATTTTTTCTCATTTACTTCTAACTGTATTTGAATTTTTCTTCTCATTCCTGAGTTTTTCTAATGACACTTTATGCTGTATTTTCATTTCTTTTATTATATTCTTAATGTTTAGGATGCATTACATATGGCTACAAGGTTTTTTGATGCTTTCCCATTGATGCTTGCAGTGATGATAGGGTCTATTTTTCTTTCCCTTTACTCTGGGCTGGTCTGTGACAACTTTGATCATTAGAGTATGTTTATAGTGACACCATGCCAGATTGGGGCAGTCTTTATGAAGACTGGAGCTTCTCTCTTGTCCTCTTTGAACCCAAACCACCAAGTAAAAAATTGAATTACCCTGAGTCCATCATGCTGTGAAAAGTCCAGGCCATATAGACAGGACCTGTGGGGAGAGATGCCTTTAGCAAAGATCACCAAAGAACGCCAAGGTTCTGGATGCGCTATGCATGAAGAAGCTCCTTTGAAACTGCACCCTCCAACCCCATTGCCTTGGCTGAAGCCACATGACCAAGATGAAAAACTGTCCTGACAAGCTTTTGTCAAATTTCTGGCCTGTGAAATTATGGGCCAAGTAAAATGACTGTTTCAAGCCACTGTGTTTTGGGATAGTTTGTTACCCAGCAACAGACAGCC